>NC_091978.1:370362781-370737735 GCF_044704955.1 Pristiophorus japonicus
TTTTAGTGATGTTGGTTGAGGGATAAATATTGGCCCCAGGACACCGGGGAGAACTCCCCTGCTCTTCTTCGAAATAATGCCGCAGGATCTTATATGTCCACTCAAAAGAGCTGACGGGGCTTCCGTTTAACGTCTCATCCAAAAGACGATACCTCCGACAGTGCAGCGCTCCCTCAGTACTGCCCCTCCGACAGTGCGGCGCTCTCTCAGTACTGCCCCTCCGACAGTGCGGCACTCCCTCAGTACTGCCCCTCCGACAGTGCGGCACTCCCTCAGTACTGCCCCTCCGACAGTGCGGCACTCCCTCAGTACTGCCCTCCGACAGTGCGGCACTTCCTCAGTACTGCTCCTCCGACAGTGCGGTACTCCCTCAGTACTGCACTGGGAGTGTCAGCCTAGATTTTTATGCTCAAGTCTCTGGAGTGGGTCTTGAACCCACAACCTTCTGACCTAGAGGTGAGGGTGCTACCCACTGAGACACAGCTGACAGTCGATATTCACTCTAATTTTCCTTTGTGCATGGTCCCTTTAAATTTGCTGTGTGATCGTGTATTGCCCAGAATGTCTTGCTGCGTGAGGAGCCGGTGGGCGTCCTGCGCGGGGCCTGCCAATTGGTCAGCGTCCTGCGCGGGACCTGCCGATTGGTCAGCGTCCTGCGCGGGATCTCGCGATTGGTCGGCGTCCTGCGCGGGGCCTAGCGATTGGTCAGCATCCTGCGCGGGACCTCGCGATTGGTCAGCATCCTGCGCGGGACCTGCCGATTGGTCAGCATCCTGCGCGGGACCTGCCGATTGGTCAGCGTCCTGCGCGGGGCCTCGCGATTGGTCAGCGTCCTGCGCGGGGCCTCGCGATTGGTCAGCATACTGTGCGGGACCTTGCGATTGGTCAGCATCCTGCGCGGGGCCTCGCGATTGGTTAGCATCCTGTGCGGGGCCTCGCGATTGGTCAGCGTCCTGCGCGGGACCTGCCGATTGGTCAGCGTCCTGCGCGGGGCCTCGCGATTGGTCAGCGCCCTGCGCCCCTTCGGGGGAACATTGCGGACAATCATTAATCCGGGGAGTCTCCTTATTAAACCAGCAACCTCCAACTAATCCCTCTTGGTCATCATCTACATATTGCCTTTAACGCAGGAAACATCTCCAAGGCACCTCAGATTGGCTGAAAGACTTTAAAAAGATCGCTGTTTGAAAGAGCTGGAACAGGCTAGTCGGACCGAGTGGCCTACTTCGCTACTCTCTGATTCTAACCAAACGTGAATCATTGGCGATCCGTCTCACTGCTGTTCGTGGGATCGCTGTGTGTCTGAAAATTGGTTGGTGGCGACATTGTCAGATAAAGCAACAACAGCCACTGCACATTTAAACAGAATGAAATGTCTGTGAAGCATTGTAGCCGTGTCCAGGATGTAAATGTCTCCTCACTGTCTACAGCGCTGCCTAAATACGACACTGTGATTGGAATTGGCCAGGATCAGTGCGCCAACGCTTTATAGTTCGCTGTGCGCAATGAATGCTTACAACGTCCAACAGTTGTTACAATGCTGGAATATTGGATTACTAAAACAATTTGGTCAGTGCAACAGACACAAAAAATGTCAAATTATTGTGATCTCCAATTAAACTAGACCGGGAAATTCGTTACCGCCCCGTCTACATCCGCGAGACGCGATTCATAGAAACATAGAAACATAGAAAATGGGTGCAGGAGTAGGCCATTCGGCCCTTCTAGCCTGCACCGCCATTCAATGAGTTCATGGCTGAACATGCAACTTCAGTACCCCATTCCTGCTTTCTCACCATACCCCTTGATTCCCCTAGTAGTAAGGACTTCATCTAACTCCTTTTTGAATATATTTAGTGAATTGGCCTCAACAACTTTCTGTGGTAGAGAATTCCACAGGTTCACCACTCTCTGGGTGAAGAAATTCCTCCTCATCTCGGTCCTAAATGGCTTCCCCCTTATCCTTAGACTGTGACCCCTGGTTCTGGACTTCCCCAACATTGGGAACATTCTTCCTGCATCTAACCTGTCTAACCCCGTCAGAATTTTATGAGCCCTTCCCCCCCCCCCGCGTAATTGGGGTTACCTCCCCTGAGAGGAAGGGGAGCGCAGAAAAAACGCGCGGCACTCCGTCTCGGGGGCGGTAACGGGGCAGGAGCGGAGTACGCCGGGCCTAGCGTCTCCGGGTAGAAGAGGGACCATCATCATCATCATCATCATAGGCAGTCCCTCGGAATCGAGGAAGACTTGTTCCCAGTCTTAGAATGAGTCTTTTGGTGGCTGAACAGTCCAATACGAGAACCACAGTCCCTGTCACAGGTGGGACAGACAGTGGTTGAGGGAAGGGGTGGGTGGGACTGGTTTGCCGCACGCTCCTTCCGCTGCCTGCGCTTGGTTTCTGCATGCTCTCGGCGACGAGACTCGAGGTGCTCAGCGCCCTCCCGGATGCACTTCCTCCACTTAGGGCGGTCTTTGGCCAGGGACTCCCAGGTGTCGGTGGGGATGTTGCACTTTATCAGGGAGGCTTTGAGGGTGTCCTTGTAAAGTTTCCCCTGCCCACCTGGGGCTCGCTTGCCGTGTAGGAGTTCCGAGTAGAGCGCTTGCTTTGGGAGTCTTGTGTCAGGCATGCGGACAATGTGGCCTGCCCAGCGGAGCTGGGCAAGTGTGGTCAGTGTTTCGATGCTGGTGATGTTGGCCTGGTCGAGGACGCTAACGTTGGTGCGTCTGTCCTCCCAGGGGATTTGTAGGATCTTGCGGAGACATCGTTGGTGGTATCTCTCCAGCGACTTTAGGTGTCTACTGTACATGGCGCGCAACACTTCGCCTCGGGGGCGCCAGTGGGGCGGGAGCGGGGCCTAGCGTCTCCGGGTAGAAGGGGGTCCTCTCCCTTCATTAAAGGGGAGGGCCAAGCTGCCGACTCTGTGGGTCCCCTCCGGGACCACCGGGGAGTGGGGGGGCCGTGGCATCAGCCTGGCAGTATTGGGTAGACCGGATCGTGGCAAGGACCCCGTGTTCCGGGAGGCAGCTGGCCGCCACCGGTAAGCCGGCAGGATTTTTTTTCCGGCACACGACACCTCCCCTTTAACCAGCGCCCCGCGAGCGATCGGCCGCCGTGTACGCACTCCGTGAATCTCCCAAGGCGAAAAGGGGGCGCTGCGCACGGTGATGATGTCGTCAACGCCGGCGCAGCGGGACGGGCGTTACCGGTTACCACCACCGCTAAACTTCAGTCGTTAGTGGCACCGCACCTAGGCTCAGAGACGGTTCACCAAGTTAATACCGGAGATGAGAGAGTTGACTTATGAGGAAAGGTTGAGTAGGTTGGAATTCAGAAGAATGAGAGGTGATCTTATCGAAACGTATAAGATTATGAGGGGGCTCGACAAGGTGGATGCAGAGAGGATGTTTCCACTGATGGGGGAGACTAGAACTAGAGGGCATGATCTTAGAATAAGGGGCCGTCCATTTAAAACTGAGATGAGGAGGAATTTCTTCTCTCTGAGGGTTGTAAATCTGTGGAATTCGCTGCCCCAGAGAGCTGTGGAGGCTGGGACATTGAATACATTTAAGACAGAAATAGACAGTTTCTTAACTGATAAGGGGATAATTGGTTTATGGGGAGCGGGCGGGGAAGTGGAGCTGAGTCCATGATCGGATCAGCCATGATCGTATTAAATGGCGGAGCAGGCTCGAGGGGCCATATGGCCGACTCCTGCTCCTATTTCTTATGTTCTTAAACCCGTTGGGGCATTACGGGAGGCGCAAGTGACCCCAATTTCTCCCCTACAATCCCCCACCACCCCCGTACATCTTGCAAAATTCACCCCAACATTTTTATTTTCTAACTGCCAGGCCATCGAAGTTTACCAAAAATAAATTGCTGCAGCCAGAAGTGACCTTTGCCCCCCTGGTTTGACCTTTTACCTATTTTGGACGGGAAGAGCATCTCATCGTCCAGCTGGTCCTGGACCCAGGTCATCAGGTAATCAATGTACTTCGGTGCGGAACATTTAATCGGCTTCTTAATGTTCGTTCCGTCGGCCCAGTGATACTCGTACCTGGAGAATGGCGGGGAAAGACAGATAGACATTCACATACAGGAGAATTAGATCGAGTGTACGGCCCAGGAACAGGCCATTGGGCCCCACCGCTCCGTGCCGGGGTTTATGCCCCACCGCTCCGTGCCGGGGTTTATGTCCCACCGCTCCGTGCCGAGGTTTATGCTCCACACCAGCCCCCTCCCACCCCTCTCCATCTCCTCCCATCACCATATCCTTCTATTCCTTTCTCCCTCATGTGTTTATCCAGCCTCCCCTTAAATACATCGATACTATTCACCTCAACCCCTCCCTGTGGCAGCGAGTTCCACATTCTCACCGCTCTCTGGGTAAAGAGGTTTCTCCTGAATTCCCCATTGGGTTTATTAGTGACTGTCTGATATTGATGGCCCACTAATTCTCGGGACTGAAATTGGCGCTCCTGACAAGGCCTCTGAGCGCCTAACCGCGGCGGCGATGGGCCGGCGCAGATTGGTCACCAACTCGCCGCGGAGGAGCCGCCATTTTTCAAATTGCCCTTGCTCAGGGGGTGGAGCGGTGTAGCGGATCGCTCCGCCCGTTTTCCCACCACGGCGTACACGCGCGGACCCCTTACCGACCAGAGGCGACCCTTTCCCGAAATTGCCCCACGGGAAATATCCCTTTGGCGGAATTGCCCCGCGGAACTGGCCCCGCCACCAGCCGGTTAACTCCGACAGTTTTTTTGTGTGGGTGCCTGTTGGTCCTCGTTGGTTGGTGACGCGGGCTGCCACTAAAGGGGGGAGGGTGGGCGCTGCCGGAGACCCCATTGTGGTTTTTATTGTCGGCCAACTGCCTGGTCAGCCCTGACAATTGTGCCCCAGGTTCGGCTGGGTCACCAACAGGCAGCCTGGCACGAACACCCTTCTTGGGCACCAGGCCGCTAGCCCGGCCGAAACCCTCCCTGGGGGCAATTCCGGGGGAGGGCGCTCTGGCCTCCGTCTGCCCTCGAGGCGCTAACAAGCCTCTCTGAGTGGGGCAATTTCAGCCCCTTTTTACACACCGAGGTATTATAACCGAATGATAATGCAACCAATCACCTTGATTCAAGTCCCACTCCAGAAACTTGAGCACATAAATCTAGCCTGACACTCCCGGTGCAGTACTGAGGGAGTGCCGCACTGTCGGAGGTGCCGTGTATTGGAAGAGACGTTAAACCGAGGCCCTGTCTGCTCTCTCAGGTCGACGCAATAAACTGCAGCAACTCGCCAAGGCTTCTTCGGCAGCACCTCCCAAACCCACGACCTCTACCACCTAGAAGGTCAAGGGCAGCAGGCGCATGGGAACACCACCACCTCCACGTTCCCCTCCCAGTCACACACCATCCCGACTTGGAAATATATCGGCCGTTCCTTCATCGTCGCTGGGTCACAATCCTGGAACTCCCTCCCTAACAGCACTGTGGGAGCACCTTCACCACACGGACTGCAGCGGTTCAAGAAGGCGGCTCACCACCACCTTCTCAAGGGGCAGTTAGGGATGGGCAATAAATGCCAGCCTTGCCAGCGACGCCCACATCCCAGGAACAAATATAAACAAAAAATGCAACAAGGTAAACAGGGTGACTGCAGTTTGAAACGCACAAACGGTCTGATTGAAGCACAGTGCCTTAAATTCTGCCCGCAGGGTTTGGTTTGCTTACAACGGTCATCGCTTAAAGGTTTCAGTTTAGATAAACAAAGAACAAAAGCAGAACCAGCGATATTTTCCGTGGGCTTGTCACGTGACTGCACACACCAATGGCAGCGCAGTCACGCGGAGAAAGGCATTCAACATCGTCAATGACATCATTTTTTCATCATTCAGAATTGTGCAAACTCCTGTTTCAGGCATTGTTTCAACGCTGAGCCCCAGTACCAGTATTTTACTGCACTCTTTTGTGAGCTCTACAATTACTTTACAACAACTTGCATTTGGATAGCGTCTTTAACGTCCCAAGGCGCTTCACGTAGGGATGATCAGACACAGTTTGACACCAAGCTGCACAAGGATATTAGGGACAGGCCACCAAAAGCTTGGTCAAAGAGGACAGTTTTTAGAAGCATCTTAAAGGAGGAAAGAGAGGTAGAGAGGCGGAGAGGTATAGGGAGGGAGTTCCAGAGCTTGGGGCCCAGGCGACAGAAGGCACGGCCACCAATGGTGGAGCGATTATAATCAGGGATGCTCAGGAGGGCAGAATTAGAGGAGCGCAGACATCTCGGGGGGTTGTGGGACTGGAGGAGATTCATCATCATCATCATCATAGGCAGTCCCCCGGAATCGAGGAAGACTTGCTTCCGCTCTTAAAATGGGTCCTTAGGTGGCTGAACAGTCCAATACGAGAGCCACAGATGGGACAGACAGTGGTTGAGGGTAGGGGAGGGTGGGACAGGTTTGCCGCATGCTCCTTCCGCTGCCTGCGCTTGGTTTCTGCATGCTCTCGGCGACGAGACTCGAGGTGCTCAGCGCCCTCCCGGATGCACTTCCTCCACTTAGGGCGGTCTTTGGCCATGGACTCCCAGGTGTCGGTGGGGATGTTGCACTTTATCAGGGAGGCTTTGAGGGTGTCCCTGTAACGTTTCCTCTGCCCACCTGGGGCTCGTTTGCCATGAAGGAGTTCCGAGTAGAGCACTTGCTTTGGGAGTCTTGTATCTGGCATGCGAACTATGTGGCCTGCATATTACAGATAGGGAGGGGTGAGGGCCATGGAGGGATTTGAAAACAAGGGTGAGAATTTTAAACTCGAGGTATTGCCGGACTGGGAGCCAATATAGGTCAGAAAGCACAGGGGGTGATGGGTGAGTGGGACTTGGTGTGAGTTAGGACACGGGCTGCAGAGTTTTGGATCACCTCAAGTTTATGGAGGGTGCAAGGACACTTCACTAATTGTGGCTCATAAAGGAACTGAGGCCCAGAAATTGGCATCGGTATACTGCACTGTTGGAGGGGCAGTACTGAGGGAGAGCCGCACTGTCGGAGGGGCAGTACTGAGGGAGCACTGCACTGTCGGAGGGGCAGTACTGAGGGAGAGCCGCACTGTCGGAGGGGCAGTACTGAGGGAGCACTGCACTGTCGGAGGGGCAGTACTGAGGGAGCGCCGCACTGTCGGAGGGGCAGTACTGAGAGAGAGCCGCACTGTCAGAGGGGCAGTACTGAGGGAGCGCCGCACTGTCGGAGAGGCAGTACTGAGGGAGTGCTGCACTGTCGGAGGGGCAGTACTGAGGGAGTGCCGCACTGTCGGAGGGGCAGTACTGAGGGAGTGCAGCACTGTCGGAGGGGCAGCCTTTCAGATGAGATGTTAAACTGAGGCCCTGTCTGTTCTCTCAGGTGGACGTAAAAGATCCCATGGCACTATTTTGAAGAAGAGCAGGGGGAGTTCTCCCTGGTGTCCTGGGGCCAATATTTATCCCTGAACCAACATCACTAAAATACAGATTATCTGGTCATTATCACATTGCTGTGTGTGGGAGCTTGCTGTGCGCAAATTGGCTGCTGCGTTTCCCACAATACAACAGTAAATTGATTGTGAAGTGCTTTGGGACATCATGAGGTCGTGAAAGATTCTTTTTTTCTTAGTCTCACGTCACAGCCAAGGCCATTCTGAAGAGGCCCTGCCATATTTTATGAGCTTAATTAATCGTATACTTGCAAAGGATGCAGTAAAATTAGTTATTTGGACTCGGATCTCAAAGGGTATGTGAAATGCGGTTTTACGCAATGCTGAGTTCTCACATGACGGCCACACCCGCAATGTCCCATGCGTATCGCCGCACAGATCTGCTGACCATTGCGTGCTGTCATCTGACAAACAAAAAAAAGTTCTGCTTTTGTCCCAAAATCTGTTCAAACTAAAACCTTTAATTGCTGACTATCTGTGGCAAATTGGACAGCCTTGAAGCAGTTCCTCTTTATAACATCAACTGAAAGGAGTCACGTTTCTATAGCGCCTTTCACGACCACAAGACGTCCCAAAGCGTTTTACAGCCAATGAAGTACTTTTGGAGTGTAGTCACTGTTGTAATGTGGGAAATGCGGCAGCCAATTTGTGCACAGCAAGCTCCCACACACAGCAATGTGATAATGACCAGATAATCTGTATTTTACTGATGTTGATTGCAGGATAAATATTGGCCCCAGGACACCGGGGATAACTCCCCTGCTCTTCTTCAAAATAGTGGCAGGGGATTTATACATCCACCTGAGAGGGCAGACGGGGCCTCGGTTTAACGTTTCATCCGAAGGACAGCACCTCCGACAGTGCCGCGCTCCTTCAGTACCGCCCCTCCGGCAGTGCGGCACTCCCTCAGTACAGCCCCTCCAACAGTGCGGCACTCCCTCAGTACTGCCCCTCCGACAGTGCGGCGCTCCCTCAGTACTGCCCCTCCGACAGTGCGGCGCTCCCTCAGTACTGCCCCTCCGACAGTGTGGCGCTCCCTCAGTACTGCCCCTCCGACAGTGCGGCACTCCCTCAGTACTGCCCCTCCGACAGTGCGGCGCTCCCTCAGTACTGCCCCTCCGACAGTGCGGCGCTCCCTCAATCCTTGTGCTGTGTACTGGAGAACTGGAGAACGGTCAATGTAGTACTCATTTTTAAAAAGGGAGATGAGCTAATCCAGATAATTACAGGCCATTTAGTTTAACAACCATGATCAGGGAAAATTTTAGAGCCTTAAATTAAGGCTGAAATTACCATGTATCTAGATAAAGAGAAAATAGGAGGCAGTATGGATTTCAAATCTCAGAATCTTTGAGGAGGTATTGGATGTAGTAGTGGAGGTAAATGCAGCGGATGGGGTTTACATGGACTAGGAAAGTCTTTGACAAAGTACCATGGGAGATTGAGGGGTATGGAATTAGAGGAAGGATAGCAAACTTAAATAAAAGTTGGTTCGAAGGATGAAACCATAGTGTAGGCATTAATAGCAGGTATTCAGGATGGTTGGAAGTGAGTGGTGGTGTCCACACGTTTCAGTTCTGGGGTCACTTATGTGCATTTTGCCGATCAATGATTTGTATATAGGCCGAGACGGAGTAGTGTCCAAATTTACTGATACTAAATAGGAGACATAGTTAATTTTTTAGAAGACCAAAGGAAGCTCCAGCGAGATATTGGAAAGATGGGAAAGGGCTTAAAAAGTGGCAAATGGAATTCAATTCTATTGGATTAGGTGATTGAAAGGATTGGGTAAATGTGGGGTAGTGAAGTTGCATGATCAGCCATGATCTTATTGAATGGTGGTACAGGCTCGAAGGGTCAAATGGCCTACTCCTGCACCTATTTTTTAAGTTTCTATGTCCTGCCCCTCCAACAGTGCGGCGCTCCCTCAGTACCGCCCCTCCGACAGTGCGCCGCTCCCTCAGTACTGCCCCTCCGACAGTGCGGCGCTCCCTCAGTACTGCCCCTCCGAGAGTGCGCCGATCCCTCAGTACTGCCCCTCCGACAGTGCGGCGCTCCCTCAGCATTGCCCCTCCGACAGTGCGCCGCTCCCTCAGCATTGCCCCTCCAACAGTGCAGCGCTCCCTCAGTACTGCCCCTCCGACAGTGCGCCGCTCCCTCAGTACTGCCCCTCCAACAGTGCGGCGCTCCCTCAGTACTACCCCTCCGACAGTGCGCCGCTCCCTCAGTACGGCCCCTCCGACAGTGCGCCGCTCCCTCAGTACTGCCCCTCCGACAGTGCCGCACTCCCTCAGAACTGCCCCTCTGACAGTGCGGCACTCCCTCAGTACTGCCCCTCCGACAGTGCCGCACTCCCTCAGTACTGTCCCTCCGACAGTGCAGCGCTCCCTCAGTACTGCCCCTCCGACAGTGCCGCACTCCCTCAGTACTGCCCCTCCGACAGTGCCGCACTCCCTCAGTACTGTCCCTCCGACAGTGCAGCGCTCCCTCAGTACTGTCCCTCCGACAGTGCAGCGCTCCCTCAGTACTGCCCCTCCGACAGTGCCGCACTCCCTCAGTACTGCCCCTCCGACAGTGCCGCACTCCCTCAGTACTGTCCCTCCGACAGTGCAGCGCTCCCTCAGTACTGTCCCTCCGACAGTGCAGCGCTCCCTCAGTACTGTCCCTCCGACAGTGCAGCGCTCCCTCAGTACTGCATGGAGAATGTCAGCCTAAACTTTTGAGCTCAAGTCCCTGGAGTGGGACTTGAACACACAACCTTCTGACTCAGAGGCGAGAGAACTGCCCACTGAGCCACAGCTGACACACTGAATTTAAAATTTAAAACAACTTACGGTGCCTGGGGGGAGGGGGTGGAGGCTGGGGGTGGGGTAGGGGAGTCCTGCAAGAAGGATGCTGATGTCGCCGAGTCCGGATGTAATCACATTGTGGTCGTGAGGGCAGGACAGAAGCAATGGATGTTGGGGGGGGGTGTGCAGGCGGTGATGAATATGACGAGGGAGGGGGGGGGGAATCTGTAGCTCAATCAAACCGAACCCTGAGCAATGTTTAGTGTAGTGCCACCCCAGCCTGTGGAGAGTTATGAAGGCCAACATTTAGACGAGGTAAATACCAGGACAATGGATGGAAACTTTGTCACCTCCATAAAAACATAAGAAATAGGAGCAGGAGTAGATCATACGGCCCCTCGAGCCTCCATCGTTTAATACGATCATGGCTGATCTGATCATGGACTCAGGTCCACTTCCCTGCCCACTCCCCATAACCCCTTATCCCTTATCGGTTAAGAAACTGTCTATTTCTGTCTTAAATGTATTCAATGTCCCAGCTTCCACAGCTCTCTGAGGCAGCGCATTCCACAGATTTACAACCTTCAGAGAAGAAATTCCTCCTCATCTCAGTTTTAAATGGGTGGCCCCTTATTCTAAGACCATGCCCCCTAGTTCTAGTCTCCCCCATCAGTGGAAACATCCTCTCTGCATCCATCTTTTCCCCTCATAATCTTATATGTTTCGATAAGATCACCTCTCATTTTTCTGAATTCCAATGTGTATAGGCCCAACCTACTCAACCTATCTTCATAAGTCAACCCCCTCATCTCTGGAATCAACCGAGTGAACCTCCTCTGAACTGCCTCCAAAGCAAGTATATCCTTTCGTAAATATGGAAACCAAAACTTACGCTGTATTCCAGGTGTGGCCTCACTAATACCATGTATAACTGTAGCAAGACTTCCCTGCTTTTATACTCCATCCCCTTTGCAATAAAGGCCAACATTCCATTGGCCTTCCTGATCACTTGCTGCACCTGCATACTAACCTTTTGTGTTTCATGCACCAGACTCGACTATTCCAGTGCTCAATTGACCGACCTCCCACCTTCCACCCTCTGTAAACCTCAGGTCATCCAAAACTCTGCTGACCCATGTCCTAACTCGCACCAAGTCCCACTCACCCATCACCCGCTGTGCTCGCTGCCCCGTGTCCTAACTCGCACCGAGTCCCGCTCACCCATCACCCCCTGTGCTCGCTACCCCGAGTCCTAACTCGCACCGAGTCCCGCTCACCCATCACCCCCTGTGCTTGCTGCACCCGTGTCCTAACTCGCACCGAGTCCCGCTCACCCATCACCCCCTGTGCTCACTGCCCTGTGTCCTAACTCACACCAAGTCCCGCTCACCCATCACCCCCTGTGCTCGCTGCCCCGTGTCCTAATTCGCACCAAGTCCCACTCACCCATCACCCCCTGTGCTCACTGCCCTGTGTCCTAATTCGCACCAAGTCCCGCTCACCCATCACCCCCTGTGCTCGCTGCCCCGTGTCCTAATTCGCACCAAGTCCCGCTCACCCATCACCCCCTGTGCTCGCTGCCCCGTGTCCTAACTCGCACCCAGTCCCGCTCACCCATCACCCCCTGTGCTCGCTGCCCCGTGTCCTAACTCACACCCAGTCCCGCTCACCCATCACCCCCTGTGCTCGCTGACCCGTGTCCTAACCCACACCCAGTCCCGCTCACCCATCACCCCCTGTGCTCGCTGACCCACAGTACCTCCCAGTCCGGCGACACCCCAACCCCCCACAAAATATTTGTATCCTCCAATCCTCTGCGCCACTCAATTCCGCATCCTACCCTCCCCCAGTTGTAAATGATATTCTCGCAGACCAATTGAAGAGCCAGAGGAGGTGCACGGTAATCTGAAGCCTCGCTGGAGATTGTGCACCTGTTCACTGCCAAACACCCAAACTCTTCGAAACCGCTCAAACACAACAGCTGCCACCAAAACACGCAGCTGTCTGATGCTGGACACAGGCGGAACAGAAGTGAATGGCACGTCAAGGCGATTCATGGCCCTGAAATACAGCGCTCTACAAACGCAAAGTTGTAATGTATTTACTTCACGTGTTCTTCGCTTAAGAATTCATAGTAACTTCATCATCATCATAGGCAGTCCCTCGAAATCGAGGAAGACTTGCTTCCACTCTTAACATGAGTTCTCAGGTGACTGAACATTCCAATAAGAGAACCACATTCCCTGTCACAGGTGGGTCAGATGGTCGTTGAGGGAAGGGGTGGGGAGTCTGGTTTGCCGCACGCTCCTTCCGCTGCCTGCGCTTGGTTTCTGCATGCTCTCGGCGACGAGACTCGAGGTGCTCAGCGCCCTCCTGGATGCACTTCCTCCACTTAGGACGGCCTTTGGCCAGGGACTCCCAGGTGTCAGTGAGGATATTGCACTTTATCAGGGAGGCTTTGAGGGTGTCCTTGTAACGTTTCCTCTGCCCACCTTTGGCTCGTTTGCCATGAAGGAGCTCCGAGTAGAGCGCTTGCTTTGGGAGTCTCGTGTCGGGCATGCAAACAATGTGGCCCTGCCCAGCGGAGCTGGTCGAGTGTGGTCAGTGCTTCAATGCTGGGGATGTTGGCCTGGTCGAGGTTGCTATTAAGAACGAGTTGGTTTATTAACAAAGGTTTAACAATCACACTACACATTACCAGTTCATCCACCAGGCTCACAACTGCATACCTCATCGTGGATCCCCCGAACCCAACTGGCTGGGGTTTTATTTCTCCTATTTCTTATGAACTTATGGGTTATGGGGAGCGGCCAGGGAAGTGGAGTTGAGGCCAGGATCAGATCAGCCATGATCTTATTGAATGGCGGAGCAGGCTCGAGGGGCCATATGGCCGACTCCTGCTCCTATTTCTTATGTACTTATGTGCTAATTGAATCTTGGGAACATTACGTGACTGGCTGAACCACCCACAACTCAACAGATCTACAAACCCGTGAGCATACTCAGAAAGTCTTTCTTTCTCTCAGAATGAAGCGATATGACGAAGCAAGTAGATAAATACTTCTTACCACAGGAGCCATCTTAAGATAAACAGCTTTGGTTTCACAGCACGCTCGAGCAGGCCGACTGGTTCACTAATCCCTTACATGGCACCAACACCAGGGCATGTGTGCAAAAGCAGTCGGCTTATGTCAACATCAGCCATGGCTCAGTGGGCAGCACCCTCACCTCTGAGTCAGAAGGTTGTGGGTTCAAGTCCCACTCCAGAGACCTGTGCAAAAAATAAGGCTGACACTCCCAGTACAATACTGAGGGAGTGCCGCACTGTCGGAGGGGCAGTACTGAGGGAGCCCCGCACTGTCGGAGGGGCAGGACTGAGGGAGTGCCGCACTGTCGGAGGGGCAGTACTGAGGGAGCCCCGCACTGTCGGAGGGGCAGGACTGAGGGAGTGCCGCACTGTCAGAGGGGCAGTACTGAGGGAGTGCCGCACTGTCGGAGGGACAGTACTGAGGGAGTGCCACACTGTCAGAGGGGCAGTACTGAGGGAGTGCCGCACTGTCGGAGGGACAGTACTGAGGGAGCTCCGCACTGTCGGAGGGGCAGTACTGAGGGAGTGCCGCACTGTCAGAGGGGCAGTACTGAGGGAGTGCCTCACTGTCGGAGGGGCAGGACTGAGGGAGCGGCGCGCCATCGGAGAGGAAAGGCTGAGGGAGTAGTGCACCGTCAGAGGGGCAGTACTGAGGAAGTGCCGCACTGTCAGAGGGGCAGTACTGAGGGAGTGTCGCACTGTCGGAGGGGCAGTACTGAGGGAGTGCCGCACTGTCGGAGGGGCAGTACTGAGGGAGCTCTGCAGTGTCAGAGGGGCAGTACTGAGGGAGCGCCGCACTGTCGGAGGGGCAGTACTGAGGAAGTGCCGCACCGTCGGAGGGGCAGTACTGAGGGAGTGCCGCACTGTCGGAGGGGCAGTACTGAGGGAGTGCTGCACTGTCGGAGGGGCAGTACTGAGGGAGTGCTGCACTGTCGGAGGGGCAAGACTGAGGGAGCTCTGCAGTGTCAGAGGGGCAGTACTGAGGGAGTGTCGCACTGTCGGAGGGGCAGTACTGAGGGAGTGCCGCACCGTCGGAGGGGCAGTACTGAGGGAGTGCCGCACTGTCGGAGGGGCAGTACTGAGGGAGCTCTGCAGTGTCAGAGGGGCAGTACTGAGGGAGGGGCAGTACTGAGGGAGCGCCGCACTGTCGGAGGGGCAGTACTGAGGAAGTGCCGCACCGTCGGAGGGGCAGTACTGAGGGAGTGCCGCACTGTCGGAGGGGCAGTACTGAGGGAGTGCTGCACTGTCGGAGGGGCAGTACTGAGGGAGTGTCGGAGGGGCAGTACTGAGGGAGTGCTGCACTGTCGGAGGGGCAGTACTGAGGGAGTGCTACACTGTCAGAGGGGCAGTACTGAGGGAACGCTGCACTGTCAGAGGTGCTGTCTTTCAGCCGTACATTAAACCAAGGCCCCGTCTGCTCTCTCAGGTGGTGTAAAAGATCCCACGTCATTACTTCGACGAAGAGCAGGGGAGTTATCCCCGGTGTGCTGGGGCCAATATATATCCCTCAATCAACATCGGTAAAACAGATTATCTGGTCATTATCACATTGCTGTGTGTGGGAGCTTGCTGTGCGCAAATTGGCTGCCGCGTTTCCCACATTGCAACAGTAACTACAGTCCAAACGCACTTCATTGGCTATGAAGCGCTTTGGGATGTCCAGTGGTCGTGAAAGGCGCTATATTAATGCATGTCTTTTTATTTTTAATTAAACTTGAGAAATGATGAGAGGCTGAGCAAGAATGCGGATAATGATTATCGGAGTACAAAGGTTTAAACCTGAGACGCACTTTGGGCCAGCAGACATGACGGAGCAGCTCTCCTCAGTGCAGAAGTCCGTTATTGTTCCGTACAGCATGTTGATCTGATTGAAGAAGTCTACAGCTGTGGGGGAAAGAGGGGTTCATTGGAAGAAAAGACAACATGAGTTACAAATTTACTGCGTTAATATTCATCAGTCTATCATGCTTTCAGCAAAACAATGTTGAAAGATCTGACAATGGGTCACTGACCTGAAACGTTAACTCTGTTTCTCTCTCCACTGCTGCCCGACCCGCTGAGTGTTTCCAGCATTTTTCTCATTTCACATTCAGTAACTAGAATCATACGGCACAGGAGGAGGCCATTGGGCCCATCGTGCCTGTGCCGGCTCTGTGACAGAGCGATCCAATCAGTCCCTCTCCCCCACCCCTCCAAATGTTTCCATTCCACCCCCAGAGGGCTAGTGGGTAAAGTAAAGATCGAAAGAGAGAGTGGGAGAGTAAGAAAGGAGAGAGAGAGAGAGAAAGAGGGAGAGAAAGAGATGGAGAAATAGATAAAGAAAGAGAGAAAGGAAGGAGGGAAGGAAGGAAGGAAGGAATGAGGGAAGGAAGGGAGGGAGGGAGGGAGGAAGGAAGGGAGGGAGGAAGACTTGCATTTATATAGTGCCTTTTATGACCACCAGATGTCTCAAAGGCGCTTTACAGCCAATGAAGTAGTTTGGGTGTGTAGTCACTGTTGTAATGTGGGAAACGTGGCAGCTAATTTGCGCACAGCAAGCTCCCATACACAGCAATGTGATAATGACCAGATAATCTGCTTTAGTGATGTTGATTGAGAGATAAATATTGGCCCCAGAACACCGGGGATAACTCCCCTGCTCTTCTTCGGAATACTGTCTGTGGGGAAAACGTCACACTCAAACCCACAACCAATGTGTTTTGCGGTTGGGTTGAAGCACTCTGTCTCACATGCCCTTTGCATTCTCATTCTGTGCAGGACTTTATGGGAAGGGGCACCACCAAATGACCCGTTTGACCCCACAGTGATCCATTGTAGCAATTCTCAAATTGACCATTTGTAGCTGGACAACCCCTATCCCCACCCATAAGAATCGCCACATTTACACTCCCTTTGATATATTTCATTGAATCAGAAGACTGAGGTGAAAAACAAGCCCCCGAGTGTCATGATATGAACAGAACTTTTCTGCGTCACTTACTATTGACGGCAACCCATTCGTTCAGGTCTTCGCCATCGGGCAACATGACAGCCAGGCGCAGATTGCCACTGCCCAGTGTGGCCTCAGCATGCTTCAACAGCTCGTATTGGTGGGACCCTTCTGGAATGTTCTTCTTTGGTTTGAAAGTCCGAGACGAACGGTTTCCACTGTCAAACAACGAATGGCCACAATTAACCACAACAATGTCAACTAGGAATAGACAAAGCTCATACCACACGCACCAAGTCCCGCTCACCCATCACCCCCTGTGCTCACTGCCCCGTGTCCTAACTCACACCTAGTCCCGCTCACCCATCACCCCCTGTGCTCGCTGACACTCATTGGCTCCCGGTCAAACAACGCCTCGATTCCAAAATTCTCATCCTTTACAAATCCCTCCATAGCCCTCGCCCCTCCCTATCTCTGTAATCTCCTCCAGCCCCACAAACCCTCGAGATGTCTGCGCTCCTCTAATTCTGCCCTCCTGAGTATCCCTGATTATAATCGCTCCACCATCGGTGGCCGTGCCTTCTGTTGCCTGGGCCCCAAGCTCTGGAACTCCCTCCCTAAACCTCTCCGCCTCTCTACCTCTCTGTCCTCCTTCAAGACGCTCCTTAAAACCGACCTCTTTTACCAAGCTTTTGGTCACCTGCCCTAATTTCTCTGTATGTGGCTCGGTGTTTGATAATTGCTCCTGTGAAGAATCTTGGGATGCTTTACTAAGTTAAAGGCACTATATAAATGCAAGTAGTTGTTGGTGAACAGAAATTAATTCACTTGGAGTCACAATATTGTTTTTACCAAGGAATTAAAAATTGGAAAAGAAATTGCAAGTAAAAATTGTTCAGGTTTTCGCACTCCGAATCTGAGAGGCCGGAACAAATAACTTGGAACACTCGTTCAGCAACACCTTTGTTATGTCCAGAATAAACTAATGTGATTGAATACTGTAGACTTGAGTAAGTGTGACCTTAGTCTCTTTATTCTAACTCCAGAGTGTTGGTACAGCATGGGAGACCTGCTTATACACAGTGCTCCCAAGCGATCCTGGGATCCCTTGGGACTCCAACAGATATGCCCTCTGGTAGCGATAGAATGCTGGTTACATAGTGTTGCATACATAACACCCTTAAACTAAACTGCCCACAAAAATACTGATTGAAAATAGCGACTAGTCTGTCGACAACAAACATCTCGTTGCTCTTTTCCAGGGAGCAACGAACCTCTGCATTATCATCATCATAGTCAGTCCCTCGGAATCGAGGAAGACTTGCTTCCACTCTTAGAATTAGTTCTTAGGTGGCTGAACAGTCCAATACGAGAGCCACAGTCCCTGTCACAGGTGGGACAGATAGTCGTTGAGGGAAAGGGTGGGTGGGACTGGTTTGCCGGACGCTCCTTCCGCTGCCTGCGCTTGGTTTCTGCATGCTCTCGGCGATGAGACTCAAGGTGCTCAGTGCCGTCCCGGATGCATTTCCTCCACTTAGGGCGGTCTTTGGCCAGGGACTCCCAGGTGTCGGTGCCGATGTTGCTCTTTTTCAGGGAGGCTTTGAGGGTGTCCTTGTAACGTTTCCTCTGCCTACCTTTGGCTTGTTTGCCTTGAAGAAGTTCCGAGTAGAGCGCTTGCTTTGGGAGTCTTGTGTCAGGCATGCGAACAATATGGCCTGCCCAGCGGAGCTGGTCGAGTGTGGTCAGTGCTTCAATGCTGGGGATGTTGGTCTGGTCGAGGACGCTAATGTTGGTGTGTCTGTCCTCCCAGGGGATTTGTAGGATCTTGCGGAGACATCGCTGGTGGTATTTCTCCAGCGACTTGAGGTGTCTACTGTACCTGGTCCATGTCTCTGAGCCATACAGGAGGGCGGGTATCACTACAGCCCTGGAGACCATGAGCTTGGTGACACTTTTGAGGGCCTGGTCTTCAAAAATCTTCAATGTGTTGCCGGCTGGTGTGGTGGGCACAGACTCTCTGCCTTTGGTCTAACTTGAACAATGCTCACTTGTGCCTTGTAGATGGAGGAAAGGCTTTGGGGAGTCAGGAGGTGAGACACTGGCCACAGAATAACCAGCCTCTGACCCGCTCTCGTTGCCACAGTATTTATGTGGCTGGTCCAGTTAATGTTTCTGGTTTCTGGTACAAGAAGGCCGCTCATCACCTCCTTCTCAAGGGCAGCTAGGGATGGGCAATAAATACTGGCCTTGGCAGTGACGCTGAACAACAACGTGTATTTATATAGCGCCTTTAACGTAGTGAAACATCCCAAGGAGCTCCACAGGAGTGTTATGAGATTAAAAAAATGTAACACCAAGCCACATAAGGAGAAATTAGCGCAGGTGACCAAAAGCTTGGTCAAAGAGGTAGGTTTTAAGGAGCGTCTTAAAGGAGGATAGCGAGGTAGAGAGATAGAGAGGTTTAGGGAGGGAGTTCCAGAGCTTGAGGCCCAGACAGCTGAAGGCACGGCCACCAATGGTGGAGCGATTATAATCAGGGATGCTCAAGTGGGCAGAATTAGAGGAGCGCAGACATCTCGGGGGGTTGTGGGGCTGGAGGAGATTACAGAGATAGGGAGGGGCGAGGGCCATGGAGGGATTGGAAAACAAGGATGAGAATTTTGAAATCGAGATGTTGCTTAACTGGGAGCCAATGTAGGTCAGCGAGCACAGGGGGTGATGGGTGAGCGGGACTCGGTGTGAGTTAGGACACGGGGCAGTGAGCACAGGGGGTGATGGGTGAGCGGGACTCGGTGTGAGTTAGGACACGGGGCAGTGAGCACAGGGGGTGATGGGTGAGCGGGACTTGGTGCGAGTTAGGACACGGGACAGCCGAGTTTTGGATCACTTCTAGTTTACTTAGGGTAGAATGTGGGAGGCTGGCCAGGAGTGCGTTGGAATAGTCAAGTCTAGAGGTAACAAAGGCATGGATGAGGGCTTCAGCAGCGGATGAGTTGAGGCAGGGGGTGGAGACGGGCGATGTTACGAAGGTGGAAATAGGCGGTTTTACTTGTGCTGCCCTTATGTGGTCGAAAGCACAAATATGTCACCAAGTTTGCGAACAGTCTGGTTCAGCCTCAGGCAAAAGTCGGGGAAAGGGATGGAGTCAGTGGCCTAGGGAATGGAGTCAGTGGCAGGGACCGAAAACAATGGCTCACATCCCAGAAATGAATAAAAAAAAGAGGGTGCTGGACCGGTTGCTATCCAGGGCCAAGATCGCATCCGCGAGAAGGTCAGTATGTTTATAAAGATCACTGGGTCCGTGTGATCTCCCGGACTGGTGTCCAGCGCCCGAGGGGGTCGGAGCGGGATTGTCCAGAGTATTGCTTCCCTCTTGTTGGCCCTGGGTCTTTTCTCTGGTCCTTTACATCTCCTGGAGATTACTGGGCTGCGGATGGGGGAGGAGGAGGTGGCGGGGGATGGGGCAGGGAGGGCGGGGGAGGAGGTTTGGGAGGGGAGGTTTGGGAGGGGGTGTTGGGGAGGGGTGGGTGGGGTGGGGCAGGGAGGGCGGGGGAGGAGGTTTGGGAGGGGAGTTTGGGGAGGGGAGGTTTGGGAGGGGGTGTTAGGGAGGGGTGGGTGGGGTGGGGCAGGGCGGGCGGGGGAGGAGGTTTGGGAGGGGAGGTTGGGGAGGGGAGGTTGGGGAGGGGGTGTTGAGGAGGGGTGGGTGGGGTGGGGCAGGGACAGGGGCAGTGTCTGGTCATGCTGATCCAGCCACCATGAGGTGGGAGCAGGTGTGACGGACCAGCTGGTGTTTTGCAGCCTGTCCGTTCTGTGTGTTCGGCACAGTAACTCTGCTCAACAATTGTAACTTCCCCTTTCCTCTATCCCCTTCTTATAACAAGAAAATAAATTCATTGTAGTCAGCGCGATCATCCAAGCTGTGACAGTTCCACTTCCACTTACTGAGAGTGGACAGTAATTCCCCACGCTTGCTCCCGTTACATCCCCTTTCTGATTCAAGTTCCACAGCGTAGGCAGAAACACTGATGAAAGCACTGAGTAGTAATAAGTAATTAGTGAGGGTTGGATGGAGCAAGAATAAACCCATCATCAGAGGCAGTCCTTCGGAATCGAGGAAGACTTGCTTCCACTCTAAAAGCGAGTTCTCACTTACTTACTGAACAGTCCAATACGAGAACCACAGTCCCTGTCACAGGTGGGACAGACAGTGGTTGAGGGTAAGGGTGGGTGGGACAGGTTTGCCGCACGCTCCTTCCGCTGCCTGCGCTTGGTTTCTGCACGCTCTCGGCGACGAGACTCGAGGTGCTCAGCGCCCTCCCGGATGCACTTCCTCCACTTAGGGCGGTCTTTGGCCAGGGACTCCCAGGTGTCGGTGGGGATGTTGCACTTTATCAGGGAGGCTTTGAGGGTGTCCCTGTAATGTTTCCTCTGCCCACCTTTGGCTCGGTTGCCGTGAAGGAGTTCCAAGTAGAGCGCTTGCTTTGGGAACCTCGTGTCGGGGCATGCGGACAATGTGGCCCTGCCCAGCGGAGCTGATCGAGTGTGGTCAGTGCTTCAATGCTGGGGATGTTGGGCTGGTCGAGGACACTAACATTGGTGCGGCTGTCCTCCCAGGGGATTTGTAGGATCTTGTGGAGGCACCGTTGGTGATATTTCTCCAGTGACTTGTGGTTACAAAGTTAATTTGTAACACAGATGAAAGCACTTATGAAGTTAGTACTAAGTAACTAGAGAGGATGGGAGAGAGAAAGGGAATAATTCACAGCCCAAAGTAACCCACTCGACCCGTCAGTCTGGATAGCGGCTAGAATACTGGGCCCTGTTCAGGTCTCCATATTAAAACAAAGGACACACAGGTGATGGAGAAGGTAGCAAAAAAGATTTACCAGAACTGAGAGGTTATAACTATCAGGGAAGGCTGAACAGGCTGGGGCTCTTTGCTCTAGAAAAGAAAAGGGTGCAGGGTGATGATTTTATTGGGGACTTTAAAATTATGGGGAGAGGTAGAGAAGATGTTTCCCCTTGTGGGAGAGATCAGAACTGGGGGCCATCAATATAAGACAGTCACTAATAAATCCAATGGGGAATTCAGGAGAAACCTCTTTACCCAGAGAGTGGTGAGAATGTGGAACTCGCTGCCACAGGGAGTGGTTGAGGTGAATATTATCGATGCATTTAAGGGGAAGGGAGATAAACACATGAGGGAGAAAGGAATAGAGGGTTATGCTGATAGAGTTAGATGAGGAAAGACGGGAGAAGGCGAAAGGCAGTTCACAGGAGCGCTGTCAAACATAATTTGACACTAAGCTACAGGAGGAGATATTAGGACAGGTGGCCAAAAGCTTGATCACAGAGGTAGGTTTTAAGCAGCATCTCAGGAGGAGAGAGAGGTGGAGAGGTTTAGGGAGGGAGTTCCAGAGCTTGGGACCCAGGCGGGGGAAGCCATGGCCACCGATAGTGGAGCGATGCAAATCGGGGATGCTCAAGGGCCAGAATTGGAGGGTTGTAGGGGCTGGAGGAGGTTACAGAGATAGGGAGGGGCGAGGCCATGGAGGGGTTTGAACACAAGGATGAGAATTTTAACATCGAGGTGTTGCTTAAACAGGGGCTAATGTAGATCAGCGAGCACAGGGGGTGATGGGTGAGTGGGACTTGGTGTGAGTTAGGATACGGGGCAGCGAGCACAGGGGGTGATGGGTGAGCGGGACTTGGTGTGAGTTAGGATACGGGGCAGCGAGCACAGGGGGTGATGGGTGAGTGGGACTTGGTGTGAGTTAGGACACGGGGCAGTGAGCACAGGGGGTGATGGGTGAGCGGGACTGGGTGCGAGTTAGGACACGGGGCAGTGAGCACAGGGGTGATGGGTGAGCGGGACTCGGTGTGAGTTAGGACACGGGTCAGCGAGCACAGGGGGTGATGGGTGAGCGGGACTCGGTGCGAGTTAGAACACGGGGCAGTGAGCACAGGGGGTGATGGGTGAGCGGGACTCGGTGCGAGTTAGGACACGGGGCAGCGAGCACAGGGGGTGATGGGTGAGTGAGACTCGGTGCGAGTTAGGACACGGGGCAGCGAGCACAGGGGGTGATGGGTGAGCGGGACTTGGTGCGAGTTAGGACACGGGCTGCCGAGTTTTGGTTGATCTCTGCATGTATTTTCCCAAAGCGCTTTACAGCCAATGAAGTACTTTTTGAAGTGTAGTCACTGTTGTAATGTGAGAAATACATCACCCAATTTGCTCACAGCAAGCTCTCACACACAGCAATGTGATAATAACTAGACAATCTGTTTTTGTTAAGTTGATTGAGGGATAAATATTGGCCCCAGAACACTGGGGAGATCTTCCTGCCCTTCTTCAAAATAGTGCCATGGAATCTTTTATGTCTACCTGAGAGGGCAGAAGGGACCTCGGTTTAACGTCTCATCTGAAAGACAAGACCTTTGACAGTGCAGCACTCCCTCAGTACTGCCACTCCGACAATGTGGCGCTCCCTCAGTGCTGCCCCTCCGACAGTACATCGCTCCCTCAGTACTGCCTCTCCGACAGTGCGGCGCTCCCTCAGTACAGTTCCTCAGACAGTGCGGCGCTCCCTCAGTACTGCCCCTCCGACAGTGCAGCACTCCCTCAGTACTGCCCCTCCGACACTGCAGCGCTCCTCAGTACTGCCCCTCTGACAGTGCAGCGCTCCCTCAGTACTGCCCCTCCGACACTGCAGCGCTCCTCAGTACTGCCCCTCCGACAGTGCAGCGCTCCCTCAGTACTGCCCCTCCGACACTGCAGCGCTCCCTCAGTACTGCCTCTCCAACAGTGCAGCGCTCCCTCAGTACTGTACTGGAATGTAAGCCCTGATTATGAGCAAGAAACTATATTCCATGTTACATCCTCATATAGATTGCTTTGAAAAAAGAAGTAACAATGAGTCCCTGTTGGTACCACTGCAAAATGACCTTGTTTAAATCGAGGGCTGTGAAATCCTTGAAATGATAAATGATGGATTATTCTAGAAAGAAAAGCTGTATGAGATGGGCTTTGTGGTCAGTTATTGCTCACATTGAGATTGAAATCGCCTCAGAGCAGGGCTTCTGATACAGATCGATATTTATATATTAAAAGCCTTGCCTATAGCACTCATGTCTTTTAAACATCATACTTACCTCCCATCAGACATTTTCTATCCTGTGCCTATCCTGTACCATGGGAAATGCAATGGGAGGTGACTTATCTCCCTCATCAGGTGGATGTAAAAGATCTTGTGGCACTATTTAAAGAGAGGCAGTGAGTTTTCCCAATGTCCTGGTCAACATTTTCCCCACGCTACTAACACTAACAAAACAAAAGCAGATTAGCCAGCCATACATTCATGTACTGCCTGTGTGATCCTGCTGTGCGCAATGGGGCCCCTGTGTGTGCCTACAGAAATTGCACTTCACAAACAATCTACTGATTGTAAACTACTCTGGGACATCGTGCATTGCAGTAAATGAAGGCCCTGTATAATTTCACCTTCGTCATTCACCAATGGCAGTATTAAAATCTAGATTACTGTAGATATGAATTGTGAACATTCTTACTGCTACTATTTTCAAACAGCGCCGACCTGATGCATCTGAGACTGCACCAGAGGATGCCAACACTGTAAATCTGCCACATCGCAATCTGACACATCACAATTGACACATCATAAACTGACACATCCCAATCTGACACATCGCAAACTGACACGTCCAAATTTGACACATTGTAAACTGACACATCCCAATCTGACACATCCCAATCTGGCACATCCCAATCTGATACATGCCAATCTGATACATTCCAATCCGATACATTCCAATCCGATACACCTCAACCTGATACATCCCAATCTGATACATTCTAATCTTATAAATTCTAATCTGACACATTCCAGTCCGACACATTCCAATCTGACATATTCCAATCTGACACATTCCAATCCAACACATTCCAAACCGACACGTTCCAGTCCGACACATTCCAATCCGATAATTTCCCAAACTGATACATTCCAATCCGATACATTCAAATCCGACACATTCCAATCCAATACATTCCAATCCGACACATTCCAATCTTTTACATTCCAATCCGATACATTCAAATCCGACACATTCCAATCCAATACATTCCCAATCCGATACATTCCAATATGACACATTCCATTCCGATACATTCCAATCTGATACATTCCAATTAGACACATTCCAATCTGACACATTCCAATCCGACCCATTCCAATCTGACACATTCCAATCCGACAAATTCCAATCCGATTCATTCCAATCCGATATATTCCATTGCGACACATTCCAATCTGATACATTCCAATCTGACACATTCCAATCTGATACATTCCAAACTAATACATACCAATCCGATACATTCCAATCTGACATATTCCAATCTGACACATTGCAATCCGACACATTCGAATCTGATACATTCCTATCCGACACATTCCAATCCGACACATTTCAATCCGATACATTCTGTCACATTCCATTCTGATGCATTTCAATGTGACACATTCCAATCTGACACATTCCAATCCGATACATTACAATCCGATACATTTTGATACATTCCAATCCGACACATTCCAATCTGATATATTCCAATCCAACACATTCCAATCTGATACATTCCAATCCGACACATTTCAATCCGACACATTCCAATCTGATACATTCCAATCCGAAACATTCCAATCTGATACATTCTAATCTGATACATTCCAATCTGACACATTTCAATCTGATACATTCCAATCCGGCACATTCCAATCCGGCACATTCCAATCTGACACTTTCCAATCCGGCACATTCCAAAATGACATATTCCAATCTGATACATTCCAATCCGGCACATTCCAATCCGACACATTACAATCTGACACATTCCAAACCGACACATTCCAAACCGACACATTCCAATCTGACACATTCCAATCCGATACATTCCATCCGGCAAATTCCAATCCGTTACATTCCAATCTGAAACATTCCAATCCGACACATTCTAATCTGATATATTCCAATCTGACACATTCCAATATGATATATTCAAATCCGATACATTCCAATCCGACACATTCCAATCTGATACATTCCAATCTGATACATTCCAAACCGACACTTTCCAATCTGATAGATTCCAATCCGACGCATTCCAATCTGATGCATTCCAATTCGATACATTCCACTCTGATACATTCCAATCCGACACATTCCAATCTGATACATTCCATACTGCTACATTCCAAACCGACACTTTCCAATCTGATACATTCCATTCCGACATATTCCAATCCAATGCATTCCAATCCGATACATTCCACTCTGATACATTCCAATCTGACACATTCCAATCTGATACATTCCAATCTGATACATTCCAATGCAACACATTACAATCTGATACATTCCAATCTGATACAATCCAAACCGACACTTTCCAATCTGATACATTCCAATCCGATACATTCCACTCTGATACATTCCAATCCGACACATTCCAATCTGATACATTCCAATCTGATACATTCCAATCCGACACATTACAATTTGATACATTCCAATCTGATACATTCCTAACCGATGCATTCCAATGCGATACATTCCACTCTGATACATTCCAATCCGACACATTCCATTCTGATACATTCCAGTCTGATACATTCCAATCTGACACATTCCAATCCGATGCATTCCAATCCGGTACATTCCACTCTGATACATTCCAATCCGATACATTCCACTCTGATACATTCCAATCCGTCACATCCCATTCTGATACATTCCACTCTGATACATTCCATTCCGACACAATCCAATCTGATACATTCCAAACCGACACTTTCCAATCTGATACATTGCAATCCGACACTTTCCAATCTGATACATTCCAATCCGACACATTCCAATCCGATACATTCCATCCGACAAATTCCAATCCGATACATTCCAATCTGCTACATTCCAATCTGACACATTCCAATCTGACATATTCAAATTCGATACATTCCAATCCGACACATTCCAATCTGATACATTCCAATCTGATACTTTCCAAACCGACACTTTCCAATCTGATAGATTCCAATACGACGCATTCCAATCTGATGCACTCCAATCCGATACATTCCACTCTGATACATTCCAATCTGATACATTCCAATCCGATACATTAAAATCCGACACATTCCAATCCAATACATTCCCAATCCGATACATTCCAATATGACACATTCCATTCCGATACATTCCAATCTGATACATTCCAATTAGACACATTCCAATCTGACACATTCCAATCCATCCCATTCCAATCTGACACATTCCAATCCGGCACATTCCAATCCGACACATTACAATCTGACACATTCCAAACCGACACATTCCAAACCGACACATTCCAATCTGACACATTCCAATCCGATACATTCCATCCGGCAAATTCCAATCCGTTACATTCCAATCTGAAACATTCCAATCCGACACATTCTAATCTGATATATTCCAATCTGACACATTCCAATCTGATATATTCAAATCCGATACATTCCAATCCGACACATTCCAATCTGATACATTCCAATCTGATACATTCCAAACCGACACTTTCCAATCTGATAGATTCCAATCCGACGCATTCCAATCTGATGCATTCCAATTCGATACATTCCACTCTGATACATTCCAATCCAACACATTCCAATCTGATACATTCCATACTGCTACATTCCAAACCGACACTTTCCAATCTGATACATTCCATTCCGACATATTCCAATCCAATGCATTCCAATCCGATACATTCCACTCTGATACATTCCGATCTGACACATTCCAATCTGATACATTCCAATCTGATACATTCCAATGCAACACATTACAATCTGATACATTCCAATCTGATACAATCCAAACCGACACTTTCCAATCTGATACATTCCAATCCGATACATTCCACTCTGATACATTCCAATCCGACACATTCCAATCTGATACATTCCAATCTGATACATTCCAATCCGACACATTACAATTTGATACATTCCAATCTGATACATTCCTAACCGATGCATTCCAATGCGATACATTCCACTCTGATACATTCCAATCCGACACATTCCATTCTGATACATTCCAGTCTGATACATTCCAATCTGACACATTCCAATCCGATGCATTCCAATCCGGTACATTCCACTCTGATACATTCCAATCCGATACATTCCACTCTGATACATTCCAATCCGTCACATCCCATTCTGATACATTCCACTCTGATACATTCCATTCCGACACAATCCAATCTGATACATTCCAAACCGACACTTTCCAATCTGATACATTGCAATCCGACACTTTCCAATCTGATACATTCCAATCCGACACATTCCAATCCGATACATTCCATCCGACAAATTCCAATCCGATACATTCCAATCTGCTACATTCCAATCTGACACATTCCAATCTGACATATTCAAATTCGATACATTCCAATCCGACACATTCCAATCTGATACATTCCAATCTGATACTTTCCAAACCGACACTTTCCAATCTGATAGATTCCAATACGACGCATTCCAATCTGATGCACTCCAATCCGATACATTCCACTCTGATACATTCCAATCTGATACATTCCAATCCGATACATTAAAATCCGACACATTCCAATCCAATACATTCCCAATCTGATACATTCCAATATGACACATTCCATTCCGATACATTCCAATCTGATACATTCCAATTAGACACATTCCAATCTGACACATTCCAATCCGACCCATTCCAATCTGACACATTCCAATCCGGCACATTCCAATCCGACACATTACAATCTGACACATTCCAAACCGACACATTCCAAACCGACACATTCCAATCTGACACATTCCAATCCGATACATTCCATCCGGCAAATTCCAATCCGTTACATTCCAATCTGAAACATTCCAATCCGACACATTCTAATCTGATATATTCCAATCTGACACATTCCAATCTGATATATTCAAATCCGATACATTCCAATCCGACACATTCCAATCTGATACATTCCAATCTGATACATTCCAAACCGACACTTTCCAATCTGATAGATTCCAATCCGACGCATTCCAATCTGATGCATTCCAATTCGATACATTCCACTCTGATACATTCCAATCCAACACATTCCAATCTGATACATTCCATACTGCTACATTCCAAACCGACACTTTCCAATCTGATACATTCCATTCCGACATATTCCAATCCAATGCATTCCAATCCGATACATTCCACTCTGATACATTCCAATCTGACACATTCCAATCTGATACATTCCAATCTGATACATTCCAATGCAACACATTACAATCTGATACATTCCAATCTGATACAATCCAAACCGACACTTTCCAATCTGATACATTCCAATCCGATACATTCCACTCTGATACATTCCAATCCGACACATTCCAATCTGATACATTCCAATCTGATACATTCCAATCCGACACATTACAATTTGATACATTCCAATCTGATACATTCCTAACCGATGCATTCCAATGCGATACATTCCACTCTGATACATTCCAATCCGACACATTCCATTCTGATACATTCCAGTCTGATACATTCCAATCTGACACATTCCAATCCGATGCATTCCAATCCGGTACATTCCACTCTGATACATTCCAATCCGATACATTCCACTCTGATACATTCCAATCCGTCACATCCCATTCTGATACATTCCACTCTGATACATTCCATTCCGACACAATCCAATCTGATACATTCCAAACCGACACTTTCCAATCTGATACATTGCAATCCGACACTTTCCAATCTGATACATTCCAATCCGACACATTCCAATCCGATACATTCCATCCGACAAATTCCAATCCGATACATTCCAATCTGCTACATTCCAATCTGACACATTCCAATCTGACATATTCAAATTCGATACATTCCAATCCGACACATTCCAATCTGATACATTCCAATCTGATACTTTCCAAACCGACACTTTCCAATCTGATAGATTCCAATACGACGCATTCCAATCTGATGCATTCCAATTCGATACATTCCACTCTGATACATTCCAATCTGATACATTCCAATCCGATACATTAAAATCCGACACATTCCAATCCAATACATTCCCAATCTGATACATTCCAATATGACACATTCCATTCCGATACATTCCAATCTGATACATTCCAATTAGACACATTCCAATCTGACACATTCCAATCCGACCCATTCCAATCTGACACATTCCAATCCGGCACATTCCAATCCGACACATTACAATCTGACACATTCCAAACCGACACATTCCAAACCGACACATTCCAATCTGACACATTCCAATCCGATACATTCCATCCGGCAAATTCCAATCCGTTACATTCCAATCTGAAACATTCCAATCCGACACATTCTAATCTGATATATTCCAATCTGACACATTCCAATCTGATATATTCAAATCCGATACATTCCAATCCGACACATTCCAATCTGATACATTCCAATCTGATACATTCCAAACCGACACTTTCCAATCTGATAGATTCCAATCCGACGCATTCCAATCTGATGCATTCCAATTCGATACATTCCACTCTGATACATTCCAATCCAACACATTCCAATCTGATACATTCCATACTGCTACATTCCAAACCGACACTTTCCAATCTGATACATTCCATTCCGACATATTCCAATCCAATGCATTCCAATCCGATACATTCCACTCTGATACATTCCAATCTGACACATTCCAATCTGATACATTCCAATCTGATACATTCCAATGCAACACATTACAATCTGATACATTCCAATCTGATACAATCCAAACCGACACTTTCCAATCTGATACATTCCAATCCGATACATTCCACTCTGATACATTCCAATCCGACACATTCCAATCTGATACATTCCAATCTGATACATTCCAATCCGACACATTACAATTTGATACATTCCAATCTGATACATTCCTAACCGATGCATTCCAATGCGATACATTCCACTCTGATACATTCCAATCCGACACATTCCATTCTGATACATTCCAGTCTGATACATTCCAATCTGACACATTCCAATCCGATGCATTCCAATCCGGTACATTCCACTCTGATACATTCCAATCCGATACATTCCACTCTGATACATTCCAATCCGTCACATCCCATTCTGATACATTCCACTCTGATACATTCCATTCCGACACAATCCAATCTGATACATTCCAAACCGACACTTTCCAATCTGATACATTGCAATCCGACACTTTCCAATCTGATACATTCCAATCCGACACATTCCAATCCGATACATTCCATCCGACAAATTCCAATCCGATACATTCCAATCTGCTACATTCCAATCTGACACATTCCAATCTGACATATTCAAATTCGATACATTCCAATCCGACACATTCCAATCTGATACATTCCAATCTGATACTTTCCAAACCGACACTTTCCAATCTGATAGATTCCAATACGACGCATTCCAATCTGATGCATTCCAATTCGATACATTCCACTCTGATACATTCCAATCTGATACATTCCAATCCGATACATTAAAATCCGACACATTCCAATCCAATACATTCCCAATCTGATACATTCCAATATGACACATTCCATTCCGATACATTCCAATCTGATACATTCCAATTAGACACATTCCAATCTGACACATTCCAATCCGACCCATTCCAATCTGACACATTCCAATCCGGCACATTCCAATCCGACACATTACAATCTGACACATTCCAAACCGACACATTCCAAACCGACACATTCCAATCTGACACATTCCAATCCGATACATTCCATCCGGCAAATTCCAATCCGTTACATTCCAATCTGAAACATTCCAATCCGACACATTCTAATCTGATATATTCCAATCTGACACATTCCAATCTGATATATTCAAATCCGATACATTCCAATCCGACACATTCCAATCTGATACATTCCAATCTGATACATTCCAAACCGACACTTTCCAATCTGATAGATTCCAATCCGACGCATTCCAATCTGATGCATTCCAATTCGATACATTCCACTCTGATACATTCCAATCCAACACATTCCAATCTGATACATTCCATACTGCTACATTCCAAACCGACACTTTCCAATCTGATACATTCCATTCCGACATATTCCAATCCAATGCATTCCAATCCGATACATTCCACTCTGATACATTCCAATCTGACACATTCCAATCTGATACATTCCAATCTGATACATTCCAATGCAACACATTACAATCTGATACATTCCAATCTGATACAATCCAAACCGACACTTTCCAATCTGATACATTCCAATCCGATACATTCCACTCTGATACATTCCAATCCGACACATTCCAATCTGATACATTCCAATCTGATACATTCCAATCCGACACATTACAATTTGATACATTCCAATCTGATACATTCCTAACCGATGCATTCCAATGCGATACATTCCACTCTGATACATTCCAATCCGACACATTCCATTCTGATACATTCCAGTCTGATACATTCCAATCTGACACATTCCAATCCGATGCATTCCAATCCGGTACATTCCACTCTGATACATTCCAATCCGATACATTCCACTCTGATACATTCCAATCCGTCACATCCCATTCTGATACATTCCACTCTGATACATTCCATTCCGACACATTCCACTCTGATACATTGCAATCTGACACTTTCCAATCTGATACATTCCAATCCGACACATTCCAATCCGATACATTCCATCCGACAAATTCCAATCCGATACATTCCAATCTGCTACATTCCAATCTGACACATTCCAATCTGACATATTCAAATTCGATACATTCCAATCCGACACATTCCAATCTGATACATTCCAATCTGATACTTTCCAAACCGACACTTTCCAATCTGATAGATTCCAATACGACGCATTCCAATTTGATGCACTCCAATCCGATACATTCCACTCTGATACATTCCAATCTGATACATTCCAACCTGTACATTCCAATCCGATTCATTCCACTCTGCTACATTCCAATCCAACACATTCCAATCTGATACATTCCAATCTGATACATTCCAATCCGACACATTACAATCTCATACATTCCAATCTGATAGATTCCAAACTGACACTTTCCAATCTGATACATTCCAATCTGATACATTCCACTCTGATACATTCCAATCCGACACATTCCAATCTGATACATTCCAATCTGATACATTCCTAACCGACACTTTCTACTCTGAAACATTCCAATCCGACACATTCCATTCTGATACATTCCAGTCTGATACATTCCAATCTGACACATTCCAATCCGATGCATTCCAATCCGATACATTCCACTCTGATACATTCCAATCCGATACATTCCACTCTGATACATTCCAATCCGTCACGTTCCATTCTGATACATTCCATTCTGATACATTCCATTCCGACACATTCCAATCTGATACATTCCAATCTGACACATTCCAAACCGACACATTCCAATCTGATACATTCCAAACCGACACATTCCAATCTGATACATTCCAATCCGATACATTCCAATTTGATACATTCCAATCCGACACATTCCAATCTGATACACTCAAATCTAACACATTCCAAACCGACACATTCTAATCTAATACATTCCAATTGGACAAATTCCAATCTGACATATTCCAATCTGATACATTCCAATCTGATACATTCCAAACCGACACATTCCAATTTGATACATTCCAATCTGACACATTCCAATCTGATACATTCCAATCCAACACATTCCAATCCGACACATTCCAATCTGATACATTCCAATCCGACACATTCCAATCTGATACATTCCAATCCGATACATTCTAATCCGATACATTATAAACTGATACTTTCCAATCCGATACTTTCCAATCCGACACATTCCAAATCAACCCATTCCAATCTGACACATTCCAATCCGACACATTCCAATCTGATACATTCCAATCCGATACATTCCAATCTGACACATTCCAATCTGATACATTCCAATCTGACACATTCCAATCTGATACATTCCAATCTGACACATTCCAATCTGATACATTCCAATCCAACACATTCCAAACCGACACATTCCAATCTGACACATTCCAATCTGATACATTCCAATCCAACACATTCCAATCCGACACATTCCAATCTGATACATTCCAATCCGACACATTCTAATCTGATACATTCCAATCCGATACATTCTAATCCGATACATTCTAAACTGATACTTTCCAATCCGATACTTTCCAATCCGACACATTCCAAATCAACCCATTCCAATCTGACACATTCCAATCCGACACATTCCAATCTGATACATTCCAATCTGATACATTCCAATCTGACACATTCCAATCTGACATATTCCAATCTGATACATTCCAAACCGACACTTTCCAATCTGATACATTCCAATCTGATGCATTCCAAACCGACACATTCCAATCTGATACATTCCAATCCGATACATTCCAATTTGATACATTCCAATCCGACACATTCCAATCTGATACATTCCAATCTGTCACATTCCAAACCGACACATTCCAATCTGATACATTCCAATCTGACACATTCCAATTGGACACATTCCAATCTGACATATTCCAAACTGACACATTCCAATTTGATACATTCCAATCCGACACATTCCAATCTGATACATTCCAATCCAACACATTCCAATCTGACACATTCTAATCTGAAACATTCCAATCCGACACATTCCAATCTGATACATTCCAATCCGATACATTCTAATCCGATACATTCTAAACTGATACATTCCGATCCGATACATTCCAATCTGATACATTCCAATCCGATACATTCCAATCTGACACATTCCAATCCGGCACATTCCAATCCGATACATTCCAAACCGACACTTTCCAATCTGATACATTCCAAACTGACACATTCCAATCCGACACATTCCAATCTGACACATTCCAATCCGACACATTCCAATCCGATACATTCCAATCCGACACATTCCAAACCGACACATTCCAATCTGATACATTCCAATCCGACACATTGCAATCTGATACATTCAATCTGACACATTCCAATCCAACAAATTCCAATGTGATACATTCCAATCCGACACGTTCAAATCCGACACATTCCAATCTAATACATTCAATCTGACACATTCCAATCCAACAAATTCCAATCTGATACATTCCAATCCGACACATTCCAATCTGATACATTCCAATCTGATACATTCCAAGCCGACACATTCCAATCCGATACATTCCAATCTGATACATTCCAATCCGACACATTCCAATCTGATACAATGCAATCCGATACATTCCAATCCGACACATTCCAATCCGACACATTCCAATCCGAAACATTCCAGTCCGATACATTCCAAACCAATACATTCCAAACTGATACATTCCAATCCGATACATTCCAATCCGACACATTCCAATCTGACACATTCCAATCTGATACATTCCAATCCAACACATTCCAATCCGACACATTCCAATCTGATACATTCCAATCCGACACATTCTAATCTGATACATTCCAATCCGATACATTCTAATCCGATACATTCTAAACTGATACTTTCCAATCCGATACTTTCCAATCCGACACATTCCAAATCAACCCATTCCAATCTGACACATTCCAATCCGACACATTCCAATCTGATACATTCCAATCTGATACATTCCAATCTGACACATTCCAAACCGACACATTCCAATCTGATACATTCTAATTGGACACATTCCAATCTGACATATTCCAATCTGATACATTCCAAACCGACACTTTCCAATCTGATACATTCCAATCTGATACATTCCAAACCGACACATTCCAATCTGATACATTCCAATCCGATACATTCCAATTTGATACATTCCAATCCGACACATTCCAATCTGATACATTCCAATCTGTCACATTCCAAACCGACACATTCCAATCTGATACATTCCAATCTGACACATTCCAATTGGACACATTCCAATCTGACATATTCCAATCTGATACATTCCAATCTGACACATTCCAAACTGACACATTCCAATTTGATACATTCCAATCCGACACATTCCAATCTGATACATTCCAATCCAACACATTCCAATCCGACACATTCTAATCTGAAACATTCCAATCCGACACATTCCAATCTGATACATTCCAATCCGATACATTCTAATCCGATTCATTCTAAACTGATACATTCCGATCCGATACATTCCAATCTGATACATTCCAATCCGATACATTCCAATCTGACACATTCCAATCCGGCACATTCCAATCCGATACATTCCAAACCGACACTTTCCAATCTGATACATTCCAAACTGACACATTCCAATCCGACACATTCCAATCTGACACATTCCAATCTGACACATTCCAATCCGACACATTCCAATCCGATACATTCCAATCCGACACATTCCAATCTGATACATTCCAATCTGACACATTCCAATCCAACACATTCCAATCTGACACATTCCAATCTGATACATTCCAATCCGACACATTCCACTCCGTTACATTCCAATCCGACACATTCGAAACCGACACATTCCAATCTGATACATTCCAATCCGACACATTGCAATCTGATACATTCAATCTGACACATTCCAATCCAACAAATTCCAATGTGATACATTCCAATCCGACACGTTCAAATCCGACACATTCCAATCTGATACATTCCAAGCCGACACATTCCAATCCGATACATTCCAATCTGATACATTCCAATCCGACACATTCCAATCTGATACAATGCAATCCGATACATTCCAATCCGACACATTCCAATCCGACACATTCCAATCCGAAACATTCCAGTCCGATACATTCCAAACCAATACATTCCAAACTGATACATTCCAATCCGATACATTCCAATCCGACACATTCCAATCTGATACATTCCAAACTGATACATTCCAATCTGACACATTCCAGTCCGATACATTCCATTCCGACACATTCCAATCTGATACATTTCAATCCGACACATTCCAATCTGATACATTCCAATCCGATACATTCCACTCTGATACATTCCAATCCGACACATTCCAATCTGATACATTCCAATCTGATACATTCCAATCCGACACATTCCAATCTGATACATTCCAATCTGATACATTCCTAACCGACACTTTCCGATCTGATACATTCCAATCCGACACATTCCAATCCGATGAATTCCAATGCGATACATTCTACTCTGATACATTCCAATCCGACACATTCCATTCTGATACATTCCTGTCTGATACATTCCAATCTGACACATTCCAATCCGATGCATTCCAATCCGATACATTCCACTCTGATACTTTCCAATCCGATACATTCCACTCTGATACATTCCAATCCGTCACGTTCCATTCTGATACATTCCACTCTGATACATTCCATTCCGACACATTCCAATCTGATACATTCCAAACCGACACTTTCCAATCTGATACATTCCAATCCGACACTTTCCAATCCGATACATTCCATCCGACAAATTCCAATTCGATACATTCCAATCTGACACATTCCAATCCGACACATTCTAATCTGATACATTCCAATCCGACACATTCCAATCCGACACATTCCAATTTGACACATTCCAATCCGACACATTCCAATCCGACACATTCCAATCTGACACATTCCAATCCGACACATTCTAATCTGATGCATTCTAATCCGATACATTCCACTCTGATACATTCCAATCTGATACAATCTAACCTGTACATTCCAATCCGACACATTCCAATCCGATACATTCCACTCTGATACATTCCAATCTGATACAATCTAACCTGTACATTCCAATCCGATACATTCCACTCTGATACATTCCAATCCAACACATTCCAATCTGATACATTCCAATCTGATACATTCCTAACCGACACTTTCCAATCTGATACATTCCAATCTGAAACATTCCAATCCGATACATTCCACGCTGATACATTCCAATCCGACACATTCCATTCTGATAAATTCCAGTCTGATTCATTCCAATCTGACACATTCCAATCCGATGCATTCCAATCCGGTACATTCCACTCTGATACATTCCAATCCAATACATTCCACTTTGATACATTCCAATCCGTCACATTCCATTCTGATACATTCCAATCTGATAAATTCCATTCCGACACATTCCAATCTGATACATTCCAATCTGATACATTCCAAACCGACATTTTCCAATCTGATACATTCCAATCTGACACATTCCAATCCGACACATTCCAATCCGACACATTCCAATCCGATACATTCCAATCCGACACATTCCAATCTGATACATTCCAATCCGACACATTCCAAACCGACACATTCCAATCTGACACATTCCAATCCAACACATTCCAATCTGATACATTCCAATCTGATACATTCCAATCCGACACATTCCAATCTGACACTTTCCAATCCGATACATTCCAATCCAACACATTCCAATCCGATACATTCCAATCCGACACATTCCAAACCGACACATTCCAATCTGACACATTCCAATCCAACACATTCCAATCTGATACATTCCAATCTGATACATTCCAATCCGACACATTCCAATCCGACACATTCCAATCTGATACTTTCCAATCCGATACATTCTAATCTGATACATTCCAATCTGACACATTCCAATTGGACACATTCCAATCTGACATATTCCAATCTGATACATTCCAATCTGACACATTCCAAACTGACACATTCCAATTTGATACATTCCAATCCGACACATTCCAATCTGATACATTCCAATCCAACACATTCCAATCCGACACATTCTAATCTGATACATTCCAATCCGACACATTCCAATCTGACACTTTCCAATCCGATACATTCCAATCCAACACATTCCAATCCGACACATTCCAATCCGACACATTCCAAACCGACACATTTCAATCTGACACATTCCAATCCGACACATTCTAATCTGATACATTCCAATCCGACACATTCCAATCTGATACATTCCAATCCGATACATTCCAATCTGATACATTCCAATCCAACACATTCCAATCCGACACATTCTAATCTGATACATTGCAATCCGACACATTCCAATCTGATACATTCCAATCCAACACATTCCAATCCGACACATTCTAATCTGATACATTCCAATCCGACACATTCCAATCTGATACATTCCAATCCGATACATTCTAATCCGATACATTCTAAACTGATACATTCCAATCCGATACTTTCCAATCCGACACATTCCAAACCAACCCATTCCAATCTGACACATTCCAATCCGACACATTCCAATCTGACACATTCCAATTGGACACATTCCAATCTGACATATTCCAATCTGATACATTCCAATCCGACACATTCCAAACTGACACATTCCAATTTGATACATTCCAATCCGACACATTCCAATCTGATACATTCCAATCTGACACATTCCAATCCAACACATTCCAATCTGACACATTCCAATCTGATACATTCCAATCTGACACATTCCACTCCGTTACATTCCAATCCGACACATTCGAAACCGACACATTCCAATCTGATACATTCCAATCCGACACATTCCAATCTGATACATTCAATCTGACACATTCCAATCCAACAAATTCCAATGTGATACATTCCAATCCGACACATTCAAATCCGACACATTCCAATTTGATACATTCCAATCCGACACATTCCAATCTGATACATTCCAATCTGACACATTCCAATCCAACACATTCCAATCTGACACATTCCAATCTGATACATTCCAATCCGACACATTCCACTCCGTTACATTCCATTCCGACACATTCCAAACCGACACATTCCAATCTGATACATTCCAATCCGACACATTCCAATCTGATACATTCAATCTGACACATTCCAATCCAACAAATTCCAATGTGATACATTCCAATCCGACACATTCAAATCCGACACATTCCAATCTGATACATTCCAATCTGACACATTCCAATCTGATACATTCCAATCTGATACATTCCAAGCTGACACATTCCAATCCGATACATTCCAATCTGATACATTCCAATCTGATACATTGCAATCCGCTACATTCCAATCCGACACATTCCAAACCGATACATTCCAAACTGATACATTCCAATCCGATACATTCCAATCCGACACATTCCAATCCGATACATTCCAAACTGATACATTCCAATCCGACACATTCCAGTCCGATACATTCCAATCCGACACATTCCAATCTGATACATTTCAATCCGACACATTCCAATCTGATACATTCCAATCTGATACATTCCATTCCGACACATTCAAATCCGACACATTCCAATCTGATACATTCCAATCCGACACATTCCAATCTGATACATTCCAATCTGATACATTCCAAGCCGACACATTCCAATCCGATACATTCCAATCTGATACATTCCAATCCGACACATTCCAATCTAATACATTGCAATCCGATACATTCCAATCCGACACATTCCAAGCCAATACATTCCAAACTGATACATTCCAATCCGATACATTCCAATCCGACACATTCCAATCTGATACATTCCAAACTGATACATTCCAATCTGACACATTCCAGTCCGATACATTCCAATCCGACACATTCCAATCTGATACATTTCAATCCGACACATTCCAATCTGATACAATCCAATCCGATACATTCCACTCTGATACATTCCAATCCAATACATTCCACTCTTATACATTCCAATCTGTCACATTCCATTCTGATACATTCCAATCCAATACATTCCACTCTTATTCATTCCAATCCGTCACATTCCATTCTGATACATTCCAATCTAATAAATTCCATTCCGACACATTCCAATCTGATACATTCCAATCTGATACATTCCAGACCGACATTTTCCAATCTGATATATTCCAATCTGACACATTCCAATCCGACACATTCCAATCCGACACATTCCAATCCGACACATTCCAATCCGACACATTCCAATCTGATACATTCCAATCCGACACATTCCAATCTGACACTTTCCAATCCGATACATTCCAATCCAACACATTCCAATCCGACACATTCCAATCCGACACATTCCAAACCGACACATTTCAATCCGACACATTCCAATCCGACACATTCCAATCCGACACATTCCAATCCGACACATTCCGAACCGACACATTCCAATCCGACACATTCCAATCCGACACATTCCAATCCGACACATTCCAATCCGACACATTCCAAACCGACACATTCCAATCCGACACATTCCAATCCGACACATTCCAATCCGACACATTCCAATCTGATACATTCCAATCCGATACATTCCAATCCGACACATTCCAATCTGATACATTCCAATCTGACACATTCCAATCCAACACATTCCAATCTGATACATTCAAATCCGATTCATTCCAATCCGACACATTCCAATCTGATACATTCCAATCCGACACATTCCAATCCGACACATTCCAATCCGACATATTCCAATCTGATACATTCCAATCCGACACATTCCAATCTGATACATTCCAATCCGACACATTCCAATCCGACACATTCCAATCTGATACATTCCAATCCGACATATTCCAATCTGATACATTCCAATCCGACAAATTCCAATCCGACACATTCCAATCTGATACATTCCAATCCGATACATTCCAATCCGACACATTCCAATCTGATACATTCCAATCTGACACATTCCAATCCAACACATTCCAATCTGATACATTCAAATCCGATTCATTCCAATCCGACACATTCCAATCTGATACATTCCAATCCGACACATTCCAATCTGATACATTCCAATCTGACACATTCCAATTGGACACATTCCAATCTGACATATTCCAATCTGACACATTCCAATCCGACACATTCCAATCTGACACATTCCAATCTGACACATTCCAATCTGATACATTCCAATCCGATACATTCTAATCCGATACATTCTAAACTGATACATTCCAATCCGATACTTTCCAATCCGACACATTCCAAACCAACCCATTCCAATCTGACACATTCCAATCCGACACATTCCAATCTGATACATTCCAATCCGATACATTCCAATCCGATGAATTCCAATGCGATACATTCTACTCTGATACATTCCAATCCGACACATTCCATTCTGATACATTCCAGTCTGATACATTCCAATCTGACACATTCCAATCCGATGCATTCCAATCCGATACATTCCACTCTGATACTTTCCAATCCGATACATTCCACTCTGATACATTCCAATCCGTCACATTCCATTCTGATACTTTCCACTCTGATACATTCCATTCTGACACATTCCAATCTGATACATTCCAAACCGACACATTCCAATCTGATACATTCCAATCCGATACATTCCATCTGACAAATTCCAATTCGATACATTCCAATCTGACACATTCCAATCCGACACATTCTAATCTGATACGTTCCAATCCGACACATTCTAATCCGACACATTCCAATCTGCTACATTCCAATTTGACACATTCCAATCCGACACATTCCAATCCGACACATTCCAATCTGATATATTCAAATCCGATACATTCCAATTGGACACATTCCAATCTGATACATTCCAATCTGATACATTCCAAACCGACACTTTCCAATCTGATAGGTTCCAATCCGACGTATTCCAATCTGATGCATTCCAATCCGATACATTCCACTCTGATACATTCTAACCTGTACATTCCAATCCGATACATTCCACTCTGATACATTCCAATCCGACACATTCCAATCTGATACATTCCAATCTGATACATTCCAATCCGACACATTACAATCTGATACATTCCAATCTGATACATTCCAAACCGACACTTTCCAATCTGATACATTCCAATCCGATACATTCCACTCTGATACATTCCAATCCAACACATTCCAATCTGATACATTCCAATCTGATACATTCCGAACCTACACTTTCCAATCTGATACATTCCAATCTGAAACATTCCAATCCGATGCATTCCAATGCGATGCATTCCAATCCGATGCATTCCAATCCGGTACATTCCACTCTGATACATTCCAATCCAATACATTCCACTCTTATACATTCCAATCTGTCACATTCCATTCTGATACATTCCAATCCAATACATTCCACTCTTATACATTCCAATCCGTCACATTCCATTCTGATACATTCCAATCTAATAAATTCCATTCCGACACATTCCAATCTGATACATTCCAATCTGATACATTCCAAACCGACATTTTCCAATCTGATACATTCCAATCTGACACATTCCAATCCGACACATTCCAATCCGACACATTCCAATCTGATACATTCCAATCCGACACATTCCAATCTGACACTTTCCAATCCGATACATTCCAATCCAACACATTCCAATCCGACACATTCCAATCGGACACATTCCAAACCGACACATTCCAATCCGACACATTCCAATCCGACACATTCCAATCCGACACATTCCAATCCGATACATTCCAATCCGACACATTCCAAACCGACACATTCCAATCCGACACATTCCAATCCGACACATTCCAATCCGACACATTCCAATCTGATACATTCCAATCCGATACATTCCATTCCGACACATTCCAATCTGATACATTCCAATCTGACACATTCCAATCCAACACATTCCAATCTGATACATTCAAATCCGATTCATTCCAATCTGACACATTCCAATCCGACACATTCCAATCTGATAAATTCCAATCCGACACATTCCAATCTGATACATTCCAATCCGACATATTCCAATCTGATACATTCCAATCCGATACATTCCAATCTGATAAATTCCAATCCGACACATTCCAATCTGATACATTCCAATCTGACACATTCCAATTGGACACATTCCAATCTGACATATTCCAATCTGACACATTCCATTTGGACACATTCCAATCTGACACATTCCAATCTGACACATTCCAAACCGACACATTCCAATTTGATACATTCCAATCCGACACATTCCAATCTGATACATTCCAATCCAACACATTCCAATCCGACACATTCCAATCTGATACATTCCAATCCGACACATTCCAATCTGATACATTCCAATCCGATACATTCTAATCCGATACATTCTAAACTGATACATTCCAATCAGATACTTTCCAATCCGACACATTCCAAACCAACCCATTCCAATCTGACACATTCCAATCCGACACATTCCAATCTGATACATTCCAATCCGATACATTCCAATCCGATACATTCCAATCTGACACATTTCAATCCGGCACATTCCAATCCGATACATTCCAATCCGGCACATTCCAATCCGGCACCTTCCAATCCGGCACATTCCAATCTGACACATTCCAATCCGATACATTCTGTCCGACACATTCCAATCCGATACATTCCAATCCAAAACATTCCAATCCGATACATTCTATCCGACACATTCCAATCCGAACCATTCCAATCCGACACATTCCAATCCGATAAATTCCAATCTGATACATAACAATCTGACACATTCCAATCCGGCACATTCCAATCTGACACATTCCAATCCGAGATGTTCCAATCTGATCCATTCCAATCTGATACATTCCAATCTGGCACATTCCAATCTGATACATTCCAATCTGATCCATTCCAATCCAACACATTTCAAACCGACACATTCCAATCCGATACATTCCAATCTGATACATTCCAATCTGACACATTCCAATCTGACACCTTTCAATCTGACACATTCCAATCCAAAACATTCCAATCCGACACATTCCAATCTGATACATTCCAATCTGATCCATTCCAATCCAACACATTTCAAACCGACACATTCCAATCCGATACATTCCAATCTGATACATTCCAATCCGACACATTCTATCTGACACATTTCAATCTGATACATTCCAATCCAATACATTCCAATCCGACACATTCCAATCCGACACATTCTATCTGACACATTTCAATCTGATACATTCCAATCCAACACATTCCAATCCGACACATTCTATCTGACACATTTCAATCTGATACATTCCAATCCAACACATTCCAATCAGACACATTCCAAACTGATACATTCCAATCTGGCACATTCCAATCTGATTCTTTCCAATCCGGCACATTCCAATCCGACACATTCCAATCTGATACTTTCCAATCCGACACATTCCAATCTGACACATTCCAATCTGATACATTCCATTCCGACACATTCCAATCCGATACATTCTATCCGGCACATTCCAATCCGACACATTCCAATCCGACACATTCCAATCCGAACCATTCCAATCTGATACATTCCAATCCGATACATTCCAATCCGACACATTCCAATCCGACACATTTCAAACCGACACATTCCAATCCGATACATTCCAAACCGACACATTCTAATCTGATACATTCCAATCCGAAACATTCCAATCTGACACATTTCAATCCGACACATTCCAATCCGACACATTTCAATCCGACACATTCCAATCTGACACCTTTCAATCTGACACATTCCAACCTGATACATTCCATTCCGACACATTCCAATCCGATACATTCTATCCGCACATTCCAATCCGGCACATTCCAATCCGAACCATTCCTATCCGACACATTCCAATCCGACACATTCCAATCTGATACATTCCAATCCAATATATACCAATCTGACCGCATGACGGCACTGGAGCTGCGGATGGACTCACTCTGGAGCATGCGCGATGCTGAGAATGTTGTGGATAGCACAGTTAGTGAGTTGGTCACACCGCAGGTAAAGGTTAGGACAGATAGTGAATGGGTGACCAAGAGACAAGGCAAGAGCAGGAAGGTAATGCAGGAGTCCCCTGTGGTCATCTCCCTCCAAAACAGATATACCGTTTTGGATCCAGTTAGGGGAGATGACTCACCAGGGGAAAGCACCAGCAGCCAGGTTCATGGCACCATGGGTGGCTCTGCTGCACAGAAGGGCGGGAAAAAGAGTGGGAGAGCTATAGTGATAGGGGACTCTATTGTAAGGGGAATAGATAGGAGTTTCTGCAGCCGCGACCAAGACTCCAGGATGGTATATTGCCTCCCTGGTACAAGGGTCAAGGATGTCTCGGAGCGGCTACAGAGCATTCTGGAGAGGGAGGGTGAACAGCCAGTTGTCATGATACATGTACCAACGATATAGGTAAGAAGCGGGAAGAGGTCCTACAAACTGAATTTAGGGAGCTAGGAGTTAAGTTAAAAAGTAGGATCTCAAAGGTAGTAATCTCTGGATTGCTACCAGTGCCACGTGCTAATCAGAGTAGAGGGAGCAGGATAGTTAGAATAAATACGTGGCTTGAGCAGTGGTGCAAGAGGGAGGGATTCAAATTCCTGGGACATTGGATCCAGTTCTGGGGGAAGTGGGACCTGTACAAAAGGGACGGTCTGCACTTGGGCAGGACTGGAACTGATGTCCTGGGGGTAACATTTGCTAATGCAGTTCGGGAGTGTTTAAACTAATATGGCAGGGGGATGGGAACCTATGCAGCGAGACAGGGTGAAGTAATATGGAGTCAGAAACAGATGGTAGAAAGGTAAAAAGCAATAGTGGAAGGCCGAGTAAACAAAGGCAAGAAACAAAAAGGGCCACACTACATCATAATTCTAAAAGGACAAAGGGTGTTAAAAAAACAAGCCTGAAGGCTTTGTGTCTTAATGCAAGGAGTATCCGTAATAAGGTGGATGAATTAACTGTGCAAATAGATGTTAACAGATATGATGTGATTGGGATTACAGAGACGTGGCTCCAGGATGACCAGGGCTGGGAACTCAACATCCAAGGGTATTCAATATTCAGGAAGGATAGAATAAAAGGAAAAGGAGGTGGGGTAGCATTGCTGGTTAAAGAGGAGATTAATGCAATAGTTAGGAAGGACATTAGCTTGGATGATGTGGAATCTATATAGGTAGAGCTGCAGAACACCAAAGGGCAAAAAACGTTAGTGGGAGTTGTGTACAGACCTTCAAACAGTAGTAGTGATGTTGGGGAGGGCATCAAACAGGAAATTAGGGGTGCATGCAATAAAGGTGCAGCAGTTATCATGGGTGACTTCAATATGCATATAGATTGGGCTAACCAAATTGGAAGCAATATGGTGGAGGAGGATTTCCTGGAGTGCATAAGGGATGGCTTTCTAGACCAATATGTTGAGGAACCAAATGGCGGGAGGCCATCTTAGACTGGGTGTTGTGTAATGAGAGAGGATTAATTAGCAATCTCGTTGTGCGAGGCCCCTTGGGGAAGCGTGACCATAATATGGTGGAATTCTACATTAGGATGGAGAATGAAACAGTTAATTCAGAGACCATGGTCCAGAACTTAAAGAAGGGTAACTTTGAAGGTATGAGGCTTGAATTGGCCAGGATAGATTGGTGAATGATACTTAAGGGGTTGACAGTGGATGGGCAATGGCAGACATTTAGAGACCGCATGGATGAACTACAACAATTGTACATCCCTGTCTGGCGTAAAAATAAAAAAAGGAAGGTGGCTCAACTGTGGCTATCAAGGGAAATCAGGGATAGTGTTAAATCCAAGGAAGTGGCATACAAATTGGCCAGAAATAGCAGCGAACCCGGGGACTGGGAGAAATTTAGAACTCAGCAGAGGAGGACAAAGGTTTTGATTAGGGCAGGGAAAATAGAGTACAAGAGGAAGCTTGCAGGGAACATTAAGATGGACTGCAAAAGCTTCTATAGATATGTAAAGGTTAGTAAAGACAAACGTAGGTCCCCTGCAGTCAGAATCAGGGGAAGTCATAACGGGGAAAAAAGAAATGGCAGACCAATTGAACAAGTACTTTGTTTCGGTATTCACTAAGGAGGACACAAACAACCTTCCGGATATAAAAGGGGTCAGAAGGTCTAGTAAGAAGGAGGAACTGAGGGAAATCCTTATTAGTCGGGAAATTGTGTTGGGGAAATTGATGGGATTGAAGGCCAATAAATCCCCAGGGCCTGATGGACTGCATCCCAGAGTACTTAAGGAGGTGGCCTTGGAAATAGCGGAAGCATTGACAGTCATTTTCCAACATTCCATAGATTCTGGATCAGTTCCTATGGATTGGAGGGTAGCCAATGTAACCCCACTTTTTAAAAAAGGAGGGAGAGAGAAAACAGGGAATTATAGACCGGTCAGCCTGACATCGGTAGTGGGTAAAATGATGGAATCAATTATTAAGGATGTCACAGCAGCGCATTTGGAAAGAGGTGACATGATAGGTCCAAGTCAGCATGGATTTGTGAAAGGGAAATCATGCTTGACAAATCTTCTGGAATTTTTTGAGGATGTTTCCAGTAGAGTGGACTAGGGGGAACCAGTTGATGTGGTGTATTTGGACTTTCAGAAGGCTTTCGACACGGTCCCACACAAGAGATTAATGTGCAAATTTAAAGCACATGGGTTTGGGGGTAGTGTGCTGACGTGGATTGAGAACTGGTTGGCAGACAGGAAGCAAAGAGTAGGAGTAAATGGGTACTTTTCAGAATGGCAGGCAGTGACTAGTGGGGTACCGCAAGGTTCTGTGCTGGGGCCCCAGCTGTTTACATTGTACATTAATGATTTAGACAAGGGGATTAAATGTAGTATCTCCAAATTTGCGGATGACACTAAGTTGGGTGGCAGTGTGAGCTGCGAGGAGGATGCTATGAGGCTGCAGAGTGACTTGGATAGGTTAGGTGAGTGGGCAAATGCATGGCAGATGAAGTATAACATGGATAAATATGAGGTTATCCACTTTGGTGGTAAAAACAGAGAGACAGACTATTATCTGAATGGTGACAGATTAGGAAAAGGGGAGGTGCAACGAGACCTGGGTATCATGGTACATCAGTCATTGAAGGTTGGTATGCAGGTACAGCAGGTGGTTAAGAAAGCAAATGGCATGTTGGCCTTCATAGCGAGGGGATTTGAGTACAGGGGCAGGGAGGTGTTACTACAGTTGTACAGGGCCTTGGTGAGGCCACACCTGGAGTATTGTGTACAGTTTTGGTCTCCTAACTTGAGGAAGGACATTCTTGCTATTGAGGGAGTGCAGCGAAGGTTCACCAGACTGATTGCTGGGATGGTGGGATTGACATATCAAGAAAGACTGGATCAACTGGGCTTGTATTCACTGGCGTTCAGAAGAATGAGAGGGGATCTCATAGAAACGTTTAAAATTCTGACAGGTTTAAACAGGTTAGATGCAGGAAGAATGTTCCCAATGTTGGGGAAGTCCAGAACCAGAGGCCACAGTCTAAGGATAAGGGGTAAGCCATTTAGGACCAAGATGAGGTGAAACTTCTTCACCCAGAGAGTGGTGAACCTGTGCAATTCTCTACCACAGGAAGTTGTTGAGGCCAATTCACTAAATATATTCAAAAAGGAGTTAGATGTAGTCCTTACTACTAGGAGGATCAAGGGGAATGGTGAGAAAGCAGGAATGGGGTACTGAAGTTGCATGTTCAGCCATGAACTCATTGAATGGCGGTGCAGGCTCGAAGGGCCGAATGGCCTACTCCTGCACCTATTTTCTATGTTTCTATTACAATCTAACACATTCCAATCCGACACATTCCAATCCGACACATTCCAATCCGATACATTCCAATCTGATACATTCCCATTCCAAACCGATATATTCCAATCCGACACATTCCAATCCGATACATTCCAATCTGACACATTCCAATCTGACACATTCCAATCCGAAACATTCCAATCCGACACATTCCAATCCGAAACATTCCAATCCGACACATTCCAATCCGAAACATTCTTGAGGCGTGAGTCCGTGATCGGCAAGAGGCCTATAAAGGCCGCGAGTTCAGCAGTTGGGAGGTGCGTTGCTGAGGCGTGAGTCCGGGGTCGGCGAGAGGCCTATAAAAGGTCGGGAGCAGCGTGAGTCCGTTGGAGAGGCGAGCTTGTGCAGCTACAGGGAGAAGGCAAAAAAGAAGTCGAAAGAAACAGAAAGGTGACGTCACAGCCAAGGGGGTAAGTGATTGGCTGGTGATTGGTGAGTAGTTTTTCTTTTTTCTCTTCTATAACAGTGAGTAAACTTTAGCATTGTTGTTGCCAATTTAAGTGTATCTAAGGGTTAAGTCATGGCAAGAGAGCTCGGTCACGTGATATGCTCCTCCTGTACCATGTGAGAACTCAGGGACACTTCCAGTGTCCCTGACAACTACGTAGCCACCTTCAGCTCCTGACGGTCCACATTGCAGAATTGGAGCTCAGGGTAGATTTACTCTGGAGCATCCACGATGCTGAGAATGACGTGAGTAGCACGTGTAGCGAGTTGGTCTTACCGCAGGTGAAGGGTCCACAGCCAGATAGGAAGTGGAAGGCCAGCAGGAAGAGCAGTGCAAGGAAGGTAGTGCAGAGGTCCCCTGCGGTCATCCCCCTGCAAAACAGATACACCGCTTTGAGTACTGTTGAGGGGTATGACTCATCAGGGGAGGGCAGCAGCAGCCAAGTTCATGGCACCGTGGCTGGCTCTGCTGCACAGGACGGCAGGAAAAATAGTGGGAGAGCAATAGTGATAGGGGATTCAATGGTAAGGGGAATAGATAGGCGTTTCTGCGGCCGCAACCGAGACTCCAGGATGGTATGTTGCCTCCCTGGTGCAAGGGTCAAGGATGTCTCGGAGCGGGTGAAGGACATTCTGAAAAGGGAGGGTGAACGACCAGTTGTCGTGGTGCACATTGGTACCAACAATATAGGTAAAAAAAAGGGATGAGGTTCTACGAGACGAATTTAAGGAGCTAGGAGCTAAATTAAAACATAGGATCTCAAAAGTAGTAATCTCGGGATTGCTACCAGTGCCACGAGAAAGTCAGAGTAGGAATCGCAGGATAGCTCAGATGAATACATGGCTTGAGCAGTGGTGCAGCAGGGAGGGATTCAAATTCCTGGGGCTTTGGAACCGGTTCTGGGGGAGGTGGGACCAGTACAAACTGTACGGTCTGCACCTGGGCAGGACCGGAACCAATGTCCCAGGGGGAGTGTTTGCTACTGCTGTTGGGGAGGAGTTAAACTAATATGGCAGGGGGATGGGAACCAATACAGGGAGACAGAGGGAAACAAAAAGGAGACAAAAGCAAAAGACAGAAAAGAGATGAGTAAAAGTGGAGGGCAGAGAAACCCAAGGCAAAAAACATAAAGGGCCACCGTACAGCAAAATTCTAAAGGGTCAAAGTGTAATAAAAAGGCAAGCATGAAAGCTCGGTGCCTTAATGCAAGGAGTATTCGGAACCCAGGCTCTGAGCTGGTTAGAGTGGGTGAGAGCTCAGATGAACAGGACCCCAAGAAAGAATGCAAAAGGCAGGAGGCAACAGAGCAGAGTAGCACTGGGTTAAGTGTAAACCACAAGGTGATAGGAAGGGACAATATGTATGAAGATAAAGGAGCTGCAGGAGGGGTCAAAACTAAAAATCATGGTTTAAAAACTAGTATTAAAACACTCTACCTAAACGCACGCAGCATTCGAAATAAAGTAAATGAGTTGACGGCACAAATCATTACAAATGGGTATGATTTGGTGGCCATTACAGAAACGTGGTTGCAGGGTGGCCAAGACTGGGAATTAAACATACAGGGGTATCTGACAATTCGGAAAGATAGACAAGAAGGGAAAGGAGGTGGGGTAGCTCTGTTAATAAAGGATGATATCAGGGCAGTTGTGAGAGATGATATTGGCTCTAATGAACAAAATGTTGAATCATTGTGGGTGGAGATTAGAGATAGTAAGGGGAAAAAGTCACTGGTGGGCGTAGTTTATAGGCCCCCAAATAATAACTTCATGGTGGGGCGGGCAATAATCAAGGGAATAATGGAGGCATGTGAAAAAGGAACGGCAATAATCATGGGGGACTTTAACCTGCATATCGATTCGTCAAATCAAATCGCACGGGGTAGCCTTGAGGAGGAATTCATAGAATGCATACGGGATTGTTTCTTAGAACAGTATGTTACAGAACCTACAAGGGAGCAAGCTATCTTAGATCTGGTCCTGTGTAATGAGACAGAAATAATAAACGATCTCCTAGTAAAAGATCCTCTCGGAATGAGTGATCACAGTATGGTTGAATTTGTAATACAGATTGAGGGTGAGGAAGTAGTGTCTCAAATGAGCATACTATGCTGAAACAAAGGGGACTACTGTGGGATGAGGGCAGATTTGGCTAAAGTAGACTGGAAACACAGACTAAACGGTGGCACAATTGAGGAACAGTGGAGGACTTCTAAGGAGCTCTTTCATAGTGCTCAACAAAAATATATTCCAGTAAAAAAGATTGGCAGTAAGAGAAGGGATAACCAGCCATGGATAAACAAGGAAATAAAGGAGAGTATCAAATTAAGAACCAATGTGCATAAGGTGGCCAAGGTTAGTGGGAAACGAGAAGATTGGGAAAATTTTAAACGACAGCAAAGAATGACTAAGAAAGCAATAAAGAAAGGAAAGATAGATTACGAAAGTAAACTTGCGCAAAACATAAAAACAGGTAATAAAAGCTTTTACCGATATATAAAACGGAAAAGAGTGACTAAAGTAAATGTTGGTCGCTTAGAAGATGAGAAGGGGGAATTTAATAATGGGAAATGTGGAAATGGCTGAGACCGTAAACAATTATTTTGCTTCCATCTTCACAGTGGAAACACAAAAACCATGCCAAAAATTGCTGGTCACAGGAATATGGGAATGGAGAACCTTGAGATAATCACTATCACTAGGGGGCTAGTGCTGGACAGGCTAATGGGACTCAAGGTAGACAAGTCCCCTGGTCCAGATGAAATGCATCCCAGGGTATTAAAAGAGATGGCGGAAGTTATAGCAGATGCATTCGTTATAATCTACCAAAATTCTCTGGACTCTGGGGAGGTACCAGCAGATTGGAAAGCAGCTAATGTAACGCCTCTGTTTAAAAAAGGGGGCAGACAAAAGGCAGCTAACTATAGGCTGGTTAGTTGAACATCTGTAGTGGGGAAAGTGCTTGAAGCTATCATTAAGGAAGAAATAGCGGGACATCTAGATAGGAATAGTGCAATCAAGCAGACGCAACATGGATTCATGAAGGGGAAATCATGTTTAACTAATTTACTGGAATTCTTTGAGGATATAACGAGCATGGTGGATAGAGGTGTACTGATGGATGTGGTGTATTTAGATTTCCAAAAGGTATTCGATAAGGTGCCACACAAAAGGTTACTGCAGAAGATAAAGGTACGCGGAGTCAGAGGAAATGTATTAGCATGGATCGAGAATTGGCTGGCTAACAGAAAGCAGAGAGTCGGGATAAATGGGTCCTTTTCAGGTTGGAAATCGGTGGTTAGTGGTGTGCCACAGGGATCGGTGCTGGGACCACAACTGTTTACAATATACATAGATGACCTGGAAGAGGGGACAGAGTGTAGTGCAACAAAATTTGCAGATGACATAAAGATTAGTGGGAAAGCGGGTTGTGTAGAGGACACAGAGAGGCTGCAAAGAGATTTAGATAGGTTAAGCGAATGGGCTAAGGTTTGGCAGATGGAATACAATGTCGGAAAATGTGAGGTCATCCACCTTGGAAAAAAAAACAATAAAAGGGAACATTTTTTGAATGGGGAGAAATTACAACATGCTGTGGTGCAGAGGGACCTGGAGGTCCTTGTGCATGAATCCCAAAAAGTTAGTTTGCAGGTGCAGCAGGTAATCAGGAAGGTGAATGGAATGTTGGCCTTCATTGCGAGAGGGATGGAGTACAAAAGCACTGCTGCAACTGTATAGGGTATTGGTGAGGCTGTACCTGGAGTACTGTGTGCAGTTTTGGTCACCTTACTTAAGGAAGGATATACTAGCCTTGGAGTGGGTACAGAGACGATTCACCAGGCTGATTCCGGAGATGAGAGGGTTACCTTATGATGATAGATTGAGTAGACTGGGTCTTTACTCGTTGGAGTTCAGAAGGATGAGGGGTGATCTTATAGAAACATTTAAAATAATGAAAGAAATAGACAAGATAGAGGCAGAGAGGTTGTTTCCACTGGTCAGGGAGACTAGAACTAGGGGGCACAGCCTCAAAATACGGGGGAGCCAATTTAAAACCGAGTTGAGAAGGAATTTCTTCTACCAGAGGGTTATGAATCTGTGGAATTCTCTGCCCAAGGAAGCAGTTGAGGCTAGCTCATTGAATGTATTCAAGTCACAGATAGATAGATTTTTAACCAATAAGGGAATTGAAGGTTACGGGGAGCGGGCGGGTAAGTGGAGCTGAGTCCACGGCCAGATCAGCCATGATCTTGTTGAGTGGCGGAGCAGGCTCGAGGGGCTAGATGGCCTACTCCTGTTCCTAATTCTTATGTTCTTATGTTCTTATGTTCAATCTGACACATTCCAATCTGATACATTCCAATCTGATACATTCCAATCCGATACATTCCAATCTGATACATTCCCATTCCTAAACGATACATTCCAATCTGATACATTCCAATCTGATACATTCCCATTCCAAACCGATACATTCCAATCTGATACATTCCAATCTGATACATTCCAAAACGACACATTCCAATCCGACACATTCCCATTCCAATCCGATACATTCCAATCTGATATATTCACATTCCAAACTGATACATTCCAATCTGACACGTTCCAATCTGATACATTCCAAACCGATACATTCCTATCCGACACATTCCAAACCGACACATTCCAATCCAAAACATTCCAATCCGACACATTCCAATCCGATATATTCCCATTCCAAACCGATACATTCCAATCCGACACATCCCAATCTTATACATTCCAATCTGATACATTCCAATCCGACACATTCCGATCCGACACATTCAAATCCGATACATTCCAATCCGACACATTCCGATCCGATACATTCCAATCCGATACATTCCAATCCAATACATTCCAATCCGACATATTCCAATCCGATACATTCCAATCCGACACATTCCGATCCGATACATTCCAATCCGATACATTCCAATCCGACACATTCCAATCTGATACAGTCCCATTCCAAACCGATACATTCCAATCGGACACATTCCAATCTGATACATTCCCATTCCAAACTGACGCATTCCAATCCGACACATTCCAATCCGATACATTCCAATCTGATACACTCCAAACCGATACATTCCAATCCTACACATTCCAATCCGATACATTCCAATCCGATGCATTCCAAACTGATACATTCCCATTCCAAACCGATACATTCCAATCTGATACATTCCCATTCCAAACCGATACATTCCAAACCGACACGTTCCAATCTGATACATTCCAATCCGACATATTCCAAACTGATACATTCCAAACTGATACATTCCAATCTGATACATTCCAATCTGATACATTCCAATCCAATACATTCCAATCTGATTCATTCCCATTCCAAACCGATACATTCCAATCTGATACATTCCCATTCCAAACCGATACATTCCAATCTGATACATTCCAAACCGATGCATTCCTATCCAACACATACCAATCCGATGCATTCCAATCCGACACATTCCAATCCGATACATTCCAGTCCGAAACATTCCAATCCGACACATTCCAATCCGATACATTCCCATTCCAAACCGATACATTCCAATCCGACACATTCCAATCCGACACATCCCAATCTGATACATTCCAAGCCGACACATTCCAATCCGATACATTCCAATCCGAAACATTCCAAACCGATACATTCCAATCCGACACATTCCAATCCGATACATTCCAAACCGATACATTCCAATCCGACACATTCCAATCTGATACATTCCAATCCGACACATTCCAATCCGACACATCCCAATCTGATACATTCCAATCCGATACATTCCAAACCGATACATTCCAATCTGATACATTCCAATCCGACACATTCCAATCCGACACATCCCAATCTGATACATTCCAAGCCGACACATTCCAATCCGACACATTCCAATCTGATACATTCCAATCCGACACATTCCGATCCGACACATTCCTACTTATACATTCCAATCTGACACATTCCAATCCGACACATTCAAATCTGATACATTCCAAACCGATACATTCCAATCCGACACATTCCAATTTGATACATTCCAATCTGACACATTCCCATTCCAAACCGATACATTCCAAACCGACACGTTCCAATCTGATACATTCCAATCCGACACATTCCAAACTGATACATTCCAATCCGACACATTCCAAACTGATACATTCCAATCTGAAACATTCCAATCTGATACATTCCAATCTGATTCATTCCCATTCCAAACCGATACATTACAATCTGATACATTCCCATTCCAAACCGATACATTCCAATCTGATACATTCCAAACCGATACATTCCAATCCGACACATTCCAATCTGATACATTCCAATCCGACACATTCACATTCCAAACCAATACATTCCAATCTGATACATTCCAATCTGACACATTCCAATCCGATACATTCCAGTCCGAAACATTCCAATCTGACACATTCCAATCCGATACATTCCCATTCCAAACCGATACATTCCAATCCGACACATCCCAATCTGATACATTCCAAGCCAATACATTCCAATCTGATACATTCCCATTCCAATCCGAAACATTCCAATCCGACACATTCCAATCCAATATATTCCCATTCCAAACCGATACATTCCAACCGACACATTACAATCTTATACATTCCAATCTGATACATTCCAATCCGACACATTCCGATCCGACACATTCCAATCCGATACATTCCAATCCGACACATTCCGATCCGATACATTCCAATCTGATACATTCCAATCCGACACATTCCAATCTGATACATTCCCATTCCAAACCGATACATTCCAATCCGACACATTCCAATCTGATACATTCCCATTCCAAACTGACGCATTCCAATCCGACATATTCCAATCCGATACATTCCAACCTGATACACTCCAAACCGATACATTCCAATCCGACACATTCCAATCCGATACATTCCAATCCGATGCATTCAAAACTGATACATTCCATTCCAAACCGATACATTCCAATCTGATACATTCCCATTCCAAACCGATACATTCCAATCCGACACATTCCAATCCGACACGTTCCAATCTGATACATTCCAATCCGACACATTCCAAACTGATACATTCCAATCCGAAACATTCCAAACTGATACATTCCTATCCGACACATTCCAATCCGATACATTCCAATCTGATACATTCACATTCCAAACCGATACATTCCAATCCGACACATTCCAATCTGATACATTCCAATCCGATACATTCCAATCCGACACATTCCAATCCGACACATTCCAATCTGATACATTCCAATCTGACACATTCCGATCCGACACATTCAAATCTGATACATTCCAAACCGATACATTCCAATCCGACACATTCCAATTTGATACATTCCAATTTGACACATTCCAATCCGACACATTCCAATTTGATACATTCCAATCCAATACATTCCAATCCGATACATTCCAAACCGATACATTCCAATCCGACACATTCCATTCCGACACATTCCAATCTGACACATTCGAATCCGCCATATTCCAATCTGATACATTTCAATCCGACACAATCCAATCCGACACATTCCAATCTGATACATTCCAATTCGATACATTCCAATCCAATACATTCCAAACCGATACATTCCAATCCGACACATTCCAATCTGATACATTTCAATCCGACACATTCCAATCTGATACATTCCAATTCGATACATTCCAATCTGACACTTTCCAATCTGATACATTCCAATCCGACACATTTCAAACCGATACATTCCAATCCGACACATTCCAATCCGATACATTCCAATCCAATACATTCCAATCCGACACATTCCAATCTGTTACATTCCAATCCGACACATTCCGATCCGACACATTCCAAATTGATACATTCCAAACTGATACATTCCAAACTGATACAGTCCCTTTCCAATCCGATACATTCCAATCAGACACATTCCAATCCGATACATTCCAAACTGATACAGTCCCTTTCCAATCCGACACATTCCAATCTGATACATTCCAATCCGATACATTCCAAACTGATACAGTCCCTTTCCAATCCGACACATTCCAATCCGATACATTCCAATCCGAAACATTCCAATCTGACACATTCCCATCCGACACATTCCAATCTGATACATTCCCATTCCAATCCGACATATTCCAATCCGATACATTCCAATCCGACACATTCCAATCTGATACATTCCCATTCCAATCCGACATATTCCAATCCGCTACATTCCAATCCGACACATTTCAAACCGATACATTCCAATCTGATACATTGCAATCCGATACATTCCAATCCGACACATTCCAATCTGTTACATTCCAATCCGACACATTCCGATCCGATACATTCCAATCCGACACAATTCAAACCGATACATTCCAATCCGACACATTCCAATCTGATACATTGCAATCCGATACATTCCCTCCGACACATTCCAATCTGTTACATTCCAATCCGACACATTCCCATCCGACACATTCCAATCCGATACATTCCAATCCGAAACATTCCAATCCGACACATTCCCATCCGACACATTCCAATCTGATACATTCCCATTCCAATCCGACATATTCCAATCCGATACATTCCAATCCGACACATTTCAAACCGATACATTCCAATCCGACACATTCCAATCTGATACATTGCAATCCGATACATTCCAATCCGACACATTCCAATCCGATACATTCCAATCCGACATCTTCCAATCTGATACATTCCAATCCGATACATTCCAATCCGACACATTCCGATCCAATACATTCCAATCCGACACAATTCAAACCGATACATTCCAATCCGACACATTCCAATCTGATACATTCCAATCCGATACATTCCCTCCGACACATTCCAATCTGTTACATTCCAATCCGACACATTCCCATCCGACACATTCCAATCCGATACATTCCAATCCGAAACATTCCAATCCGACACATTCCCATCCGACACATTCCAATCTGATACATTCCCATTCCAATCCGACATATTCCAATCCGATACATTCCAATCCGACACATTTCAAACCGATACATTCCAATCCGACACATTCCAATCTGTTACATTCCGATCCGACACATTCCAATCCGATACATTCCAATCCGACATCTTCCAATCTGATACATTCCAATCTGATACATTCCCATTCCAATCCAACATATTCCAATCCGATACATTCCAGTCTGATACATTCCAATCCGACACATTCCAATTTGATACATTCCAATCTGATACATTTCAATCCGATACATTCCAATCTGACACATTCCCATTCCAATCCGACATATTCCAATCCGATACATTCCAATCCGATACATTCCAAGCTGATGAATTGACTTGTGTGCCGCACTCACAATAAAAAGCTCATGGCCTCATCCGGAGCCGCTCGGATCCCGGCGGCAATGAATGGCTGGACCCCTTGCCGGGGCTGTGGTGATATGTGGCGCTTGCAGCGGCCCGGAGCTCCTGCTGGTCTTTGCTGGGGCTGCTCCTGCTCCTCCTGCTGCTGGTCTTTGCTGGCCGATGTTGTCTGTGCAGAACCCCAGCAGCACCACTCGCGAGATTGCACCCTCTGCTGACCTTGCAGTCAGTCAGCTCCTTGACAGCCCCAGACAGATCGCTGCAAATCCGGCAAAGCCTCCTTGAATTTTAGCCGCACCCCACACACAAGCCGATGAATTGCAATAATGCTCAGCTCACCCACAGAAAGCAGGCAAGCGGTGCACCACGCCCTCGCCCAGAGCACGTCCCCTAATCTGTCGTTTAATCCCCAATTTTAGCAGATGTTGGCGGCGCGGCTGTATAATTGCAGGATGTTGTTCAACCTGCATTGTTTGGCTATTGTTACACTGCATTCATCGCAACCGGCGGACGTGTAACTCTTGCTGCCGGATTAGCATGGTGATAAACACAAGGCTTTGCACTAAGAAACATCCCAAAGCACATCACAACCCTGGATTTACATTTGCAATATCATCCATGGTGCTATGCAAGGAATGCATCAGCAACTTGCACACAGACTAAATGAGATGAATGTTGGAGCCCCAAAGCTTTATTTTATAGAGTTGCTTGTGAGGACTCTGGGACAACTAGCTCCCTTTTCAATAGTAACCAAGGCATCTTTTAGGTCCCTTTAAAAAAGCAGACGATCAGTTTAACTTCTCCTCACTGACAGTGCTCTTCAGTCTCACTGGTGTCAGCCCAGATTGTCCTGACCCAGAGTCCTGACTTGGACTGATAGTATTACCTCAGATATGCAGATACATACAGAAATACATAGAGAGACATGGATATTATGTATAAAGAAACGCCTCCGGTGCGCCAGTGCAGCCTTCAGCCGCCTGAGGAGAAGAGTGTTTGAAGACCAGGCCCTCAAATCTGCCACCAAGCTCATGGTCTACAGGGCTGTAGTAATACCCGCCCTCCTGTACGGCTCAGAGACATGGACCATGTACAGTAGACGCCTCAAGTCGCTGGAGAAATACCACCAGCGATGTCTCCGCAAGATCCTACAAATCCCCTGGGAGGACAGACGCACCAACATCAGCGTCCTCGCCCAGGCCAACATCCCCAGCATTGAAGCACTGACCACACTCGACCAGCTCCGCTGGGCAGGCCACATTGTCCGCATGGCAGACAAGAGACTCCCAAAGCAAGCGCTCTACTCGGAACTCCTTCACGGCAAACAAGTCAAAGATGGGCAGAGGAAACATTACAGGGACACCGTCAAAGCCTCCCTGATAAAGTGCAACATCCCCACCGACACCTGGGAGTCCCTGGCCAAACTCTGCCCTAAGTGGAGGAAGAGCATCCAGGAGGGCGCTGAGCACCTCGAGTCTCGTCGCCGAGAGCATGCAGAAATCAAGCGCAGGCAGCGGAAGGAGCGTGCGGCAAACCTGTCCCACCCTCCCCTTCCCTCACCCACTGTCTGTCCCACCTGTGACAGGGACTGTGGTTCTCGTATTGGACTGTTCAGTCACCTGAGAACTCACTTCAGGAGTGAAAGCAAGTCTTCCTCGATTCCGAGGGACTGCCTATGATGATGAAAGAAAGACTTGCATTTATATAGATCTTTTCATGACCACCGGATGTGTCAAAGCGCTTTACAGCGAATAGAGTACTTTTGGAGTGTAGTTACTGTTGTAATGTGGGAAATGGGACAGCAAAATTGCACACAGCAAGCTTCCACACACAAAAATGTGATAATGATCAGATCATCTGTTTTATTTATGTTGATTGTGGGATGATTATTGGCCCCAGGATACCGGGGATAACTCCCCTGCTCTTCGAAATAGTGCCATGGGATCTTTTACATCCACCTGAGAGAGCAGAGGGGCCTTGCTTTAACATCTCATCCATAAGACGGTACCTCCAACAGTGCAGTGTTCCCTCAGTACTGCCCCTCCGACAGTGCAGTGCTCCCTCAGTACTGTCCCTCCGACAGTGCAGCGCTCCCTCAGTACTGCTCCTCCGACAGTGTGGCGCTCCCTCAGTACTGCCCCTCCAACAGTGCGGCGCTCCCTCAGTACTGTCCCTCCGACAGTGCGGCGCTCCCTCAGTACTGTCCCTCCGACAGTGCGGCGCTCTCTCAGTATTGCCCCTCCGACAGTGCAGCCCTCCCTCAGTACTGCCCCTCCGACAGTGCGGCGCTCCCTCAGTACCGCCCCTCCGACAGTGTGGACCTCCCTCAGCACTGCCCCTCCGACAGTGCAGTGCTCCCTCAGTACTGCCCCTCCGACAGTGTGGACCTCCCTCAGCACTGCCCCTCCGACAGTGCGGCGCTCCCTCAGTACTGCCCCTCCGACAGTGCAGCACTCCCTCAGTACTGCACTGGGAGTGTTCCTAGATTTTGTGCTCAACGCCCTGGAGTGGGACTTGAACCCACGACCTTCTGACTCAGAGGCGAGAGTGCTGCCCACTGAGCCAAAAGTTTATAAAATATATTCATAGTGTTAGTAATATATAATTCTTTGTAGTCTGTCGTATCCAACAAAGATGTTGATATGCTAATCATCAATGGCATGTGTCTTCAAGTGGCTGTATAGGCCAATTCTGGATGCACATAGTCTCTTGCACGTGGGACAAGGGAAGTTCGATGTGCCTGATGCTGACAGTACTGCCACCTGATGTCGTCTATCTCTAGTGTCCCGCAGGCGTTGACATCGGCTTTCTTAGACGGTCTGGCAGGCAGTACTCGTGAGGGTTTGCCACTGGATTTTATTAGCTGCTGTATTCTCGAGGTCCTTTGGTCAGATGCCACAGTACTGGAGGTTAGCCTTGATGCAATCTTTGTAGCGCTTGCGGGGGCGCCCCTGGTGCCTTCGACCTTCACAGAGCTCGCCGTGAAGAAACTGACGAGGGATCCTTGACTCATCCATGCGGATGATATGTCCAGCCCACCGGAACTGGGCTCGCCTGATCATCACCTCGATGCTAGTTGATTGTGCTCTCTCCAGAACCTCAAAGTTTGACACCCGGTCTTGCCAGCGTATGTGGAGTATAGATCTGGGACTGCGCAATGGAAAGCTTCCAACTTTTTGATGTGACGCCTGTAGGGTGCCCAGGTCTCACAGCCATAAAGGAGAGATGAGAGAACGACTGCTCTATACACCAACAGTCGGATGTGGTGGTGACTCAACACCTTAGTGCGCAAGCGACCAAGTGCCTGGCTGGCTTTACAGATCCTTGCATCAATCTCCTTGTCCAAGGACTCATCACTTGATATGGTGCTGCCAAGGTACTTGAAGCTGTCCACTGACTTTAGTTGTATACTGCCGATGGAGACTGTGGGAGCAGGTGCTGTGGTGCCAGGGGCAGGCTGATAGAGAACCTCGGTTTTACTAAGGCTGATGGTTTGGCCAAACAATTCTGTTGCCTCAGCAAATTTGCTGAGTATGAATTGTAGGTCCCTCTCCTTGTGTGCCATAAGGGCGCAGTCGTCAGCAAAGAGTGCCTCTAGGATGAGTCGTTTCTGTACTTTGGTCTTTGCAGCAAGGCGGCGGAGGTCGAACAGTGAACCATCGAATCGATATTTCAGGTAGACCCCAAACTCCAAGTCTTTTATGGCATAGTTCAAGACGCAGGTAAAGAATAGGTTGAATAGAATTGGAGCGAGTACACAACCCTGTTTTACACCATTTGAGATGGTAAATGGGGCCGTGGTTGTGCGGTCTGAGAGCACTTCCCCTGTCATGTTGTCATGAAACAGCTCGATGATGTGGACAAACTTCTTTGGGCACCCAGGTTTCGTCAAGATTGACCACAGCGCTGCTCTGTTGACAGTATCAAAGGCCTTGGCGAGGTCAATAAATACAGCGTACAGGTCCATGTTCTGCTCAATGCACTTCTCCTGCACTCGTCTGATTGCAAAGATCATGTCCGCTGTGCTCCGACCAGGTCGAAAGCCACATTGTGTTTCTGGAAGATTTACTTCTGAGACACGAGCTATGAGTCGGTTCAATACTATGCGGGCGATGATCTTCCCAGCAATGGACAGAAGCGATATTCCCCTGTAGTTGCCACAGTGCTTTGTTCTTGTAGAGGGAAACTATCATAGCGTCACGGAAGTTCTGTGGCATGTCTTCACCTTCCCAGATGCTAGTTATTGTGTCATGAAAGGCCTCGAGAGTTGCTGGGCCTACTGCCTTGTAGATTTCGGCAGGGCTTCCATCCTTTCCTGGAGCCTTTCCTGCACTCATCTGGTTGATGGTTTTCTTTACTTCGTCCATGCTGGGAGGAAGATCAAGATTTTCTTTGATAGGTTGCTGGGGTATGGAGTCAAGTGCTTCTTCATTCACTGTTGAAGGTCGATTAAGAAGATTACTGAAGTGTTCTCTCCACCTCTCATTTATGCCAGTCCTGTCTTTGATCAAAGTGCTGCCATCTGCTGAAAGGAGTGGAGTAGTGCTGGGTTTTGATGGTCCATAGATTGACTTGATGGCGCTGAAGAACATCTTGGTATTGTGAGTTTCAGCATAATGTTCCACTTCCTCTGCTTTCGTCTGCCACCATTTATCTTGCATCTGGCGAAGGTCTCTTTGTGCTTTGCTCTGCGTGTGTCTGTAGCGGTCCCTCTTGGAAATTGAGGAAGGGTCATTTTGCCATTCTAGGTATGCTTTTTTCTTTTCATCCAGCGTCTTGCAGATCTCAACGTTGTTTTCATCGAACCAGTCTTGGTGTACCTTCTTTTTAAGTCCAAGAGTTGTCTTTGCTGAGTCTGTCACCATCTGTTTGAGCTTTGTCCACTCCTGTGTGGTGTTGCCAGTGAGCGGTCCGTGAGACATCAGCCTGTTATCGAGGTCATCCTGGAACTGCTCACGGTAGCACTGGTGTTTCAGCCTAGCTGTGTTAAAGATACTTCTGCTCGGTTTTGGACGCTTGCGCTGAAGTGGAGCAGTGTACAGCTGGAGAGTGGGTCTGACTAGACGGTGATCTGTCCAGCATTCTGCTCCCCGCATGGCTCTTGTGATTTTTACACCCTTGATATCTCTCCTTCTTACAATGACATGGTCTATCATGTGCCATTGCTTAGACCTGGGGTGAATCCAAGTTGTTTTGTACTTGTCGGCCTGCCTGAATACAGTATTTGTGATAGTCAAGTCGTTCTCCGCGCACATACTCAAGAGGAGGAGGCCATTACTGTTTAATTTTCCTGTGCCGTGCTGTCCAATGGCTCCCTTCCAGCGCTTGCTGTCTTTTCCAACTCGTGCGTTGAAATCACCCAGGATGATCAACTTGTCCCCAGCAGGTGTGGACCTGACCAGCCTGTCTAGATCTTCATAGAACCTCTCTTTCATCTCATCGGGGCTTGGAAGGGTGGGTGCACAAGCGCTTGTAATGGTGATGTGGCGCTTGGCATTCAGGGAGAAACGCAGTTTCATAAGTCTTTCGTCAATCCCTTCAGGCAGATTCGGAAACTGTTGCATAAGAGAAGTCTTCACTGCTATGCTAACTCCGTGGATCCTATTCTCATTCTCTGCCTTGCCTTTCCAATAGAAGGTGTAGCCGCTATCTAGTTCACTCACGCAGTCCTCCTCTGCAAGTCTTGTCTCGCTCAGAGCCGCTATATCGATGTTATAACGCTGCAGCTCTCTTGCAATAAGGGCAGTCCTTCTTTCTGGTCTTGCAGTGTTAGCTCTGTCTAAGAGTGTGCGAACATTCCATTGCCCGAGAAGAAGTTTTCTTGTGTTATGAAGTTTTCGACTGTTGCTGTATTTTCGACCACAGAATGGGTTGAACTGCCAGCCGCGGTATACTGGCCAGTTAATGGAAGGGCAGGCAATGTTTGGGCCACCTTTTCTAGGCCCCTCCCTTATAAAGGGTGAGCAGTGCTGTCCTAAAGAGGGCTGCTCAGTCGCCCGGGGTGCTGCCGGGCTCCTCTGCTGCCCTGGATACAGAGTCGAGCGACCACTTGCCCACAGGCCGCCAACGTGCAGGTTTGAGGGTACGACTCCCAGTGATCACCTCCACCTGTCGCTTCTCCCCTCTCTTGGTGTGTTGGATGATGGTCAGCACAAACCGGTACATAGATGCTTTTAAAGTGGGAAGGCCGGTGCACAGGGGCGGTCCCACTCTCTCCTCCGCAGAAGCCGGGTTTCAGTGGCCCAAAATTTGGTACAACTGAAGACTTCGTTGGCTGCAGTGGATGGCCATGACGTCGTTCGTGCTCTGCCATGCCCTGTACACTCCACAGTGCATTGCTGTTCCACCTTCACGGCCGTTGGATCAGACTTGATCTCCTCCGCCCGATCCACCGCAACAGACTTCACATGCCGGGGCGAGCAGGTCCCGAAAGTCACCGAGGGATAATACCCAACGGCTACCCTCATCTGGTTTAGCCGGCCTGTCGAAGCAGTTAACCGGGGTGTGGCCGCTGTGCATGCTACAGCTACCTGGAGCCACAGGTGAGAGTTGGATGCCAGGTGGGGACCAAGGCAGAGGAACCGCTCCGAAGAGCATGACAAGTCCACTGGTCACAGGTGCTACCCCTACACCCATACTTTAGTAATTAATCATTTAACCTTGTGACTGAGGCAAGGGGGCAACTCATGGGACTCCCGCTTGCTTTGTAATGTCAGTGGGTCTAAGTTGGTGCAATCAGGGAATCTCCACAATCCCAGGAGCAGGAGCGCAATGGGAAACCTGCATCACCAGCAGGGGCGGCCAGGGGGCGCTGTCTCTGGAGGCTGGCTGCAGTACAGTGTGTGTCCTGTACCGCGGGGGCGCTGTCCCGGGAGGCCGGACTGCCTGCAGTACAGTGTGTGTCCTGTACCCCGGGGGCGCTGTCCCGGGAGGCCGGACTGCCTGCAGTACAGTGTGTGTCCTGTACCCCGGGGGCGCTGTCCCGGGAGGCCGGACCGCCTGCAGTACAGTGTGTCTCCTGTAGCCCGGGGCGCTGTCCCGGGAGGCCGGCTGCAGTACAGTGTGTGTCCTGTACCCCGGTGGCGCTGTCTGGAGGCCGGACCGCCTGCAGTACAGTGTGTCTCCTGTAGCCCGGGGGCGCTGTCTCTGGAGGCCGGCTGCAGTACAGTGTGTGTCCTGTACCCCGGTGGCGCTGTCTCTGGAGGCCGGCTGCAGTACAGTGTGTGTCCTGTGGCCCGGGGCGCTGTCTCTGGAGGCCGGCTGCAGTACAGTGTGTGTCCTGTACCCCGGTGGCGCTGTCTCTGGAGGCCGGCTGCAGTACAGTGTGTGTCCTGTGGCCCGGGGCGCTGTCTCTGGAGGCCGGCTGCAGTACAGTGTGTGTCCTGTAGCCCGGGGCGCTGTCTCTGGAGGCCGCCTGCCGCGCCGCGCCGTGTCGGGACGAGCAGTGGGTGCCGGCGCTCCGCGGTCTGCTCCGAGCTCCGCTCCGGTCTCCATGGCCGTCAGTTGCCGGCTCGGCGTCTCCCTCAGTCTCCGCGCCCTGTCCCGGGCCCAGGCCCGCACTCACTCGTTGGCCGCACGCTTCAGGCCCGCCTTCCCCGCGGCGGCGGCGGGTAGCGAGCCGCAGGCCCGGAGCGGGGCCTCGGCCTGGAGTTCGGGGCCGCCCGGGCTGCAGTGCCGCAGCTCGCATCAGGTGAGAAGGAAAGGCCCGGGGCGGGGACAGGCTGAGTTCATAAACACTCCGGGAAACAAATACCGGCTTTCATCCTCAGCAATTCACCTGCATCCTTATAAATGCGTTTTAAATCCTTATAAATGTGTTTTAAATCCTTATAAATGTGTTTTAAATCCTTATAAATGCGTTTTAAATCCTTATAAATGCATTTTAAATCCTTATAAATATGTTTTAAATTCTTATAAATGTATTTTAAATCCTTATAAATGCATTTTAAATCCTTATAAATGCATTTTAAATCCTTATAAATATGTTTTAAATTCTTATAAATGCGTTTTAAATCCTTATAAATGCATTTTAAATCCTTATAAATATGTTTTAAATTCTTATAAATGTATTTTAAATCCTTATAAATGCATTTTACAATCATTTAAATTCATAAATGTGTTTTAAATTTGTACAAATACATATAGATACCTGTATAATGTATACACAGTTTATAAAATATATTCTGTTAATATATAATTTATATAAATATGCCATCATTTCACAAACTATACTGTTCAGTATATATTAAATGTAATGTATAAGCCCTATATATAATATGTATGTATATATCTGTAGCATAATGTATACTGGTTATATAACCACTTGAATTTATATGTCGTAAAATGTTCAAAGGTGCTTCATAAGAGCGATTATCAAACAGCATTTGACACCGAGCTGCACAAGGCGATATTAGGACAGGCTTGGGTCAAAGAGGTAGGTTTTAGGAGCATCTTAAAGAAGGCGAGGCGGAGAGGTTTGAGGAGGTAGTGACAGAGCTTGGGGCCCAGGCAACAGAAGGCACGGCCACCGATGGAGCGATGGAAGTCGGGGTTGCTCAAGAGGGCAGACTTAGAGGAGCACAGAAATCTTGGGCCGGGGGTTGGGTGGTTTATGGAGCTCGAGGAGATTACAGAGATAGGGAGGGGCGAGGGGCCGTGGGAGGGATTTGAAAACAAGGATGAGAACTTTAAAATGGAGGCATTGCTGGACCGGGAGCCAATGTAGGTCAGCTGTATTCCTCCGATGCCAACTTACTGATCGTCATTGGCTGACCTTCCATACTGAGCCCTGCAATCATTAAAAACATGCATCTAATTTGCCTAACATGGAATACACGGAATGGAAAATGAAGAAATGTGAGCGGTGATCCAAATCAAACTCGGGATTGATGAAGCAAATTCACGTGCAGTTTAACTGTCTAAGCCTTTGGGTTGGTCCAGTTGGAGAGTAGGCCCATCTCTCGCAGAGTTGTTCTATAGACTTGGCCTTCTCTTTAATCCAGAAATAAGCCCAACGTGTTTGACATCACCAGTGCACCGTTCCCACTGACACCTGGGAGTCCCTGGCCAAAGACCGCCCTAAGTGGAGGAAGTGCATCCGGGAGGGCGCTGAGCTCCTCGATTCTCGTCGCCGAGAGCATGCAGAAACCAAGCGCAGGCAGCGGAAGGAGCGTGCGGCAAACCAGTCCCACCCTCCCCTTCCCTCAACGACTATCTGTCCCACCTGTGACAGGGACTGTTCAGCCACCTAAGGACTCATGTTAAGAGTGGAAGCAAGCCTTCCTCGATTCCGAGGGACTGCCTATGATGTTGAGGTTGCTTATAGCTACCTCCACCATATTGCCCACTTCCGCCCCTCCCTTAGTTCCACCTCTGCCCAAACCAGACTGGATTTCTCCAGCGCCCACCCGACCAGCCCCCTGAAGTCCACTCTTCCTAATCTCCAAATCATCCACGTGCCTGCGCCCTGCCTCCTGTTCTGCATTGGCGCCCTGTTTAACCATCACGTGGTCCTCGTGGATTCTGACTCCCAGTTCCCCCGGACAGATTGAATTTAAAATCCTACCCCCTCTGCAAATCCCTTGTGCCCCCTCACCTCCATCACCCTAACACGCTAGTCTCCGACTCCCTTGTCATCATCTTCCCCGTGGTATTTTCCCCAGAGAGTACAATTTATTCCTTACAGAGCTGTCTATTGTGAGCACAGTTCCGTTTCACTTGTGTTAATCTAATTGGGAGGTTGTTCAAAACGAAATGACTGGGATGTGTGATATTTCAGACATGACTGAACTGTGACCACAACCTTCAAGAGCCTTAGCAGCACTGAAAATGTACCCTGCCCTTCAAAAATGGGCAAATAAGAATTCGAAGCAGGGGTAGGCCATACAGCCCCACGAGCCTGCTCCGCCATTCAATAAGATCATGGCTCTGGGGCAGCAAGCAGTTTTGAAATGCACTTGGTACTTTAGACACTACAAGATGCACTGCAGCAACTCGCCAAGGCTTCTTCGGCAGCATCTCCCAAACCCGTGACCTCTATCACCTAGAAGGACAAGGGCAGCAGGCCCATGGGAACACCACCACCTCCACGTTCCCCTCCCAGTCACACACCATCCTGACTTGGAAATATATCGGCCGTTCCTTCATCGTCGCTGGGTCACAATCCTGGAACTCCCTCCCTAACAGCACTGTGGGAGCACCTTCACCACACGGACTGCAGCGGTTCAAGAAGGCGGCTCACCACCACCTTCTCAAGGGGCAATTAGGGATGGGCAATAAATGCCGGCCTTGCCAGCGACGCCCACATCCTGTGAATGAATAAAAACCCATCCCCAGTTTGAGAAGCTCGATTTGCTGTGTTAATTGGAGTCTTGTTTTTTCCCCCTCGTAGGAGACCCACCAACCTTTTCAAGAGGAGAATTATCCCTCACTACCTGACTATGACCCAACTCCATTAGGAATGGAGGGCAGCGTGGTGTTCGTTGTGAGGGCGCGGGGTCTGCCATGGTCCTGCTCTGCCGAAGACGTGTTGGAGTTTTTCTCGGGTAAGGTATTTTCTAAAATCTAGCCGTGCTTCACAGTTTACTTCCCCCGCCCCCGGGAGACAGCTGGTTAGGAAGAGAAGTTCTGGAGCAGCGCACTTTGCGCTTTGTGTTGCAATGCCGTGTGGCGGTGTGAGAGAGCATTCCCTCTGCTCACTGACAGCCCAATTCACCAGTTTTAACATACTCATCCTCGTGTTCCAATCCCTCCATGGCCCCTCGCCCCTCCCTATCTCTGTAATCTCTTCCAGCCCCACAACCCTCCAAGATCTCTGCGCGCCTCCAATTTTGGCCTCTTCAGCATCCCTGATTATAATCGCTCCACCATCGGTGGCCGTGCCTTCTGTTGCCTGGGCCCCAAGCTCTGGGACTCCCTCCCTAAACCTCTCCGCCTCTCTACCTCTCTTTTCTCCTTTAAGACGCTGTTTAAAACGTCCTTAACCTGTCCTATTATCTCTTTTTTTGGCTCGGAGTTAATTTTTGTTTGATAATTGCTCCTGGGAAGCATCTTGAGATGTTTTACGACGTTAAAGGCGCTATATAAATGCAGGTGCAGCGTCCAGACTCCGGGCCGATCGGTGGCAGGGTCATCCAAAATCCGTAAAGTGCTCCGTAATCCGGACCCGCTGACCTTGAGGTCCCGCCGCTGCCCTTGCCTCGGGGCCTCCTCACCAGTGCGCCCGAGCACCACCTCCGCGACGGGACCCCGCCCCAACGCCACCTCCGCGACGGGCCCACCCGAACACCACCTCCGTGACAGGGCCCCGCCCCAACACCACCTCCGCGACAGGGCCTCTATCACAACGCCACCTCCGCGACGGGGCCCCGCCCGAACACCACCTCCGCCACAGGGCTCACCCGGACACCACCTCCGCGCTGGCCCCGCCCGAATACCACCTCCGCGCTGGCCCCGCCCCGACACCACCTCCGCGATGGGGCCCCGCCCCAACGCACTCCACCTCCGCGACGGGGCCCCCACCCCAACGCACTCCACCTCCGCGACGGGGCCCCGCCCCAACGCACTCCACCTCCGCGACGGGGCCCGCCCGAACACCACCTCCGCGCTGGCCCCGCCCGAACACCACCTCCGCGACGGGGCCCCGCTCCAACGCACTCCACCTCCGCGACGGGGCCCGCCCGAACACCACCTCTGCGAGCAACCCCCACCCCACCCCCCGCTTTCTGAAATCTGGAAATACCCATACCTGGGCTCAGGTGTTTTCGGATTCATGATGTCAGAATAGCGTTCCAAAGTCCGGGAAAGCGCGGAATCCGGAACGGCTTCGGTCCCGAGGGTTAGAAACATAGAAACATAGAAAATAGGTGCAGGAGTAGGCCATTCGGCCCTTCTAGCCTGCACCGCCATTCAATGAGTTCATGGCTAAACATGCAACTTCAGTACCCCATTCCTGCTTTCTCGCCATACCCCTTGATCCCCCGAGTAGTAAGGACTTCATCTAACTCCTTTTTGAATATATTTAGTGAATTGGCCTCAACAACTTTCTGTGGTAGAGATTTCCACAGGTTCCCAAGTGGTTGTCAGCAACTGGCCCATTTTTGCTCCCACCCACCCTACTTCATCTAACCCTATCGGCATAACCTGCTAAAGAACTGTCATGTTGCTCCCAACCAGTCATTAATAATACGCCTACACGTACATTTATATAAGTATTGTGTGTCTGTGTGTGTGTTGAATCCACTTTGCTCGACGGAGATAGTTTAGTGAAGATCTCCTGGCCTGCTGGATCTGATGCAGTGTCACTTGGAGTGGGGCTGTGTTTTCATTCACATTTGTCCTTTTTCTATTGCCTGTGTTAGATTGCGGCGTTGTGAATGGTATTAAAGGGGTTCACTTCCTGTGCACCCGAGGAGGCAAGCCCAGTGGGGAAGCGATTATAGAACTGCAGTCGGCAGAGAATGTGAAGAAAGCCCTGGAGAAGGACAGAAAGTACATGGGGCAACGCTACATCGAAGGTACAGTAACTAAGCCCCCCAATACTACGGGCAGTGACTGAACTCCCCCCAATCCTGCGGGCAGTGACCCTGAACCCCCCCAATCCTGCGGGCAGTGACCCTGAACCCCCCCAATCCTACGGGCAGTGACCCTGAAACCCCCCCCACCCCCGCAAATCCTGCGGCTCCTGTTTATGAAGCCTGCCCTTCTCTCGCGGCACAGGAGTCGGCCCTTTGGCCCATCGTGCTTCTGTGACAGAGCGATCCAATCAGTCTCGCTCCCCCTGCTCTTTCCCCACATTCCTGCAAATATTTCCTTGTCAACTATTTAACCAATCCCCTTTTGAAAGTTACCATTGAATCTGATTCCATCGCCCTTTCAGGCAGCGCGTTCCCGATCAAAATATCTTACTGCCTAAAGAAATTCTCCACATCTCCCCTCTGTTAAACTGCTGACTTAACATTAGTGATTTCAAAACCGGAATTCGATAAGTACCTGAAGGAGAAAAAAAAATGCAGGGCTACAGGGAAAGGGCGTGTGGGGAGTCGGACTGGCTGAGGTGCTCTTGCAGAGAGCCGGCACGGGCCGAATGACGACCTTTCGTGCTGTAACCGTTCTTTGATTTTACATCATTACCTGGTCCCAGTACAAGAATGCTCTTGTATGGCCAGTAATGGAATGCCAACAGAACTGAGAGATTGTAACTATCGGGAAAGGCTGGACAGGTGAAGGCTGAGGGGTGACCTGATAGAGGCCTTTAAAATTATGAACGGGTTCGATAGGGTAGACATAGAGAAGATGCTCCCACTTGTGGGGCAGACCAGAACTAGGGGCCGTCAATATACGACAGTCACTAATAAATCCAATGGGGAATTCAGGAGAAACTTCTTTACCCAGAGAGTGGTGAGAATGTGGAACTCGCTGCCACAGGGAGGGGTTGAGGCAAATAGTATCGATGTGGGGTGCCCATTGCACACCAGCTACCACACGAACTTGACAGAGCTAGGTCTTGGTCCAGTGGCAAGGGGAGCCAGGACGATTGGAGACCAGCTCTGCTGCATGGGCCTAGCGTGCGCACGCACACAACCCTGAATCTAGAAGCCTGGGAACGTTCTGGTCTGCAGACTTCTTTACAATCAGCGGGCAGCCGAGTGGGAGGGAGGGAGGAAAAGGTGAAAGTGAAAAGACAGAGATACAAACGTGTGTACACACACACACACACACACACACACACACACACACACACACACACACACAAACACAGACAGATGTACACACACCCAGATATACACACAAAAACAAATGTGTGCGCGCACACACAGTATATGCTCAAATCCTTCCATGATAGAGGTGAGGTTTGATAGCTAGTTCTCACGGCTAAAGGGATCAAGGGGTATGGAGAGAAAGCGGTACTGAGGTGAATGATCAGCCATGAACTCATTGAATGGTGGTGCAGGCTCGAAGGGCCGAATAGCCGACTCCTGCACCTACTTTCTATATTTCTGTGTACTTTTCAATTATCAAAAAGGGAGAACTAGTCATAGAACCGTGGCATTTAAGGGGAAGCTGGATAAACACAAGGGGGAGAGAAATAGAGAGCTGTGTTGATGGGGTGGGAGGCGATAGTCCCCATTAACTGCAGCTATCTGCAGGCCTCCCCTAGTTGGTGAGTCCGCTTTTGAAAAGAAAAAACTGCGTATCCTTTAAGGGAACAAGCGGGCCCCAAATAATTAGAGGGACCATTGGTGGGAGGAGACTGGTGTGGAGCATAAAGACCGGCATGAACCAGTTGGGCCGAATGTGCTGTGAATTCGCTATAACAGGTTTCAGTTTTAACGACAGCCCAATTCTCACATCAACGTGACTTCATCGTCATCTGAAAAAGGCCTCGGATGTTACAAAGTATATACTTTAATTCCCAAGTCTATTCAAACTTTGAGTGTCCCATCCCAAACTCCGTCCGTTCCCCCCTCGCCCCCCAGAAATCTCCCAATAAACATTTCTGCCAGTGTCCTCCTTACTGTGTCAGTACCAGAGATAGTGATTGTCCCCATTCCGAAATAGCGTGTGACTCAAGACACTATCTTTAATAAAAATAAGTATTAAATAATGACTGCAGAGTTAATGTGGATAGCTAAGCACTAAGGTGTGTTGCTTTAACACGATACCGTCTTAATTTTATTTCCTCCTCCGTCTTTCGGATGAAACGTTAAGCCGAGGCCCTGTCTGCCCCCTCAGGTGGTTGTAAAAGATCCCATGGCACTATTTTGAAGAAGAGCAGGGGAGTTCTCCCCGGGGCCAATAGTTATCCCTCAATCAACATGATTAAAAACAGATTACCTGAGGTATTATCACATTGCTGTTTGTGGGAGCTTGCTGTGCGCAAATTGGCTGCTGCGTTTACAACAGTGACTACATTTCAAAAGTATTTGCTGTAAAGCACATTGCGACGTCCGCTGCTTGTGAAAGGCGCTACGGCAGTGCAAGTCTTTTCCACACCCTTGGTTTCCTCCCGAGTTCCCTATCTCGGCTGTGTGGCTGCAGGCAAAGCGGTGAACAGGCTTGTCTCTGTATTGTTCTCCTATTTTCGGGGCGACAGAAAAAAAAACCGATAAAAGGGGAGAAATGTTTGAGAGGGAAATAGAAAGCTCGCAGACAGGAGGAAGTTATTTGTGTGGATTTTTATTTTTAAGTGTAACACGCGCATGGGAAAAAAAGTAAAATAACTGAAGGTTTTTTTTCTCCATTGGCCTAGTGTTCGAATTGAGCAGCAGTGACGTGGAGACCCTGCTGAAGCGCCTCCACTCCGGGGAGAAGGAGCTGACAGACGGGAGCATGGTGCGTCTCCGAGGGCTGCCATTCACCTGCACCACGGAGGAAATCAGTCGATTCTTCGACGGTTCGTTGACGTTTTCTACGTGCCCTTGACGTTCGCGGCCTTCGTTCTTTAGGTTCCAAACCCCTTGCAGACCCCCCTCCCCGTTGTTGAATCACACGGCACAGGAGGATCCCATTGGGCCCATCGAGCCTGTGCCGGCTCTGTGACCGAGCGATCCAATCAGTCCCACCCCCCCCTTTCCCCACAGCCCCGCACATTGCTCCCCCATCGAGTATTTATCCAATTTTGAAAGTCACTCTTAAATCTGCTTCCACCACCCTTTCAGGCAGCGCATTCCAGGTCATTATAACTTGTCATTTCTTGATTTTGCTTTTGTGTAAAATTATTCTTGACTACTGCACCATCGGCATTGTGAAGTGTTGTTTTCGATGTTAATGGCCATTTCCTCCCTCCCTCCCACCCCCTCAAAAATAATTACTTTAATGTGTGTTGTTAAAAAAAAACGTGTATTCTCTCAAGTTTTTTAAAATCAAGAAGCTCCTCACACCCAGATTGTGTGTTGGAGCCCCTTTTCGTTTCTCGTCTGAAGAGAGGGATAAAAGAGGGGGGCGAGGGTTGAGGCTTTTGAACAGAAAGTGCAAGGGCAGATGAGCCTAGCCGAGAGACAGGAGACCAAGGGGAAGTTATTCTGTTTAAGTAAGAACATTCACTGCGTTATCTGCGGGAGTGCAGCATTCTCGTCGCACATTATGATGTGAAGACCGAGTTGTATTGATTGAAATAAGTGAGCCTGTTCGTAAATGCTGACCTATATTTTCTCAGTTGGCCTGACATTAAGCAGCTGGACAATTCGTATTGAGCCTCGCATTACTCAGTGTTCACTAGATGTGCCTTTGCAAAAAAGGCACGAGCTATTGGGGTTAATTATGGTATTGCCTGACACGAGATTCCCAAAGCAAAGCGCTCTACTCAGAACTCCTACACGGCAAGCGAGTCCCAGGTGGGCAGAGGAAATGTTACAGGGACACCCTCAAAGCCTCCCTGAAAAAATGCAACATCCCCACCAACACCTGGGAGTCCCTGGCCAAAGACCGCCCTAAGTGAAGGAAGAGCATCCGGGAGGGCGCTGAGCACCTCGAGTCTCGTCGCCGAGAGCATGCAGAAACCAAGCGCAGGCAGCGGAAGGAGCGTGCGGCAAACCAGTCCCACCCACCCTTTCCCTCAACCACTGTCTGTCCCACCTGTGACAGAGACTGTAATTCCCGTATTGGACTGTACAGTCACCCGAGAACTCACTTTTAGAGTGGAAGCAAGTCTTCCTCGATTTCGAGCGTCTGTCTCTGAATGATGATGCATTATAGTATTTTAAACGGCACATTTATTGTACCATACAGAGACATCCCGTTTGTCTTTCTGTACCTTCGGCCCAATTAATGTTGGGTTTATCACGTGCGGGAGAATGCTTTTCCACTTTTGGCACCTGGCATTGTCGTTGGCCAAAGTCTCCAATTGTGCGTATTATGGGTTAGATGCAGATTAAAGCACCCTCTGCTATTCCCAGCAGCACAGTCTGGCTCAGTCTCGGTACACATCCTCAAGTGCACCTGTGAGAACCCGCTATCCTCATGGACACCTGAGTATGCGCTCAGGAATCCAGTGCCACTTTAGTTGCATTATAGGTCGTTGTGTGTTGTTGGCCGTGTTCCCACTAGGAAGCGGCTTGAGAGTCACTTGGGTCCCTTACAGTCAGCAGAATGACGAGCTCTTCAAAACCCTCAGTTTGGGCAGGTTCCCCAGGCGAAAGGGCATTATAATCTTTTTTTGCATCCACCATTCAACAGTTTACACTTTGTGTCACATCTTGCTATCGACTGGTGATATTGAAGGGCATTTTTCTTTCTGAATATTCTGAGGGGGATTGGCAGGGTAGATGCAGGGAGGATGTTTCCCCCGGGCTGGGGAGTCTAGAACCAGGGGTCACAGTCTCAGGATAAGGGGTCGGCCATTTAGGACTGAGATGAGGAGGAATTTCTTCACTCAGAGGGTGGTGAATCTTTGGAATTCTCTGCCTCACTGGATAGAATCGTTGAGTATATTCAAGGCTGAGATCGATAGATTTTTGGACTCTCGGGAATTGAGGGACATGGGGATCGGGCGGGAAAGGGGAGTTGAGGTTGAAGATCAGCCATGATCTTATTGAATGGCGGAGCAGGCTCGAGGGGCCGACTCCTCCTAATTCTCATGTTCTTGTCCTTCACTGCAGGGCTGCAGATTGTAGAAGACGGCGTGACTATAACAAGGGATCACCGGGGCAGAAACACAGGGGACGCTTTTGTCCAGTTTGCGAGTCAGGAGATCGCAGAGCAGGCCCTGACCAAAGACCGAGAAATGATTGGGTCCCGGTACGTACTTGGTTAAATGTGGAGCTGCACTTTAGATAGAATCTTTTCCTGTTACGGCGTTATTACAACAAATTACCTGGGTTTTTTTGTTCTGAAGTCGTCTTTCTGGTAAAGAAAGTGAGACTTGCATTTCTATAGTGTCTTTCACAACCTCAGGATGTCCCAAAGTGCTTTACACCCAATGAAGGACCTTTTTGGCGTGTAGTCACTGTTGTAATGTTGGAAACACGGAGGCCAATTTGTGCTCAGCAAGCTCCCACAAACAGCAATGTGATAATGACTGGATAATTGTTTTCGTGATGTTGATTGAGGGATAAATATTGGCCCAGGACACCGGGGAGAACTCCCCCTGTTGCTCTTTGAAATAAAGCAATGGGATCATTTACATCCACCTGAGAGAGCAGACAGGACCTCTGTTTTGCATCTCATCCGTCAGACGGCGCGGCGCTCCCTCAATACTGACCCTCCGACAGTGCAACATTCCTTCAATACTGCCCCTCCGACAGTGCGGCGCTCCCTCAGTACTGTCCCTCCGACAGTGCGGCGCTCCCTCAGCACTGTCCCTCCAACAGTGCAGCTCTCCCTCAGTACAGCCCCTCCGACAGTGCGGCGCTCCCTCAGTACTGCCCCTCCGACAGTGCGGCGCTCCCTCAGTACTGTCCCTCCGACAGTGCGGCGCTCCCTCAGTACTGTCCCTCCGACAGTGCAGCGCTCCCTCAGTACTGTCCCTCCGACAGTGCGGCGCTCCCTCAGTACTGTCCCTCCGACAGTGCGGCACTCCCTCAGTGCTGCCCCTCCGACAGTGCGGCGCTCCCTCAGTACTGTCCCTCCGACAGTGCGGCGCTCCCTCAGTACTGTCCCTCCGACAGTGCGGCACTCCCTCAGTACTGTCCCTCCGACAGTGCGGCGCTCCCTCAGTACTGCCCCTCCGACAGTGCGGCGCTCCCTCAGTACTGTCCCTCCGATCGTACGGCGCTCCCTCAGTAGTGCCCCTCCGACAGTGCGGCACTCCCTCAGTAGTGCTCCTCCGATCGTGCGGCGCTCCCTCAGTACTGCCCCTCCGACAGTGCGGCGCTCCCTCAGTACTGCCCCTCCGACAGTACGGCACTCCCTCAGCACCGCCCCTCTGACAGTGCTGCATTCCCTCAGTACCGCCCCTCCGACAGTGCGGCACTCCCTCAGTACCGCCCCTCCGACAGTGCGGCACTCCCTCAGCACCGCCCCTCCGACAGTGCGGCACTCCCTCAGTACCGCCCCTCCGACAGTGCGGCACTCCCTCAGCACTGCCCCTCTGACAGTGCGGCGCTCCGTCAGTGCTGCACTGGGAGTGTCAACCTAGATTTTTGTGTTCAAGTCTCTGGAGTGGGACTTGAACCCATAACCTTTTGGGAACTTGCTGTGCGCCAATTGGCTGCCGCGTTTCCCGCATTACAACAGTGACTTCATTGGCTGTAAAATGCTTTGAGACATCCGGTGGTCGTGAAAGGCGCTATAGAATTGCAAGTCTTTCTTTACTCTGACCTATCCTTTAATAAACTGAAACACTTCTGTCATATCACCCAGTAATCTAGGTGGTTCTGACAACAGGCAAGCCGGTTTTTCAAGTCTTTTCTTTCCTCATACAAGTCAGCATCTTAGTGAATCGGCGCAGTGTCATCTCTGAAGCCTCCATATCCTTCCTACAGTGTGGAGCCCAATACTGCTCTCACAACGCTCTAACCTATTGAGGTCCAGGTTCATCAGTACCGCTTGGCTTTTATATCCTATACCTCCTGAGATAAGACCTAGAATTTTATTCAATTATTTTTTTTAAACACCCTGAGGTGCTGCCTTTAATGTCCCGTGGACCTGTACCTCCAAATCCCTCTGACCTTGCACTGCTCAGAGCTTGATTTCATTCAGAGTATATCGCAGACGTGTCAAGGACAGGTAGACAGAAGGTTTGCCAGTAAAGGTGACATCAAACGAAAGTAACTGTACAGCAAATAGTGGTGACTGTAGATGATATTACAAGCCAAGCCGATGTCAGCATATTGTGAGCTTCACTGACTCTGTGATCTGTGTTTTTTTTTTTGGGTTAGGTACATTGAAATATTCCGGAGCACCAAGAACGATCTCCGCTTGTACATCCGCCCCTCGAAGAAGCTGCCTCAATGTCCCACGGCACAGGAGATTGTAACTGATGCTGAAAGCTGTAACGTAGCCAACAGCAACAGTGATAACGGGGACATAGCAGAGAGAGAAGAAAGAATTCAGAATGGTAAGGGATGTTAACGATGTTCCCTCTAATTTTTTTTTTCCTCGGGCGCGCGGTCCCTTTAAGTAGCTACGCGGCCCGTTCAGATTTTCACGTGTGCGCGCGGTTTCTTCTGCCGGTGAGCGGCATTGGTCCTGCTAATGCTTTTCAGGGTGCCGAATTTAAAAAAAAAAATTCAATCCAAGGAAGTGGGCGTCGCTGGAAAAGGCTGGCATTTATTGCCCATCTCTAATCGCCCATTGAGGTGGTGGTGAGCCGCCATTTCAGAGGGGCAGTTAAGATTCAACTATATTGTGGGTTTGGAGTCACATAGGCCAGACCAGGTAAGGGCAGCAGATTTCCTTCCCCGAAGGGCATTCGTGAACCAGATGGGTTTTTACGGCAACCCGACAATTTCATGGTCACCATTACTGATGCTAGCTTTTTATTCCAGATTCTTATTTAATCAAGTGAATTTAAATTCCCGTGGAAGGATTTGAACTTGGATGTATTCAAAAGGGAGTTAGATGTGGCCCTTACGGCTAAAGGGATCAGGGGGTGTAGAGAGAATGCTGGGGTGTGGGGTACTGAGGTTGAATGATCAGCCATGATCATATTGAATGGCGGTGCAGGCTCGAAGGACCAAATGGCCTCCTCCTGCACCTATTTTCTATGTTTCTATGAACTCATGTCTCTGGATAATTAGTCCAGACCTCTGGATTACTGGTCCAGTGACATAACCACTATGCTACCACGAGACTGCATGGGACTTCCAGACCAGGAACGTTGGTTGTTAATGCCCCTATTACAGCGCATGTGCGTTTTTTCCCATTGTAACGTGATTGAGCAGACTGCATGGGACCTCCAGACCAGACCGGCTTAGCGGAAATGTTAAATGTTAGTAAGCTAACGGGGGGGGAAAAAATAAGGGGCTCTAGTGACCGGGAGCAAGTGATTTAATCAATAGGATCCCGATAAGCTCATCAACTGCAAAAGCAGAGCTTGCCATCTGAACATTGAGATTCAATTGCAGCCTTGACCTGACGCCCGTTGATCTTAATATTTTAAACTTCAGCCCGGGTTTTTTAATCCTGCTCTTGATCCGTTGGTCAGTAAGGTGTGGACTGTCGGTGAGACACACAGCAATGTTGGCACGAATTAACTAATCGTGGTGTGTTTAAAGTTTAAAAAAAACTATCGGGAAAGTCTGCCCACGTTCCATTACAAGTGTGTTTCATTTTTATTAGAACATAAGAATTCGGAGCAGGAATGGGCCACACAGCTCCTCGAGCCTTAGGCAAGAGTATTGAGGGTTACGGAACCAAGGCGGGTGAATGGAGTTAAGATACAGATCAGCCATGATCTCACTGAATGGCGGAGCAGGCTCGAGGGGCTGAATAGCCTCCTCCTGCTCCTATGTTTGTGCTTCTATCTTGGTGTCATATTATACCCAGGGTCTAAATCCAGATTTGGTTTTGCTTTGCTGGTTCACTGAACAAACTGCATGAGTTTGGAATGTCAGAATGAGATTGTAGCGCCGTATGAAGACTTTCCCTTTCTTGGTGTTCCATCTTTGACTTATATACGAGCATAAGAATTAGGAGCAGGAGTCAGCCATTTGGCCCGTTAAGCCTGCTCCATCATTCAATAAGATCAAGGCTGATCTTCCACATCTGTTCCACTTTTCAGCCCGATCCCCATATCCATTGTTTCCCCTAGAGTCCAAAAATCTATCGATCTCAGCCAGACGGAGCCTCCACAGCCCTCTGGGGCAGAGAATTCCAAAGATTCACCACTCTCTGAGTGAAGAAATTCCTCCTCATCTCAGTCCTAAATGGCCGACCCCTTATCCTGAGACTGTGACCCCTGGTTCTAGACTCCCCAGCCCGGGGAAAACATCCTCCCTGCATCTACCCTGTCAAGCCCTGTGAGAATTTTCTATGTTTCAATGAGATCACCTCATTCTTCTAATCTCTAGAGAATATCGGCCTAGTCTACTCGATCTCTCCTCATAGGACAATCCCCCATCCCAGGAATCAGCCTGGTGAACCTTGGTTGCACTCCCTCAATGGCAAGTATATCCTTCCTTAGGTAAAGAGACCGACACTGTACACAATACTCCAGGTGTGGTCTCACCAGGGCCCTGTATAATTGCAGTAAGACGTCTTTACTCTTACACTCCAATTCCTTTGTTATAAAGGCTAACATGCCATTTGCTTTCCTAATTGCTTACACATTGCCTCTACTCCTACCCCTGTTATGGCACATGTGATGTGATGGGTATTTCTGTGTTGTGTAACCAGCTACAATTGCAAAATATTTGGCATTTTCATGTTACGGTTCAATTGGTGATGTTTTTGTTAAACAGAATTGTGATTTCTTTTAAAGCAGTGCAGCTGTCAAAAAACGATTTGGAATCTAATCACTGTGTTCAAAGATCTGAAGTGCATAATGTACATATGAGGGGCCTCCCATTCCGTGTTAATGGACAGGATGTGGTGAAAGTAAGTGTTTTTAAATATATATATATATATATCTCTAACACTTGCCCCATCGCACAATTGGCTGAGAGCAACATAGACTCCCGTCCAGATGTGCACTGTGAAAATGTTGATCGTTGTGTAACGTGGTCAACTGGGTGGTACAGTGCTCCAAGTAGAGCGCTGGCTTAGGGAGTCACGTCACGAGACTCCCAAAGCAAGCGCTCTACTCGGAACTCCTTCACGGCAAACGAGCCAATGGTGGGCAGAGGAAACGTTACAGGGACACCCTCAAAGCCTCCCTGATAAAGTGCAACATCCCCACCCGACACCTGGGAGTCCCTGGCCAAAGACCAGTCCGCCCTAAGCGGAGGAAATGCATCTGGGAGGGCGCTGAGCACCTCGAGTCTCGTCGCCGAGAGCATGCACAAATCAAGCGCAGGCAGCGGAAGGCGCGTGCGGCAAACCAGTCCCGCCCTCCCCTTCCCTCAACCACTGTCTGTCCCACCTGTGACAGGGACTGTGGTTCTCGTATTGGACCAAAGAGCTCATGTTAAGAGTGGAAGCAAGTCGTCCTCAATTCCGAGGGACTGCCTATGATGATGATGGCAGTGATCCTCCACTCACACGATCCCCGCTTATCCCGAGCAGCTGCTCATATACAATCATAGAGCGGTTACAGCACAGAAGGAGGCCATTCGGCCCGTCGAGCCCGTGCCGGCTCTCTACAAGAGCACTTCAGCCAGACCCACTCCCCCGCCCTTGCCCCAAAGCCCTGCAAATCTTTTTCAGTTCGCTTACTTATCCAACTCCTTTTTGAAAACCGCAGGTTGAGTCTGCCTCCACCACCCTCTCGGGCAGTAAGTTACCTTAATGCATGACCCATTTCCAAACATGGGCAATTTTTCCTGTTGGATTGATATCCGAAGGAATGGCGCAGCCATTGGCCGTTGTCATAAGCGTCAATTTATGAAGGCGGTGCTTAAACCCTGTTAAGCGCACCAGCTATTTCAGGCAGTCCCGAGAAGTTTGCACCTCGCGATTACTGGCCGCTCAGTCCTACTCTTTCTACCCCACCCCGCACCCCACCCCGCCCAGTGGTGTCTCGAACACCCACCACTACCGCAAACTTTTCTTGCCGGCTGCTGATCTGGTCACCCGCCTGCCTTATTGTTCACACAGGCTTTCCGGGGGTTTTAAACTTAACCCTCCACCTGCACATACCAGGCACCCCTTGTGTTGAGCTTCGCTGTAGCACTAATGACATGTGGGTGGGCATAATTGTACGTCACTTACAGACAATCAAAACAGCATAAAATGGGCAGTGAAAAACCGAGCGAGCCCACACTGCTTTCCCAGCCCGTCGCGCTAGATCATGACCAGATATCTGCATTTTAGAGATGTTGATTGAGGGATAAATATTGGCCCCAAGACACTGGGGAGAACGTCCCTGCTCTTGTTCAAAATAGTGCCATGGGATGGTTTGCGTCCACCCGAGAGAGCAGACCGTGCCTCGGTTTAACATCTCATCTGAAAGTTGGCCCCTCCGACAGCACGGCGCTCCCTCAGCACTGCCCCTCCGACAGCGCGGCGCTCCCTCAGCACTGCCCCTCCGACAGCGCGGCGGTCCCTCAGCACTGCCCCTCCGACAGCGCGGCGCTCCCTCAGCACTGCCCCTCCGACAGCGCGGCGCTCCCTCAGCACTGCCCCTCCGACAGCGCGGCGCTCCCTCAGCACTGCATTGGGCGTGTCCACCTGGATTTCTGTGCTCGTGTCCCTGGAGTGGGACTTGACCCCATGACGTTCTGACTCGAGAGGCGAGAGAGCTGCCCACTGAGCCACGGCTGATTCCTGATCAGTTAGAGAAGTTAATGCACAGAAGTTAATTTTCCCCGCTGGGTGTTGCTTCCAACCTAATTTCATTTTAATTTTATATGCGTGCTTCGAATGGTAATAGTGTAGGATTAATAAGGTGGTGTGTAATGTAGTGAAATAAATGGCAGTGGTTGCACCACGAAGAGGCTGATGATTTAAAGCCTCCTGCAGGAGTAAGGAACTGCAGAGAGAGAGGCTGCGAAAGTGTTCGCTTTGTGTCCTGTTTTGTTTATAACGTACAATAAACCGAACAGCGACTCCTTGGTTTTGTGCGGGGCGAGTTATGTTCAAAAGCCTCTCGGGCGCTGGTGCTGTGAAACTGTTTCTGATCCAGTTCTTCCAGCCGGTGAGGCCAGTGAGGATCATCGTGGAGTATGGCCCTGATGGGAAGGCCACTGGAGAGGCAGACGTACACTTCGCGACCCATGAAGATGCCGTCGCCGCCATGACGAAAGATAAATCGCACATGCGTAAGCACTTTACTCATTCCTGTCAAATACTTCAGGGCTAAAGCGTTTTATTCGATGTCTATTCACTCGTAGCAGATCTTGGTGATACCGATATGAAATTAAATCCACAATATAGAATCATTCAGCACAGGAGGAGGCCGTTTGTACATAACATAAGAAATCAGAGCAGGAGTAGGCCATTTGACCCCTCAAGCTTGCTCCGTCATTCAATACGATCATGGCTGATCCGATTATGGACTCGGGTCCACTTCCCCGCCCTCCCCATAACCCCTTATTCCCTTATTGGTTAAGAAACTGTCTATTTCTGTCTTAAATGTATTCAATATCTCAGCCTCCACAGCTCTCTGAGGCAGCGAATTCCACAGATTTACAACCCTCTGAGAGAAGAAATTTCTCCTCATCTCTGTTTTAAATAGGCGACCCTTATTCTGGCCCATCGTGCCTGTGCCGGCTCTGTGACAGAGCGATCCAATCAGTCCCACTCCCCCCCGCCCCCCCCCCCCCTGCTCTTTCCCCACAGCCCCGCAAATGTTTCCTTTTCAGGTCGATATCCAATTCTCCTTTTGAAACTAATATGACAGGGGAATGGGAACCAATGCAGGGAGACAGAGGGAAATGAAATGGAGACAGAAGCAAAAGATAGAAAGGAGAATAGTAAAAGTGGAGGGCAGAGAAACCCAAGGCAAATAACAAAAAGGGCCACTTTACAGCAAAATTCTAAAGGGTCAAAGTGTGTTAAAAAGACAAGTCTGAAGGCTCTGTGCCTCAATGCGAGGAGTATTCGGAATAAGGTGGATGAATTAACTGCGCAGATAGCAGTTAATGGATACGCTGTGATTGGCATCACGGAGACATGGCTCCAGGGTGACCAAGGCTGGGAACTCAACATCCAAGGGTATTCAGCATTTAGGAAGGATAGACAAAGGAAAAGGAGGCGGGGTGGCGTTGCTGGTTAAAGAGGAAATTAATGCAATTGTAAGGAAGGACATTAGCCTGGATGATGTGAATCGGTATGGGTGGAGCTACAGAATACCAAAGGGCAGAAAACGCTAGTGGGAGTTGTATACAGACCACCAAACAGTAGTAGTGAGGTTGGGGACAGCATCAAACAAGAAATAAGGGATGTGTGCAATAAAGGTACAGCAGTAATCATTTGCAACTTTAATCTACATATTGATTGGGCTAACCTAACTGGTAGCAATGCGGTGGAGGAGGATTTCCTGGAGTGTATTAGGGATGGTTTTCTGGACCAATATGTTGAGGAGCCAACTAGAGAGTTGGCCATCCTAGACTGGGTGATGTGTAATGAGAAGGGACTAATTAGCAATCTTGTTGTGCGAGGCCCCTTGGGGAAGAGTGACCATAATATGGTAGAATTCTTTATTAAGATGGAGAGTGACAAAGTTAATTCAGAAACTAGGTCCTGAACTTAAGGAAAGGTAACTTCGACGATATGAGGCGTGAATTGGCTAGAATAGACTGGCAGAGGATACTTAAAGGGTTGACGGTGGATAGGCAATGGCAAACATTTAAAGATCACATGGATGAACTTCAACAATTGTACATCCTGTCTGGAGTAAAAATAAAACGGGGAAGGTAGCTCAACCGTGGCTAACAAGGGAAATTAAGGATAGTGTTAAATCCAAGGAAGAGGCATATAAATTAGCCAGAAAAAGCAGCAAACTGGAGGACTGGGAGAAATTTAGAATTCAGCAGAGGAGGACAAAGGGTTTAATTAAGAGGGGGAAAATAGAGTACGAGAGGAAGCTTGCCGGAAACATAAAAACTGACTGCAAAAGCTTCTATAAATATGTGAAGAGAAAAAGATTAGTGAAGACAAACGTAGGTCCCTTGCAGTCGGATTCAGGTGAATTTATAATGGGGAACAAAGAAATGGCAGACCAATTGAAGAAATACTTTGGTTCTGTCTTCACAAAGGAAGACACAAATAACCTTCCGGCTGATCTAGGGGACCGAGGGTCTAGTGAGAAGGAGGAACTGAAGGATATCCTTAATGGGCGGGAAATTGTGTTAGGGAAATTGATGGGATTGAAGGCCGATAAATCCCCAGAGCCTGATAGTCTACATCCCAGAGTACTTAAGGACGTGGCCCTAGAAATAGTGGATGCATTGGTGACTCTGGATCAGTTCCTATGGACTGGAGGGTAGCTAATGTAACACCACTTTTTAAAAAAAGGAGGGAGAGAGAAAACGAGTAATTATAGACCGGTTAGCCTGACATCAGTAGTGGGGACAATGTTGGAATCAATCATTAAGGATGAAATAGCAACGCCTTTGGAAAGCAGTGATAGGATTGGTCCAAGTCACCATGGATTTATGAAAGGGAAATCATGCTTGACAAATCTTCTGGAATGTTTTGAGGATATAACTAGTAGAGTAGACAAGGGAGAACCAGTGGATGTGGTGTATTTGGACTTTCAAAAGGCTTTTGATAAGGTCCCACACAAGAGATTGGTGTGCAAAATCAAAGCATATGGTATTTGGGGGTAATGTACTGACGTGGATAGAGAACTGGTTGGCAGACAGGAAGTAGAGTCGGGATAAACGGGTCCTTTTCAGAATGGCAGGCAGTGATTAGTGGAGTGCTGCAGGGCTCAGTGCTGGGACCCCAGCTCTTTACAATATATATTAATGATTTAGATGATGGAATTGAGTGTAATATCTCCAAGTTTGCAGATGACACTAAACTGGGTGGCAGTGTGAGCTGTGAGGAGGACGCTAAGAGGCTGCAGGGTAACTTGGACAGGTTAGGCGGTGGGCAAATACATGGCAGATGCAGTATAATGTGGATAAATGTGAGGTTATCCACTTTGGGGGCAAAAACAGGAAGGCAGAATATTATCTGAATGGCGGCAGATTAAGAAAAGGGGAGGTGTAGCGAGACCTGGGTGTCATGGTTCATCAGTCATTGAAAGTTGGCATGTAGGTACAGCAGGCGGTGAAGAAGGCAAATGGTATGTTGGCCTTCATAGCAAGGGGATTTGAGTATAGGAGCAGGGAAGTCTTACTGCAGTTGTACAGGGCCTTGGTGAGGCCTCACCTGGAATATTGTGTTCAGTTTTGGTCTCCTAATCTGAGCAAGGATGTTCTTGCTATTGAGGGAGTGCAGCGAAGGTTCACCAGACTGATTCCAGGGATGGCTGGACTGACATATGAGGAGAGCAACTGGGCCTTTATACATTGAAGTTTAGAAGGATGAGAGGGGATCTCATAGAAACACAAGATTCTGACGGGGCTGGACAGGTTAGATGCGAGAAGAATGTTCCCGCTGTTGGGGAAGTCCAGAACCAGGGGACACAGTCTTAGGATAAGGGGCAGGCCATTTAGGACTGAGATGAGGAGAAACAACTTCACTTGTTAACCTGTGGAATTCCCTGCCGCAGAGAGTTATTGATGCCAATTCATACGATTAAAGGGATCAAGATATCTGGAGAGAAAGCAGGAAAGGGGTACTGAAGGAATAATCAGCCATGATCTTATTGAATGGTGGTGCAGGCTCGAAGGGCCGAATGGCCTACTCCTGCACCTATTTTCTATGTTTCTATGAAAGTCACTATTGAATCTGCTCCCACCGCCCTTTCAGGCAGAGCATTCCTGATCACAACAACTCGCTGCGTAAAAACGTTCTCCTCATCTCCCCCTCTGGTTCTTTTATCAATTGCCTTAAATCTGGGTTCCTCTGGTTACCGACCCTCCTGCCTCAGTTTCTCCATATTTACTTATCAAAAACCCCTTATAAATTTGAACACCTCGATTATCTATTATTATATATTGATTATTAACCCGTACAAAATTGGCGGGTAGGAAAAGACCAACTAGTCCATCGAACGTGCCCCACACGCTGATGGTCGGAGCATCGCGTAGCGGTATGATAGCACAGTGGTTATATTACTGGACCAGTAATTCAGAGGCCCGGACTAATGATCCGGAGACGTGAGTTCAAATGCCACCACGGCAGCTGGGGAATTTAAATTCGGTCCATTAAATAAATCTGGAATAAAAAGTCGGTGTCAGGAATGGTCTCGACCTTGGTGCCTAGATCGCCATTAAAATATAAAACTATGAACATAGGAAGAGGAAGAGGCCATTCAGTCCCTCGAGTCTGTTTCGCTATTCAAAGAGATCATGGCAGATCTGTAGGCTGATTCCACCCACCCAACTTGACTCCATATCCCTTTATACTCGATCGACTGATCTCAGATTTAAAATGATTAATTGAGCTAGTATTTACTGCCTTTTGTGGGAGAGAGTGCCACACATACCACCATTTTGTGGGAGAGAGTGCCACACATACCACCATTTTGTGGGAGAGAGTGCCACACATACCACCATTTTGTGGGAGAGAGTGCCACACATACCACCATTTTGTGGGAGAGAGTGCCACACATACCACCATTTTGTGGGAGAGTGCCACACATACCACCATTTTGTGGGAGAGAGTTCCACACATACCACCATTTTGTGGGAGAGAGTGCCACACATACCACCATTTTGTGGGAGAGAGTGCCACACATACCACCATTTTGTGGGAGAGAGTGCCACACATACCACCATTTTGTGGGAGAGAGTGCCACACATACCACCATTTTGTGGGAGAGAGTGCCACACATACCACCATTTTGTGGGAGAGAGTGCCACACATACCACCATTTTGTGGGAGAGAGTGCCACACATACCACCATTTTGTGGGAGAGAGTGCCACACATACCACCATTTTGTGGGAGAGAGTGCCACACATACCACCATTTTGTGGGAGAGAGTGCCACACATACCACCATTTTGTGGGAGAGAGTGCCACACATACCACCATTTTGTGGGAGAGAGTGCCACACATACCACCATTTTGTGGGAGAGAGTGCCACACATACCACCTTTTTGTGGAAGAGAGTGCCACACATACCACCATTTTGTGGGAGAGAGTGCCACACATACCACCATTTTGTGGGAGAGAGTGCCACACATACCACCATTTTGTGGGAGAGAGTGCCACACATACCACCATTTTGTGGGAGAGAGTGCCACACATACCACCATTTTGTGGGAGAGAGTGCCACACATACCACCATTTTGTGGGAGAGAGTGCCACACATACCACTATTTTGTGGGAGAGATTGCCACACTTATACCACCATTTTGTGGGAGAGATTGCCACACTTATACCACTATATTGTGGGAGAGAGTTCCACACTTATACCACCATATTGTGGGAGAGAGTGCTGCCTAACTTCTCTCCTGGCTCTGACCATGTCCCCTTGTCCCTTGAAGGATTTTTGATAAGGCAAATAGATAAAAATATTCATTATTTTCTCTTTATTATTTTATAAATTTGGGGGAGTAGATTACACAAATTGGGGTTGTATTCTCTGGAATTTAGACGGTTATGGGGTGATTCGATCGACGTTTTCAAGATAATTCAGTGTAAGGGGCGTCGCAGTTGTGGATGCTCTTTACCTTTCCGTCATTGTTCACCATGGTCCAGAACTTAAAGAAGGGTAACTTTGAAGGTATGAGATGTGAATTGGCTAGGATAGATTGGCGAATGATACTTAAGGGGTTGACAGTGGATGGGCAATGGCAGACATTTAGAGACCGCATGGATGAACTACAACAATTGTACATTCCTGTCTGGCGTAAAAATAAAAAAGGGAAGGTGGCTCAACCGTGGCTATCTAGGGAAATCAGGGATAGTATTAAAGCCAAGGAAGTGGCATACAAATTGGCCAGAAATAGCAGCGAACCTGGGGACTGGGAGAAATTTCGAACTCAGCAGAGGAGGACAAAGGGTTTGATTAGGGCAGGGAAAATGGAGTACGAGAGGAAGCTTGCAGGGAACATTAAGGCGGACTGCAAAAGCTTCTATAGATATGTAAAGAGAAAAAGGTTAGTAAAGACAAACGTAGGTCCCCTGCAGTCAGAATCAGGGGAAGTCATAACAGGGAACAAAGAAATAGCAGACCAATTGAACAAGTACTTTGGTTCGGTATTCACTAAGGAGGACACAAACAACCTTCTGGATATAAAAGGGGTCAGAGGGTCTAGTAAGAAGGAGGAACTGAGGGAAATCCTTATTAGTCGGGAAATTGTGTTGGGGAAATTGATGGGATTGAAGGCCGATAAATCCCCAGGGCCTGATGGACAGCATCCCAGAGTACTTAAGGAAGTGGCCTTGGAAATAGCGGATGCATTGACAGTCATTTTCCAACATTCCATTGACTCTGGATCAGTTCCTATGGAGTGGAGGGTAGCCAATGTAACCCCACTTCTTAAAAAAGGAGGGAGATAGAAAACAGGGAAATATAGACCGGTCAGCCTGACCTCGGTAGTGGGTAAAATGATGGAATCAATTATTAAGGATGTCATAGCAGCGCATTTGGAAAGAGGTGACATGATAGGTCCAAGTCAGCATGGATTTGTGAAAGGGAAATCATGCTTGACAAATCTGGAATTTTTTGAGGATGTTTCCAGTAGAGTGGACAAGGGAGAACCAGTTGATGTGGTGCATTTGGACTTTCAGAAGGCTTTCGACACGGTCCCACACAAGAGATTAATGTGCAAAGTTAAAGCACATGGGATTGGGGTTAGTGTGCTGACGTAGATTGAGAACTGGTTGGCAGACAGAAAGCAAAGAGTAGGAGTAAATGGGTACTTTTCAGAATGGCAGGCAGTGACTAGTGGGGTACCGCAAGGTTCTGTGCTGGGGCCCCAGCTGTTTACATTGTACATTAATGATTTAGACGAGGGGATTAAATGTAGTATCTCCAAATTTGCGGATGACACTAAGTTGGGTGGCAGTGTGAGCTGCGAGGAGGATGCTATGAGGCTGCAGAGTGACTTGGAAGGTTAGGTGAGTGGGCAAATGCATGGCAGATGAAGTATAATGTGGATAAATGTGAGATTATCCACTTTGGTGGTAAAAACAGAGAGACAGACTATTATGTGAATGGTGACAGATTAGGAAAAGGGGAGGGGAAATGAGACCTGGGTGTCATGGTACATCAGTCATTGAAGGTTGGCATGCAGGTACAGCAGGCGGTTAAGAAAGCAAATGGCATGTTGGCCATCATAGCGAGGGGATTTGAGTACGGGGCAGGGAGGTGTTGCTACAGTTGTACAGGGCCTTGGTGAGGCCACACCTGGAGTATTGTGTACAGTTTTGGTCTCCTAACTTGAGGAAGGACATTCTTGCTATTGAGGGAGTGCAGCGAAGGTTCACCAGACTGATTCCTGGGATGGTGGGACTGACATATCAAGAAAGACTGGATCAACTGGGCTTGTATTCATTGGAGTTCAGAAGAATGAGAGGGGATCTCATAGAAACATATAAAATTCTGACGGGTTTAGACAGGTTAGATGCAGGAAGAATGTTCCCAATGTTGGGGAAGTCCAGAACCAGGGCTCACACAGTCTAAGGATAAGGGGTAAGCTATTTAGGACCGAGATGAGGAGAAACTTCTTCACCCAGAGAGTGGTGAACCTGTGGAATTCTCTACCACAGGAAGTTTTGAGGCCAATTCACTAAATATATTCAAAAAGGAGTTAGATGTCGTCCTTACTACTAGGGATATCAAGGGGGATGGCGAGAAAGCAGGAATGGGGTACTGAAGTTGCATGTTCAGCCATGAATTCATTGAATGGTGGTGCAGGCTCGAAGGACCGAATGGCCTGCTCGTGCATATATTTTCTATGTTTCTATGTTTCATAGGTTTATATGTAACCTTCAGGGCAGCTGACCGAGGGCCGTGTGGCTCTTTGTCGGCCGGCGCGGACACGATGGGCTGAAATGGCCTCCTGCGCTGTAAATTTCTATGTTTCTATATTAAGGGGAACAGAGAGGGTAGATAGAGAGAGACTATTCCCGCTGGTTGGGGAGTCTGGGCCTAGGGACAGAGTCTAAACATTAGAGCCAGACCTTTCAGGAGTGAAGTTAGGAAACACTTCTACACACAGAGGATGGGAGAGGTTTGGAACTCTCTTCCACAAACGGTAATTGATGCTGGGTCAATTGTTAATTTTAAATCTGGGATTGATAGCTTTTTGTTAACCAAAGGTATTGAGGGATATGGGCCAAAGGCGGGTATATGGAGTTAGGTCACAGATAAGCCACGATCTGATTGAATGGCGGAGCAGGCTCGAGGGGCTAAATGGCCTCCTCCTGTTCCTATAAGCTGAGAAGAGTTTGACATTTTTCCCCGCTGATCTAGTTGTTTGATTTTATCTGGGGGTGGGGGGGTGATCAGATTATTTTTGAGAGTGAGGTTAATTAAGCGTTGTCCTCATTGGTTGCGGTGCGATTAGAACCGGCTGGCACACTCTGTCCTCCTCGGGCATGTGGGACAGAGAGCAGACTCTGCACTCTCCACCGCGGTATTCGATACTGCTGCTAACTTCCGATTCTCTCCTGCGCAGAACATCGCTACATCGAACTTTACCTGAACTCATCGTGTTCCGGAATTACCGCCGGGCAGAATGACCAAGGAAGTCAAGAAAAGGGTAAGTCAAGGCTTTGCTTATCTCCATTAGCCATCAAACCGCCGGGACAGGAAGAACTTGCAAGGTCCCGTCAACTGAGTCAAATTGCATGAAGTTCAGGCAAACTGTGCAACGTAGTGTGGGGTCTGGTCTTGATTTGCGAGAAGATTTTCTGCTGTAAATTATCTTTGTTTAGTTTTAAACTTTACCTTCACCCCCCCGCCCCCAACACTGTTCCCCGACCAAGATTGGGCAGGGGGGGGGGGCAGTGGGACCAGAAACTCGTGGCTTTTGTTACTGTAACGGTACGTGAAAGTTGCTCGGATCGACTTACCGTTATTCCCCTCCCACTAAACCTTCAGATGACCGTTAACATCAGGAACTTAGAATGTTTGGAGTATTAAAACACAGATTAATTGATGCAGCGTTGCATTAGTGAACCAATGTTTTGGTGTAGTGGAACATTAATACATCACATAAGTATAGCAGAGCGTAAGTGCACCGTCACAATAATACACGAATATATTGGTACAGTGGAGCAGTAAGGTGCTGATGCAGCAGTGCGTGGGTCATTGAAAACATAACATAACAAGAACATAACAAATAGGAGCAGGAGTCGGCCATTCGGCCCCTCGAGCCTGCTCCGCCATTCAATAAGATCATGTCTGATCCGATCCTGATATTCAACTCCACTTCCCTGCCCGCTCCCCATAACCCTCGACTCCCCTATAGTTCAAGAATCTTGTCTCTCGGCCTTGAATATATTCAATGACTCAGCCTTCACTGCTCCCTGGGGTAGAGAATTCCAAAGACTCACTTTATAGCGCCGTGTTTATCTCAAAACATGTTTTCATTTATGCTAATGAGGGGTAAAAATCGATGTTCCCCGTACTTTTTTTCGTGCACGGCCCGTTCAAATTTTCTTGCCTGCGCGGTTTCTCCCGTGTGAAAGCCGGTGAGCAACTTGCGTGGGACCTCCAGACCCCTGCACGGCCGCAGGAAAGTTGGTGAGAATGTAGATCAAGACAGCTATGGATGGCGCAAGAACTTTGCAGCAGTAAGTCCAGTCGAATCTTGGATCGGAACATGCCTCATGACAACTTGGGTTTCTGGATGGGTTGTGACCGTGAGTCCAAGTGAAGGTTTACTGGATTTGAAATGGTATTGAATGGTGCATTCTACCCTACGTAAACTAGAGAAGATCCAAAACTCGGCTACCCCGTGTCCTAACTCGCACCAAATCCCACTCACCCATCACCCCCTGTGCTCACTGCCCCATGTCCTAACTCGCACCAAGTCCCACTCGCCCATCACCCCCTGTGCTCACTGCCCCATGTCCTAACTCGCACCAAGTCCCACTCACCCATCACCCCCTGTGCTCACTGCCCCGTGTCCTAACTCGCACCTAGTCCCACTCACCCATCACCCCCTGTGCTCACTGCCCCGTGTCCTAACTCGCACCTAGTCCCACTCACCCATCACCCCCTGTGCTCACTGCCCCATGTCCTAACTCGCACCAAGTCCCGCTCACCCATCACCCCCTGTGCTCACTGCCCCGTGTCCTAACTCACACCAAGTCCCGCTCACCCATCACCCCCTGTGCTCACTGCCCCATGTCCTAACTCGCACCAAGTCCCACTCACCCATCACCCCCTGTGCTCGCTGACCTACATTGACTCCCGGTTAAGCAACGTCTCGATTTCAAATTTCTCATCCTTGTGTTCAAATCCCTCCATGGCCCTCGCCCCTCCCTATCTCTGTAATCTCCTCCAGCCCCACAACTCCCCGAGATTTCTGCGCTCCTCTAATTCTGCCCTCCTGAGCATTCCTGATTATAATCGCTCCACCATTGGTGGCCGTGCCTTCTGTTGCCTGGGCCCCAAGCTCTGGAACTCCCTCCATAAACCACTCCACCTTTCTTTCCTCCTTCAAGACGTTCAAGGTGCTTCACAGGAATATTATGTGATAAAATAATTTGACACTGAGCCACATAAGTAGAAATATGCGCAGGTGACCAAAAGCTTGGTCAAAGAGGGAGGTTTTTAAGGAGCGTCTTGAAGGAGGATAGAGAGGCGGAGAGGTTTAGGCAGGAAAAGACTGTACAGGCTGGGGCTCATTTCTCTAGAAAAGAGAAGGTTGAGGGGTGATCTGATAGAGGTCTTCAAGATAATGAAAGGTTTTGATAGGGTAGATGTGTAGAGAAGATGTTTCCCCGTGTGGGGGAGACCAGAACTGGAGGCCATCAATATCAGACAGTCGCTAATAAATTCAATGGGGAATTCAGGAGAAACCTCTTTACCCAGAGAGCGGTGAGAATGTGGAACTCGCTGCCACAGGGAGGGGTTGAGGCGAATAGTATCGATGTATTTAAGGGGAAGCTAGATAAACACATGAGGGAGAAAGGAATAGAAGGATATGGTGATGGGGTGAGATGGAGAGGGGTGGGAGGGGGCTGGTGTGGAGCATAAACCCCGGCACGGAGCGGTGGGGCATAAACCCCGGCACGGAGCGGTGGGACATAAACCCCGGCACGGAGCGGTGGGCCCAGTGACCTGTTTCTGTGCCGTAAATACTATAACAGGCAGATTGAATATAAAGAAAGAAAAGAAAGACTTGCATTTCTCTGGCGCCTTTCACGACCACCGGACATCTCAAAGCGCACTGCAGCCAATGAAGTACTTTTTGAAGTGTAGTCACTGGGATATGCATGGACTTTATTCCAAGCCTGGGGCAGCACGACTGTAAAATGCATCAAATGAGAAACGTTGAGATTGAAGCGGTTATTAAACCGACTGTTGTCCGACTTGAGGTCAGCGTTGTAGTTTCAGCACTCGCTGTGCAGCCGTCTCAGAAACACCCGATCCTTGTCTTCAAATTGCTCATCAGATACCAAAAGCTCTGCGTTGAGTACATAACGAACCTAACCAAGTATTCTCGTTACAGGTTCCGAGGGGAGTTAAACTGTCCCTGCTTTCGCAACGGCCCTTGCCTTGGAGGTGAAACTTTCCGGCTAAGCAGATTACCCAAACACTAGGCAAACTAATGAGAGAGAGTGGATCGAGAGCTCGGCGCTGCTTGGAAACCAGACATTAGAGCAAATTGCGATGGACCTGGTGGCAGGTGTATTGCATTGATATCATTACCATTAATGAGGGGGGGATTGAGGTCTGTCTGTCTTTTTTTGCTACCCTAACGTAGCCTGTATTCTGAAATTATGCGTCTTGTAACACGTTTTAATGTTACATTACCTGATAAAAAGAATAAACGCAGGTATTTTAACAAGTTACATCTCGCGTGTGTGAGTGTATTGTGTGACGGCAGCAGTGTTCGAAAAAATAATCCGGGTGAAATTGTTAACTGCTTTATCCAATGTTCCCTTTCATTTATTTTTAGGCACGTGGTCCCTTTAACTAGCTAGTCAGCGCGTTCAGCTTCTGTGCAGCAACGCGGCTTAAGGGGAACGTTGGCTATATCCGTATTGGGGGGGGGGGGGAAATTTCGGGCGGAGGATTCCTGCGGGCGGACGCCTCCGACCGAAAAAATGTTAACGAAAATACCTGGTGGTCCCGGAGAAACGTAGACCTGCGGTCGGAGGCCTAATTTCGCAGTCCAGCGCACGGGAACATGTCTGCCAGGATTGTATGCGTATCCTGGAATCACATGGGCCTGGACCACCGATCACAATGTAGCATTCTCATTGATAATGGGAGCTCGGAGCCCCCATTACTGTTGTGTCTTTAATACTCTCATGAATGACTCCACGAGGTCTAGTGTTGTACTTGAGCTGTTGTGACCTTAGTCCCATTTATTGTAACTGCAGAGTGAGGCACAAGCATCGTGGTCAGCCTTTTATACCGGGCCCTGCACACCTATGCAGGTGACCCTCAGGTCTCCCACCGCAGTGCCCTCTGGTGGCACACCTTATGTGACTATACAGTTAGTATACATGGTCTACATACATGACAGTAACTGTCAATGAGAACACTCCTAAAATCTAATAAAACACACAAATTTAGAAAAACACCACTTTTTTAAAATAGAAATTGCATTAAATTAAATGTTTTTGAGAAAAAAATATTTTTAAATTTAAAAAAAAAAAAGTTTTAATAGTGTTAAAAATAAATGTATCTTCCTAGACAGGCTTTTAATACAAAAATAAGTAATAACATTTATTTTTTCTATGTTTTAAAACTCTTACGCTGGTAAAAGTAAGCTATATGCCTGCTCTTACCAGGTGTAAGAGTTTGGGGGACATTCGCCGGGCAAGAGTTGGGCAAACAGCCCAAATCTCTGCCCGCGGAGGCCCTTCACCCGGGGCTGCGTGCGATCGGCCAAAGGTCATTGACAGATTGCAAAGCCGGTTCTCGGCGCATGCGCATTGTACGCACCTGGAGAGGCTGAAATGTATGGCCTAATATTGTGAACTAACGTTCTTTAATGTACTGAAACATTAGTGAGACAGACTTGAGGATGTATTATGGCCTTAATAGGCTGGGTTTGTTCTCATTGGAACAGAGGAGGTTGAGAGGAGACCTCATTGAGATGTACAAAATATTGAGGGGCCTGGACATAGTGGATAGTAAGGGCCTATTTCCATTGGTGGAGGGGTCTATTATGAGGGGGCATAGTTTTAAGGTGGTTGGTGGAAGGTTGAGAGAGGATTTGAGGGGGGACTTCTTTACACAAAGGGTTGTGGGGATCTGGAACTCGCTGCCTGGAAGAGTGGTGGATGTAGAAACCCTCACAACTTTTAAGAGATGGTTGGATGGGCACTTAAAGTGCAGTAACCTGCAGGGTTACAGACCTAGAGCTGGTAATTGGGATTAGACTGGATGACCTTTTAGTCGGCGTAGATATAATGGTATGTACTGCAGGGAATAGAATACAGCCAGGGCGATCTAAGAATATAAGAAATAGGAGCAGGAGTAGACCACATGGCCCCTCGAGCCTGCTCCGCCATTCAATAAGATCATGCCTGATCCGATAATGGACCCTGGTCCACTCCCTGCCCACTCCCCATAACCCCTTATTCCCTTATCGGTTAAGAAACTGTCTATCTCTGTCTTAAATATATTCAATGACCCAGCTTCCACAGCTCTCTGAGGTAGCAAAGGTGGCCCCTTATTCTAAGATTATGCCCCCTAATTCTAGTCTCCCCCATCAGTGGAAACATCCTCTCTGCATCCACCTTGTCAAGCCCCCTCATACTTTTAGCACTGAGAGACACTGTCCTGGACGAGTTTCGATCGTCTGGATGGTCGGAGAGGAATTTTCCCAGATTTTTTCTCCCTAAATTGGCCTGGGTTTTTATCTGGTTTTTGCCTCTCCCAGGAGATCACGTGGCTCCGGTTGTGGTGGAGTGGAGAATGTTTCAGTGTAAGGGGTGTCGCAGTTGTGAGGCAGACTGGTTGGGCTGGGCGCTCTTTGCCTTTCCGTTATTGTTCATGGGTTTGCATGTAGCCTTTAGGGCTGCTGACCGAGGGCCGGGCGGCTCTTTGTCGGCCGGCGTGGACACGATGGGCGGAAATGGCGGCCTCCTGCGCTGTAAATTTCTATGTTTCTATGTTAATCCTCTCCCCGCTTGGTTAGAAAAGGAAAAATGTATGCGGTGTGACTCTGTGAAGTACGTCACACTTGTTTTCACGAGTAGCTGCGAGACACGGAACCAAAGAAACATCCTCAGCAATGATTGATTAACTGCACAATTTAGTCTTTCAAAATCAACTAAATGTTTGACCGCAGAAGAAATTAAGTTTGTGAAAATAAAATATTGCGTTTGCATTTTTTTTTAAATACAAAAACGGGGCATGCTCAAAGTCGGTTCTGATTTAGAAATGGTTTTCTCAACGGGTGCCAGTCTTAAATTTTAATGAAACCGAATGTCAGGTTTTTTTTTCGGGGCTGGGAATCTGATGCCGATTCTGCGGCTCCGACCCGGGAGGGAGCCGTAATTATCGCCTCCAGTCCACGACTGCGCCGTGCGATGCTCCACGCGGTATCGCACCCCGCCGCGCGCTCTGCCCCAACCGGGAGATCAGCCATCTCCGACATCCAACGAGCGCTAACGTTACACGCAAGAGAGCTTCGACTATGTAGGCCGATTTGGGAAGTCTTAAGAACGCAAAAAAAAATCAGTGATGGGAAATTGCTGTGTGTCCCTTGGAAACTGATAGAGTTAGGTCACAGATCAGCCGCGATCACATAGACAGGCTCGAGGGGCTGGATGGCCCCCTCCGGTTCCCTACTTCCTAACCTAATCTCTTCCCAATTCTCCCACCGTGATATCTGGCTGCATTTTGAGGGTCCATAATAGTTTTTGTCCAATTATTCCATAGGCCCCCCCCACCCCCTCCCCCGCCCTTGTATTAATGCTCTTGTTTGTTATTTACTCTGGTCGTCAAGGGTACAGCACTGTAAAAGGCCCAACTGGTCTGTGGCGGTGTTTATGTTCGGTGTTGGGGAAGTCCAGAACCAGGGGTCACAGTCTGAGGATAAGGGGTAAGCCATTTAGGACCGAGATGAGGAGAAACTTCTTCACCCAGAGAGTGGTGAACCTGTGGAATTCTCTACCACAGAAAGTTGTTGAGGCCAATTCACTAAATATATTCAAAAAGGAGTTAGATGTAGTCCATACTACTCGGGGGATCAAGGGGTATGGCGAGAAAGCAGGAATGGGGTACTGAAGTTTCATGTTCAGCCATGAGCTCATTGAATGGCGGTGCAGGCTCGAAGGGCCGAATGACCTACTCCTGCACCTATTTTCTATGTTTCTATAAGAAATAGGAGCAGGAGTCGGCCACACGGCCCCTTGAACCTGCTCCACCATTTAATACGATCATGGCTGATCTGATCATGGACTCAGCTCCACTTCCCCACCCGCTTCCCATAATCCTTTACTCCCTTATCGCTCAAAAATCTGTCTATCTCCACCTTAAATATATTCAATGACCCAGCCTCCACAGCTCTCTGGGGCAGAGAATTCCACAGATTTACAACCCTCAGAGGAAATATCTCAGTTTTAAATGGGCGGCCCCTTATTCTGAGACTATGTCCCCTAAAGTTTTAGTTTCCTCTGAGTGGAAATATCCTCTCTGCATCCACCTTGTCGAGCCCCCTCATTTCCTCCCACCCCTCTCCATCTCACCCCGTCGCCATATCCTTCTATTCCTTTCTCCCTCATGTGTTTATCCAGCCTCCTCTTAAATACATCGATACTATTTGCCTCAACCCCTCCCTGTGGCAGCGAGTTCCACATTCTCACCGCTCTCTGGGTAAAGAAGCTTCTCCTGAATTCCCCATTGGGTTTATTAGTGACTGTCTGATATTGATGGCCCCTAGTTCTGGTCTTCCCCACAAGTGGAAACATCTCTACATCTACCCTTTCATAATTTTACAGAGCTCCCTCAACCTTCTCTCTCCGAGGGAAAAGAACCGCAGTCTGTCAGCCTTTCCTGATCAGCGCTGGTATAATCCTTGTAAAAAATGTTTGCACTTTCTCCAGTGCCTGTATATCCTCTTTGTAATATGGCGACCAGAACTCAGCACAGCACAGACTGTGATACATCAGCAACCTTTGGGCGGATAGAGCTTCCGTCCGATATTGAAATTATTTTGCCTGTGACCGAGTACACTTGGCAGTTCTGATCTGTAGGTTTATCGCATTCAATTTAAAAAAAATATGTTTTTCATAAAACGTGAAGCTTTTTCATTAAAGTCTGCTGGCAAGTTATGCTTGGGAGACTTTTATCCTCTTCACACCTATATTACCTTAAAAATCTCATTTTAAACTTAACATCTCGGTTAGTTTAAGATTGGCAGTGACTACTTTCTTTGTAATACAGAACCCAGAACTGTGCACAGTACTCAACATAAGAAATAGGAGCTGGAGTAGGCAATTTGGCCCCTCGAGCCTGCTCGATCTATGGATGGTAGGAGCATGTGTGCACACTAGGTCCATGCAGCAGAGCTGGTCTCCAGTCGCCCTGGTTAACCCTTGCTCTGTCAAGCCCGTGTGGTGGCTGGTGTACAACGGTCACCCCACGTTAAAAAAAATCCACGCACAGGCATCTTCCACCCTTCAGGATGTAGTTCAGGATCTGGAATATTAGGTCCTTCATTGAAACATCTGTGAACTCATCCCTTTTTGGCGTGGAAGCAAGTCATCCTCGATACGATGAACTGCCTAATACTACTACAAGTCTGCTCCGCCATTCAATAAGATCACAGCTGATCTACGACCTGAGCTCCACTTCCCCGCCCCATCCCCATATCCCTTGATTCCCTCCGTTCCCAAAAATTTATCAACTTCTGACTTGAATATATTCAAAGACTGAGCCTCCACAGCCCTCTGGGGCAGAGAATTCCAGAGATTCACCACCCTCTGAGTGAAGAAATTCTTCCTCATCTCAGTCCTAAATGGCCGACGCCTTATCCTGAGACTGTGACCCCTGGTTCTAGACTCCCCAGCCCGGGGGAAACACCCTCCCTGCATCTACTTTCTAAGAATTTTGTATGTTTCAATGAGATCACCTCTCATTCTTATAAACTCTAGAGAATATCAGCCTAGTCTGCTCAATCTCTCCTCATAGGGCAATCCCCCCATCCCAGGAATCAGTCTGGTGAACCTTTGCACTGAACATTGGATTGGGTGCAGGCAAAGTTCCCTTAAAGCTGTGCGATCAGCTCCCGTTAATGGAGCCACGCACACAAAATTAAAAGGAACGTTGGGGGCAGGTGTTCTTTACCTCATGAACAAAAGACTTGCATTTATATAACGCCATTCACAACCAGCTTCTTCTCAAGGTGGTCCCTCGTATCGAGGATGACTTGCTTCCATGCCAAAAAAAGGATGAGTTCACGGGTGTTTCAATGAAGGACCTAATAATCCAGATCCCGAACTACATCCTGAAGGGTGGAAGATACCTGTGGGTGGATTTTTTTAACGTGGGGTGACCGTTGCACACCAGCCACCACACGGGCTTGACAGAGCGAGGTCTTGGTCCAGTGGCAAGAGTTAACCAGGACGACTGGAGACCTGCTCTGCTGCACGGACCCAGTGCGCTCACATATCGCAGTGTGGGCTGGGCCTATGCTGCCCCTGGGCCCCGATCACGTTTCCCTAGCTGTACCTGCCCACGCTCCAATCACCGACCCTGGATTATGGGGACGTCCAATCCAGTCACCTACTTCACTGCCGTCGCCCTCCTGCACCAGCTCGCGCTGCTCCCTGGGACATCTCAGCGCTTTACAGCCAATGAAGTACTTTCGGAGTGTGGTCACTGTTGTAATGTGGGAAACGCGCCAGCCAACTTGCGCTCAGCAAGCTCCCACACAGCAAGGTGATAGTGACTAGATAATATTTTTTTGTTATGTTGATTGAGGGATAAATATTGGCCTCAGGACACCGGGGATAACTCCCCCACTCCTCTTCAAAATAGTGCCATGGGATCTTTTTCATACACCTGAGAGGGCAGACGGGGCCTCAGTTTAACATCTCATCCGAAAGGCAGCATCTCCGACAGTGCGGCGCTCCCTCAGCACTGTCCCTCCGCCAGTGCGGCACTCCCTCAGTACTGTCCCTCCGACAGTGCGGCGCTCCCTCAGCACTGCCCCAGCACTGCCCCTCCGCCAGTGCGGCACTCCCTCAGTACTGCACTGGCAATGTCAGCCTGGACTTGTTTATGCTCCAGTCCCTGGAGTGGGACTTGAACCCACAACCTTCTGACTCATCGAGGCGAGAGTGCTGCCCACTGAGCCATGGCTGACATTTGCCCTAAAGAGCTGTATTATTGTTGCTGGACTTGTGGTGAACACTTTTGCTGTTTTATTTGTTCCTGTGGTGCCCCAATGAAGAAATCTGATGTGATATTTTCCTGGAAGTTCCTCTGATGTGTGTGTGTTTTTCGCCTCACTGTCAGTAGAACTTGGCTTCCCTCCTTTTTTAAAAGAAGCATTCAGTCACTATGGTGACTCCAGGTGTTGTCTAACCAGGGTTATTTATGGGGCTATTTATAAAGTCAAGGTCCCTGTCTGTCTTTTAATCGCCTTCTCAACGTGTCCTGCCACCTTCAAAGATTTGTGAACAAGCACCCCCTCTGTTCCTGCACCCCATGAAATTGTACCATGAGTTTATATCGCCTCTCCTCATCCTTCCGACCGAAACTGCATCACTTCACACTTTCCTGCATTAACTTTCATCTATTTCCACCTCCGTAACATCGCCCGTCTCCGTCCCTGCCTCAGCTCATCCACTGCTGAAACCCTCATCCATGGCTTTGTTACCTCTAGACTTGACTATTCCAACGCACTCCTGGCCGGCCTCCCATATTCTATCCTACGTAAACTAGAGGTGATCCAAAACTCGGCTGCCCCCCCCACCCCGTATCCTAACTCGCACCGAGTCCCGCTCACCCATCACCCCCTGTGCTCAATGCCCCGTGTCCTAACTCACACCGAGTCCCGCTCACCCATCACCCCCTGTGCTCACTGCCCCATGTCCTAACTCGCACCGTGTCCCGCTCACCCATCACCCCCTGTGCTCACTGCCCCGTGTCCTAACTCGCACCGAGTCCCGCTCACCCATCACCCCCTGTGCTCGCTGCCCCGTGTCCTAACTCGCACCGAGTCCCGCTCACCCATCACCCCCTGTGCTCGCTGTCCAGTGTCCTAACTCATACCCAGTCCCACTCACCCATCACCCCCTGTGCTCGCTGACCTACATTGGCTCCTGGTTAAGCAACACCTCGATTTCAAAATTCTCATTGTATTTACAAATCCCTCCATGGCCTCGCCCCCTCCCTATCTCTGTAACCTCCAACAACCCCCAAGACATCTGCGCTCCTCTAATTCTGCCCTCCTGAGCATCCCTGATTATAATCGCTCCACCATCAGTGGCCGGGCCTTCTGTTGCCTGGGCCCCAAGCTCTGGAACTCCCTCCCTAAACCTCTCCGCCTCGCTACCTCCTTTAAGACACTCCTTAAAACCGACCTCTTTGACCAAGTTTTTGGTTGCTGCCGTAATTTCTTATACAGCTCGGTGTCAAATTTATGTTTTGTCCTATAATACTCCCGAGAAGGGCCTTGGGATGTTTCGCAACATTAAAAGGCGCTATATAAATACAGGTTGTTGAACTGTTTCGTGCCCCGTGTGTAAAGTTTAGTAGCTTGGCTCTAATCTCGCATAACTTCTGGAGCTCGGGGCTGTGACTGTTTACGTTGCTTTCCCAAGGGTTTCCACAGATTGATCCTTTCACAACCTCAGGATTTTCCAAAGCGCTTTACAGCCAATGAAGTACTTTGAGTGTAGTCACTGTTGTAATGTGAGAAACGTGGCAGCCATTTTGCGCACAGCAAGCTCCCACAAACAGCAATGTGATAATGACCAGATAATCTGTTTTGTTATGTTGATTGAGGGATAAATATTGCCCACAGGATACTCGGGATAACTGCACTGCCTTTAGTGCCATGGGATCATTTACGCCCACCTAAGGGTGTAGATGGAGCCTCTTTTTAACGCCTTCTCCGATTGATGGCAGCTCCGACAGTGCGACGCTCCCTCAGTGCTGCCCCTCCGACAGTGCGACGCTCCCTCAGTGCTGTCCCTCCGACAGTGCGGCACTCCCTCAGTGCTGCCCCTCCGACAGTGCGGCGCTCCCTCAGTACCGCACAGAGTGTCAACCTGCCTTATGTGCTTGAGTGGGGACTAGTGAGTGTTGCCCACTGACTGACGGCTGGCACTTCACGGAGGGGATGTGCTGTCTGACTAAATTTGGTGAATTGCTGTAGTGGGTCTTGTGCGCTGTACGGACTGCGGTGATGACGAACAGTGAATGTTGAGCCCAATGACGGACGGCTCTGTGCTGGGTCAGTGTCACGTTTCGAGTGCCGGCTCCTCACCTGTCCACGGGAATGCGAGTTTGTCATCATGTTAGAGTTTTGAGGTGTCTACTGTATATGATCCATACAGGAGGGTGGGTATCACTACAGCCCTGTAGACCATGAGCTTGGTGGCAAATCGCTGGCAAAATACCACCAACGATGTCTCTGCAAGATCCTACAAATCCCCTGGGAGGACAGACACACCAACATCAGCGTCCTCGACCAGCCCAACATCCCCAGCATCGAAGCACTGGCCACACTCGACCAGCTCCGCTGGGCAGGGCCACATCGTCCGAATGCCAGACACGAGACTCCCAAAGCAAGCGCTCTACTCGGAACTCCTACACGGCAAGCGAGCCGAAGGTGGGCAGAGGAAACGTTACAAGGACACCCTCAAAGCCTCCCTGATAAAGTGCAACATCCCCACTGGCACCTGGGAGTCCCTGGCCATAGACCGCCCTAAGTGGAGGAAGTGCATCCGGGAGGGCGCTGAGCACCTCGAGTCTCGTCGCCGAGAGCATGCAGCGGAAGGAGCGTGCGGCAAACCAGTCCCACCCTCCCCTTCCCTCAACGACTATCTGTCCCACCTGTGACAGGGACTGTGGTTCCCGTATTGGACTGTTCAGCCACCTGAGGACTCACTTTTAGAGTGGAAGCAAGTCTTCCTCGATTCCGAGGGACTGCCTATGATGATGATGATGTTACGGAAAGAAACGTTGTGCTCTTACTGATTCTGAGTTGCGAGGTTGCCAAGAAAGGGAAACTTTACAGTTGTGTGCAGAATGTAAACATTTATTCAAATACTATATAAACAGACACAAACGTAACACATGGGGAAATCCAGTTGAACCCAGATAGTAAGTCAACAAAATGCCGTGGGGTACTCTTTCTCTCAGAGCTATACTCCACCTTCCTCAACGCAGTGCAAGATTCCTTCGCCATCACAAGAATGCAACAAATGCCCAATTTTAAATAAAGGAATTCAGCCAACAGTTCAGAGTAGTGTACTGTACTGGAGTAAAAGTTAACAAATGTCATTCTTAACAGTGTGGGCTACTTTAAAATAATAAAGGATAGAAATCCAATCGACTGTAAAAGGTATCAAGTTAACAGATCACTAGATCAAACACACTCGTAATTAATTTAAGTTGTAATGAACAGGTTCAGTGTACATTCAATTTTTGAAAAATGTTGTGTGAACACCCTGTACAATGTTTGTGCCGTATCAGTGCCTTGTCCTAATCCTACATTTAACCAGATTGCAATACATGTACTGTGGTAAACGTGGCTCCATTCACTCACAGACACAAGTCTAGTACTCTTACTGGAAAAATCTGCTTCTTCTCAACATGAAGTTCGCAGTGGAGAGAGATCCCCAATCACAGGGCGAAAACTGACAGGACCCAAGCTCGGGTCACACGAGACAGTCCCAGCTCCAACTGGTGGCTTGCTGCAGCCTGTCCTGAGCTGGGTGGACCAACACTCGCGCTCTCTCTCTGCTGTGCAAAATCGGACATCAGGGTGAGAACACGCTATTCAAATCATAGTTGGTAAAGGAATTAAACACAGAGGTAACCAGCGCATCGCAACTGGTGTCAAAGCCCTGTTTGTTTCCAGCCGTGCCCCCTGGTGCCGGGGGAGAGAGAGAGAGAGAGAGGGGGGGGGAGGGGGGGAGGGGGAGAGAGAGAGAGAGGGGGGGAGGGGGGGGAGCAGCGAGGGAGGGGAGGGGAGGGGAGGGGAGGGGAGGGGAGGGGAGGGGAGGGGAGGGGAGGGGAGGAGCGAGGGGAGGGGAGGAACGAGGGGAGGGGAGGAACGAGGGGAGGGAGGGGAGGGGAGGAGTGGGGGAGGGAGGGGAGGGGAGGAGTGGGGGAGGGAGGGGAGGAGTGGGGGAGGGAGGGAAGGGAGGAGTGGGGGAGGGAGGGGGGGAGAGGGAGGGAGGGAGGGAGGGGAGGGAGGGAGCGAGAGGGGGAGCGAGCGCGAGGGAGGGAGGGGAGCGAGCGCGAGGGAGGGAGGGAGGGGAGGAGCGAGGGAGGGAGCAGGGGAGGAGGGATCGAGGGAGGGAGGATGGGGGGGAGCAAGGGAGGGGAGCGAGGGGGGAGGAGCGCGAGGGAGGGCGAGTCTCAGAACCTCCTCGCAGGTCTGCTGGGCGTGTGGCCCAGGTAGGCACGTGCGGGAATCGGACACCGCCTGTTTGGGTGGGGCAACACACGGGACTGCAGTTGTTTGATGGACACGGGCGCCAACATTATTTAAGTGTCCTTTGTTTTATGATTTATTAGTTGTGCCTTTCTTAAAAAGGGGGCACTGCTGTTGACACTGAAGGGGGCGGGGCAGGGGGGGGAGGTGGGGTTAACCAGTGTCTCGTCCTTTAAGTTAACTCGGCAACACCAGCCGGAGAGGCTGAAAAACAAAACATCACGGACCGATCTCAGACGCTGCCCTCTCGCCTCGCGCCAGTAAATGAGCCGCGTGGCGATGAGTGCAGAGGACAGTGCCGTGCAGTTTATAAAGAGCGCTAACGAGCTTTGAGGCACATCTCTCTCTCTCTCTCTATCAGTGATACACAAATACCGAGGTTTTTTTGGGGGGGGGGAAACGTGCACAGCGGGAACGTTACACCAATTTGTGCATTACTGGAAGAAAACGACAAAATAAAGGCGAGGTATCGGTGGTTATCGGCGCACTCGCTCGACGGCCGTCGGTCAGCTGCTCTGGGCCTCAGGGGGGTAGTGTTGTCGAGTATTGCTGTAACAGTGCCGTGTGACACGCATTGCACACGCTCACCGGCTTGATGGAGGAGGGCAGCGGCAATTCATTGTCAGCGCACGCGGTGCAGAAGATCTCCTGACAATTGTTGCACCGTTTCTGTAAGAGAATTAATAAAGCCACAGTTTCAGATCCAGAGACAAAGAGTTAGGCATAGCTAAGAAATAGGAGGAGTTGGCCATTCGGCCCCTCGAGCCTGCTCCGCCATTCAATACGATCATGGCTGATCTGACCATGGACTCAGCTCCACTTCCCTGCCCGCTCCCCATAACTCTTCACTCCCTTATCGCTCAAAAATCTGTCTATCTCCGCCTTAAATATATTCAATGACCCAGCCTCCACAGCTCTCTGAGGCAGCGAATTCCACAGATTTACAACCCTCAGAAGAAATTTCTCCTCATCTCTGTTTTAAATGGGCAGTACCTTATTCTAAGATCATACCCTCTAGTTCTAGTCCCGCCAATCAGTTGAAACATTCTCTCTGCATACACCTTGTCAAGACCCCTCATAATCTTATACGTTTCAATAAAATCATCTCTCATTCTTCTGAACTCCAATGAGTAGAGGCCCAACCTATTCAACCTTTCTTCATATGACAACCCCCTCATCCCCGGAATCAACCGAGTGAACCTTCTCTGAACTGCCTCCAATGCAAGTATATCCTTCCTTAAATACGGAGACCAAAACTGCACGCAGTACTCCAGGTGTGGCCTCACCAATACCCTGTACAGTTGTAGCAGGACTTCTCTGCTTTTATACTCCATCCCCCTTTGCAATAAAGGCCAACATTCCATTTGCCTTCCTGATCACTTGCTGTACCTGCATACTAACTTTTTGTGTTTCATGCACAAGGACCCCCAGGTCCCTCTGTACTGCAGCACTTTGCAATCTTTCTCCATCTAAATTATAATTTGCTTTTCCATTTTTTCTGCCAAAGTGGATAACGTCACATTTTCCCATGTTATACTCCATCTGCCAAATTTTTGCCCACTCACTTGACCTGTCGAGATTGACTCGGTTACCAGGGGTTCCCTACGGTCGTGAGGACGGACTTGAGAAATTTGGGCTTCTAACCCTCGCCCCTCATTATAAACATGCAGGTTAAAGGTCGCTCCAATGGAGGGTTATGATGCCAAGGGATAAGCGTTAATTACCACACGCCCGAGTCTCCTCGGTCTTGCGTCTGCTGACCCGTGTACTAATTCGCACCAAATACCACTCACCCATCACCCCCTGTGCTCGCTGCCCCGTGTCCTAACTTGCACCCAGTCCCGCTCACCCATCACCCCCTGTGCTCACTGCTCCGTGTCCTAACTCACACCCAGTCCCGCTCACTCATCACCCCCTGTGCTCACTGCCCCGTGTCCTAACTCACACCCAGTCCCGCTCACCCATCACCCCCTGTGCTCACTGCCCCGTGTCCTAACTCACACCCAGTCCCGCTCACCCATCACCCCCTGTGCTCGCTGCCCCGTGTCCTAACTCGCACCCAGTCCCGCTCACCCATCACCCCCTGTGCTCGCTGCCCCGTGTCCTAACTCACACCCAGTCCCGCTCACCCATCACCCCCTGTGCTCGCTGCCCCGTGTCCTAACTCGCACCCAGTCCCGCTCACCCATCCTCCCCTGTGCTCGCTGACCTACATTTACATAATTTCTTTTCCTGTAAACTATTATTTAAATGGAGACGACAGAATGCTGCTGTACAGAGGGACCTGTTGTACTTGTGCATGAAACAATGTGCCCTGGACACCGTGGACCACTTCCCTTATCTCGGGAGCCTCTTATCAACAAGAGCAGGCATCGACGACGAGATCCAACACTGACTTCAGTGCAGCCTTCGGCCACCTGAGGAAGAGAGTGTTTGAAGACCAGGCCCTCAAATCTGCCACCAAGCTCATGGTCTACAGGGCTGTAGTAATACCCACCTTCCTCAATGGCCCAGAGACATGGACCATGTATAGTAGACACCTCAAGTTGCCGGAGAAATACCACCAACGATGTCTCGGCAAGATCCTGCAAATCTCCTGGGAGGACAGACGCACCAACGTTAGCGTCCTCGACCAGGCCAACATCCCCAGCATTGAAGCACTGACCACACTCGACCAGCTCCATTGGGCAGGCCACGTTGTCCACATGCCTGACACGAGACTCCCAAAGCAAGCGCTCTACTCGAACTCCTTCACGGCAAATGAGCCAAAGGTGGGCAGAGCAAATGTTACAAGGGACACCCTCAAAACCTCCCTGATAAAGTGCAACATCCCCACCGACACCTGGGAGTCCCTGGCCAAAGACCGCCCTAAGTGGAGGAAGAGCATCCGGGAGGGCGCTGAGCACCTCGAGTCTCGTCGCCGAGAGCATGCAGAAACCAAGCACAGGCAGCGGAAGGAGCGTGCGGCAAACCTGTCCCACCCACCCTTTCCTTCAACCACTGTCTGTCCCACCTGTGACAGGGACTGTGGCTCCCGTATTGGACTGTACAGCCACCTGAGGAATCAATCCCTCGATTCTGAGGGATTGCCTATGAATTGATGCATGAAACACAAAAAGTTAGTATGCAGGAAGACAAATGGAATGTTGGCCTTTATTGCAAGGGGGGTAGACTATAAAAGCAGAGAAGTCCTGCTACAACTGTACAGGGTATTAGTGAGGCCACACCTGGAGTACTAAGTACAGTTTTGGTCTCTGTATTTAAGGAAGGATATACTTGCATTGGAGGCAGTTCAGAGAAGGTTCACAAAGTTGATTCCTGAGATGAGGAGGTTGACTTATGAAGATAGGTTGAGCAAGTTGGGCCTATACTCATTGGAGTTTAGAAGAATGAGGTGATCTTATTGAAACATATAAGATTCTGAGGGGGCTGGGCAGGGTAGAGAGAGAGAGGATGTTTCCCCTCGTGGGGGAATCTAGAACGAGGGGGCATAGTCTCAGAATAAGGGCCCGCCCATTTAAAACTGAGATGAGGAGGAATTTCTTCTCTCAGAGGATTGTAAATCTGTGGAATTCTCTGCCCCAGAGAGCTGTGGAGGCTGGGTCATTGAATATATTTAAGGCGGAGATGGACAGATTTTTGAGCGATAAGGGAGTGAAGGGTTATGGGGAGCGGGCAGGGAAGTGGAGCTGAGTCCATGATCAGATCAGCCATGATCGTATTGAATGGCCGACTCCTGCTCCTAATTCTTATGTTCACATGTAGTAAAACGTCGCAAGTTGTTTCACAGGAGCGTTAGCAGACAAAATTTGTCATGAAGTCACATAAGGAGATACTTAAGACAGGTGACAAAAAGTGGTTGTTTTTTTTTTAAAAAGAAGCGTTTTAAAGGAGGAGAGAGAGGCGGAGAGGTTTAGGGAGGGAGTTCCAAAGCTTGGAGCCCAGGCAACAGAAGGCACGGCCACCGATGGTGGAGCGATTATAATCAGGGATGCTCAAGAGGGCAGAATTGGAGGAGCGCAGACATCTCGGGGGGTTGTGGGGCTGGAGGAGGTTACAGAGATAGGGAGGGTCGAGGGCCATGGAGGGATTTGTACACAAGGATGGGAATTTTAAAAATCTTGCTTAACCGGGAGCCAATGTAGGTCAGCGAGCACAGGGGGTGATAGGTGAGCAGGACTCGGTGCGAGGTAGGACACGGGGCAGTGAGCACAGGGGGTGATGGGTGAGCAGGACTCGGTGCGAGGTAGGACACGGGGCAGCGAGCACAGGGGGCGATGGGTGAGCGGGACTTGGTGCGAGGTAGGACACGGGGCAGTGAGCACGGGGGCGATGGGTGAGCGGGACTCGCTGCGAGTTAGGACACGGGGCAGTGAGCACGGGGGCGATGGGTGAGCGGGACTCGCTGCGAGTTAGGACACGGGTAGTGAGCACAGGGGGCGATGGGTGAGCGGGACTCGCTGCGAGTTAGGACACGGGTAGTGAGCACAGGGGGCGATGGGTGAGCGGGACTCGCTGCGAGTTAGGACACGGGTAGTGAGCACAGGGGGTGATGGGTGAGTTGGAATTTTTGCGAGTTAGGACACGGGGCAGCCGAGTTTTGGACACTGTGATGATTATTATTGTACCTTTGGCCTGGTAACTGAGGCTTCCTCTTGACAGAGTTTGCAAATCACATTCTCCACACTTTCCAATATCGAGCGATCAGATTCCTGAGAGACACAATGTCAGACAGTCACAAATCCAGCCTCATTTTAAACAGCGTGTAATACTGAGAGAGTTGTATACTAACCGTTTCTGATTCTGCTTCTGCTTTTAGATTTGACCTGAAAATAGATGAAAGAAAATGCTAGGTTTAGCTACGTTCCACACAGTGAGCTCATTGTGTGGATACAGTTCGTTATCCAATGAGTGTGTGTCAGCCCAACATTGAGCTGCAAGGAGTGAGACACAGAGGGAGGAAGGGCGAGAGCGAGAGCGAGAGCGAGAGAGGGGGGAAAGAGGGAGAGCGAGAGAGGGGGGGAAAGAGGGAGAGCGAGAGAGGGGGGGAAAGAGGGAGAGCGAGAGAGGGGGGGAAAGAGGGAGAGCGAGAGAGGGGGGGAAAGAGGGAGAGCGAGAGAGGGGGGAAAGAGGGAGAGCGAGAGAGGGGGGAAAGAGGGAGAGCGAGAGAGGGGGGAAAGAGGGAGAGCGAGAGAGGGGGGAAAGAGGGAGAGCGAGAGAGGGGGGAAAGAGGGAGAGCGAGAGAGGGGGGAAAGAGGGAGAGCGAGAGAGGGGGGAAAGAGGGAGAGCGAGAGAGGGGGGAAAGAGGGAGAGCGAGAGAGGGGGGAAAGAGGGAGAGCGAGAGAGGGGGGAAAGAGGGAGAGCGAGAGAGGGGGGAAAGAGGGAGAGCGAGAGAGGGGGGAAAGAGGGAGAGCGAGAGAGGGGGGAAAGAGGGAGAGCGAGAGAGGGGGGAAAGAGGGAGAGCGAGAGAGGGGGGAAAGAGGGAGAGCGAGAGAGGGGGGAAAGAGGGAGAGCGAGAGAGGGGGGAAAGAGGGAGAGCGAGAGAGGGGGGAAAGAGGGAGAGCGAGAGAGGGGGGAAAGAGGGAGAGCGAGAGAGGGGGGAAAGAGGGAGAGCGAGAGAGGGGGGAAAGAGGGAGAGCGAGAGAGGGGGGAAAGAGGGAGAGCGAGAGAGGGGGGAAAGAGGGAGAGCGAGAGAGGGGGGAAAGAGGGAGAGCGAGAGAGGGGAGAAAGAGGGAGGGGGAAGAGCGAGCAGGGGGGAAAGGGAGAGAGAGACGGGGGTAAGAGAAAGGGGGAATGAAAGAAGGAGAAAGGAGAGGGGGGGGAAAGGAGAGAGATAGAGGGAGGGAGGAAAGGGCGAGAGGGAGGGAGGAAAGGGAGAGAGGAAGGGAGGAAAGGGAGAGCGTGGCAGAGATGGAGTATGGGACAAGAGAAGATTCACATTGGTGCAGTGGGAGTTTCCTCTGGTGTGGAAGGTCAGCGTAGAGCAGGGGAGCTCTACTCGGAACTCCTTCACGGCAAGCGATCCCCAGTGGACAGAGGAAACGTTACAAGGACCACCCTCAAAGCCTCCCTGATAAAGTGCAACATCCCCACCGACACCTGGGAGTCCCTGGCCAAAGACCGCCCTAAGTGGAGGAAGTGCATCCGGGAGGGCGCTGAGCACCTCGAGTCTCGTCGCCGAGAGCATGCAGAAACCAAGCGCAGGCAGCGGAAGGAGCGTGCGGCAAACCTGTCCCACCCTCCCCTTCCCTCAACCACTGTCTGTCCCACCTGTGACAGGTTCTCGTATTGGACTGTTCAGTCACCTGAGAACTCACTTTTAGAGTGGAAGCAAGTCTTCCTTGATTCCGAGGGACTGCCTATGATGATGACCCAACTCCATATACCCGCTTTTGCCCGTATTCCTGAATGCCTTTGGTTAACAAAATGCTACCAATCTCCGATTTAAAATTAAGAATTGACCCGGCATCAATTGGGAGAGTCTTCCAAACTTCTACCTCCCTGTGTGTGTAGAAGCGTAAAGAATATGAGAGCAGGGAGGTTATGCTTGAACTGTATAAACTCTAGTTAGGCCACAGCTGGAGTACTGCGTGCAGTTCTGGTCACCACATTACAGGAAAGATGTGATTGCACTTTGAGAGGGTACAGAGGAGATTTACGAGGATGTTACCTGGACTGGAGAATTTTAGCGATGAGGAAAGATTGGATAGGCAGGGGTTGTTTTCTTTGGAACAGAGGAGGCTGAGGGGAGACCTGATTGAGGTGTATAAAATTATGAGGGGCCTGGATAGAGTGGATAGGAAGGACCTGTTTCCCTGAGCAGAGGGTCAACAACCAGGGGGCATAGATTTAAAGTAATTGGGGGGAGGTTTAGAGGGGGTTTGAGCGGAAATGTTTTCACCCAGAGGGTGGTGGGGGTCTGGAACTCACAGCCTGAAAGGGTGGTAGAGGCAGAAACCCTCACCACATTTAAAAAGTACTTGGATGTGCACCTGAAGTGCCGTAACCTACAGGGCTACGGACCGAGAGCTGGAAAGTGGGATTAGGCTGGGTAGCTCTTTGTCGGCCGGCACGGACACGATGGGCCGACTGGCCTCCTTCCGTGCTGTAAATTTCTATGATTCTTAAGTGTTCCCTAATTTCACTCCTGAAAGGTCTGGCTCTAATGTTTAGACTCTGTCCCTAGTCCCAGACTCCACAACCAGCGGGAATAGTCTCTCTCTATCTACCCTCTCAGTTCCCCCTAATATCCTAAAAACTTCGATCAGATCACCCCTTAACCTTCTAAATCCCAGGGAATACAACCCCAGTTTGTGTAATCTCCCCTCGTAACTTAACCCTTGACGTCTGCAACACAAATGAAATGCCGAGCGCAGCGAACACTGAGGTACCTCCTCGGTTGGTGAGTGCCATTGGGCGGACGCCTCTCTCCCGCTTGCCGGAGTCGGAGATTTTCTTCCCGAAGCTGCTCCAGTTCCTGTCAAATTCCCACCCCGCCCCCACACAACCCAAAAACAGTTAGTTGCCGGCAGACACACGGACACAATGCTCACACTGCAAACTCACAGAGCAAGAAAAAAAGACTTGCATTTATATAACACCTTGCACGTCCCTAAACGCTTTACAGCCAATGACATGCTTTTGAAGTGCAGTCACTGTTGTAATGTGGGAAACGCGGCAGCCAATTTGTGCACAGCAAGCTCCCACACACAGCAATGTGATAATGATCCAGATCATCTGTTTTTTATGATGTTGACTGAGGGGCACAGGAGATGATGGGTGAGCGGGACTGGGTGCGAGTTAGGACACGGGCAGTGAGCACAGGGGGTGATGGGTGAGCAGGACTTGGTGCGAGTTTGGACACGGGGCAGCGAGCACAGGGGATGATGGGTGAGCGGGACTAGGTGCGAGTTAGGACACAGGGCAGTGAGCACAGGGGGTGATGGGTGAGTGGGACTGGGTGTGAGTTAGGACACGGATCAGTGAGCACAGGGGGTGATGGGTGAGTGGGACTGGGTGCAAGTTTGGACACGGTGCAGTGAGCACAGGGGGTGATGGGTGAGCGGGACTGGGTGTGAGTTAGGACATGGGGCAGCGAGCACAGGGGATGATGGGTGAGCGGGACTACGTGCGAGTTTGGACACAGGGCAGCGAGCACAGGGGATGATGGGTGAGTGGGACTCGGTGCAAGTTAGGACACGGGGTAGTGAGCACAGGGGGTGATGGGTGAGCACGGTGCGAGTTTGGACATGGGGCAGCGGGCACAGGGGGTGATGGGTGAGCGGGACTCGGTGCAAGTTTGGACACGGGGGCAGCAGGGTTTTGGATGAGCTGGAGTTTACGTACGGAGGGTGGAAGGTGGGAGACCGACAAGGAGAGCCTCCCATTCCTCGTCGCTGGGCGAGATTCCTGGAACTCCTCCAACCCAATCAAGAGAGCACTACCTGCACACGATGTGCCACTCTTCGGGGAGCAGGCTCACCCCACCGCCCTCCCCGGTGTACCGGGGATGGGCAATAAATTCCCGCCTTGCCAGCGTCTCCGCACGGAGCAAACATTCACAACCACGGTAAAACAAAGCCAGTCACACGTGTAACATATCAGATGGGCTCCTAAATTTCAGCTGCCACATCCATCAGGTACCTTTCAATGCTGCCCTTAGAGACAGACACATGGAATCATAGACAATAGGTGCAGGAGTAGGCCATTCGGCCCTTTGAGCCTGCACCGCCATTCAATAAGATCATGGCTGATCATTCCCTCAGTACCCCTTTCCTGCTATTTCTCCATACCCCTTGATCCCTTTAGCCGTAAGGGAATCCCACACACATTGAGAAAAAGGCATATTGCTAATGAGTCAGAGCCTGAAGGACGTGGTTAAAGGCTTAGCGTTCAATAATAATCCACCTCTTGCCTCCACGCACAAATTTACATTTATGAGGGGCTGATCGAGCGGATAGGAAGGACCTATTTCACTTAGCAGAGAGGTCAACATCCAGGGGGCATAGATTTAAAGTAATTAAGAGGTTTAGAGGGGATTTGAGGGGAAATGTCTTCACCCAGAGGGTGGTGGGGGTCTGGAACTCACGGCCTGAAAGGGTGGTAGAGGCAGAAACCCTCACCACATTTAAAAAGTACCTGGATGTGCACCTGAAGTCCGTAACCTGCAGGGCTACGGACCGAGAGCTGGAAAGTGGGATTAGGCTGGGTAGCTCTTTGTCGGCCGGCACAGACACGATGGGCCAAATGGCCTCCTTCCGTGCTGCAAATTTCTAGGAGTCTACAGACAATTTCCAACTTGGAGCAGCTCTTGAAAGGTGGCCAGTCATCGCCCGATCGCCCACTGATATCAAATGAAATGTCTTCTCTCAGAGGGTTGTAAATCTGTGGAATTCTCTGCCCCAGAGAGCTGTGGAGGCTGGGTCATTGAATATATTTAAGGCGGAGATAGACAGATATTTGAGCGATAAGGGAGTGAAGGGTTATGGGGAGCGGGCGGGGAAGTGGAGCTGAGGCCAAGATCAGATCAGCCATAATCGTATTGAATGGCGGAGCAGGCTCGAGGGGCCGAATGGCCGACTCCTGCTCCTATTTCTTATGTTCTTATTTGAGCCTTTGTTTTATAATTTACCTTCTTCATGGCTGCCATCTTTTGATCCCCCTGGGATCCAGCGCGTAGTCCAGCACAGATCTCGAGCTGGGGTTCAACGTGCAGGCTGGGTCTTGGCTCCTGGGAGCTGAAGACAGAGAAATGTGATCAGGCCGAGCGAGGGAGAGACCATTTCTATCGCCGGGCTTAACAGTGACCGAAACGCAGAGAAATGTGCGAGCTCGGGAGTTTGCGGGGTTAATTTGGCATGGGATGCAGAACATCCGAGCAAGCAGCACTGAAGAAAGCCGATAGGAATGTTACTCTACACCGACGGGGCAGTAATCCAACCGTTCACACTTCCTCGCGCACAAAAGCAGAATGCTGCTGGGAGTCTGAAATAAAAGCAGACAATGCTGGAAATACTCAGCGGGTCGGGTAGCGTCTGCGGAGAGAGAGAGAGAGACAGAGTTAACGTTTCAGGTCTGTGACCGCTCATCAGAACTGGAACAAATTCGAGATGTGAGAGTGATTAAGGAAGTGCAGGGGCAGGGAGAGTGGGGGAGGGGGGGGAATAAACAGAAGCGAAGGTCTGTGATTGGGTGGGAGGGGCAGGAGAGACTAGAGAGACAAAAGGGACGATGGGGCGGGGCGAAAGGAGATGGTAATGGGGCAAGTTAAGAAACAAAAGGTGGATCGGGGGGGTAAATGGGAACGGCAGAAACATCGACCGCTGACAATTGGATTGCAATCCAAAAAGGCTAATCGAATGGTGGCCTTCGGGTCAAGGAGGCTGGAATATGAAAGTGAGGTGGTCCAGAGCCCTGGTCAGACCCCGGCCGGAGTCACTGCGGCCAGTCCTGGGCCCCGCCCCTCAGGGAGGTGATAGTGGTCTCGGGGGAGAGGGGCAGCACACATTCACCAGAATGGCTAAAAGACTTGCATTTCTATAGCGCCTTTCACGACCACTGGACATCCCAAAGTGCTTCACAGCCAATGAAGTACTTTTTGGAGTGTGGTCACTGTTTTGTAATGCGGGAAACGCAGCAGCCAATTTGCGCACAGCAAGCTCCCACACACAGCAATGTGATCATGACCCAGACAAACTGTTTTTGTTATGTCGATTGAGGGATAAATATTGGCCCCGGACAAGGATTAAATTATAATAGAGGATAGTTTGTATAAACTTGACTTATAATCCCTTTAGTTGCCACGGTCGGGTGGTGATCTAATCGAGGAGTTTGAAAGGATTCGATTGGGTGGAGAGAGAGAGAGAGAGAAAGTATTCCCTCTGGTGGTGGGAGTCAAAGACAAGCTACGTCACATTAAAATTAGATGAAAGTTCTGATGAAAGGCCATCGAGCTGAAACGTTAACTCTGTCTCTCTCTCTGCAAACGCTACCCGACCCGCTGAGTATTTCCAGCATTGTCTGCTTTTAATACTGCAAAAATCAAAGCCAGGCCGTTCAGGGGTGGTGTAACACAAAGGGTGCTGGGAATCTGGAACCCCCAGAGAGCTGTTGAGGCTGGGGCAGGGGGAGGCAGTTGAAAATGTCAAAATTGAGTTTGGTAGATTGTTGTTGGGTAAGGGTATTAAGGGTTACGGAACCAAGGCGGGTAAGATGGGGTTAAGACACAGATCAGCCACGATCTAATGAGCGGACCAGGCCCGAAGGGCTGAATGGCCTCCTCCTGTTCCCGCTGGGATTGGCGGGGAGACTGGTGGGCAGGAGCGTGGAGAGCCCGGTGTTGGGGGACCAGCGGGAATGCGGATGGGGATTGGGGTGAAGAGAAGGGGGACAGGAGTGATTGCGGTTCCTGGGGTGGGGAGGGGAGGGGGGAGGTTGGTGGGTAGCTCAGCCTGGGAAGGTATACAACAGCTCCCCGTCTCCTGGCCCACGGGGAAATGCTGACAGACAAGCATTGTTTAAGCTCACTCACCATCCACACGCTGCGCCGGCCCTCGGTATCCGGTGCTCCCGGAACCGAAGCGAACAATAGCGTTGCCCTCCGAATGACTTCACCAGGTTCCCGGACTTTTGTATCTCAACCAGGTCCTCCTCGCCTGCCTGGGGAGAGGGTCTCGCACGCTGTCCAAAATTCACTGATACAAGCGGGCTGCCGTGATTTTAACCCCCTCCTCTCCGCCACACGGCAAGTGCCATTCTAGTCAGCCATGGGGGGTTAAAATCGGGGCCAATGACTTCTATTTGTAAGCTCCATTCTTGAAGACAGGTTTAAATGAGCAACGGAGAGAGGACAATTGCTGAACTGAGAGATTCAACTTAAGGGGAACAGAGAGGGTAGATAGAGAGAGACTATTCCCGCTGGTTGGGGAGTCTGGGACTAGGGACAGAGTCTAAACATTAGAGCCAGACCTTTCAGGAGTGAAATTAGGAAACACTTCTACACACAGAGGGTGGGAGAGGTTTGGAACTCTCTCCGCAAATGGCAATTGATGCTGGGTCAATTGTTAATTTTAAATCCGAGATTGATAGCTTTCTGTTAACCAAAGGGATTGAGGGATATGGGCCAAAGGCAGGTATATGGAGTTAGGTCACAGATCAGTCGTGATCTCATTGAAAAAAAAGACTTGCATTTATATAGCGCCTTTCACGACCACCGGATGTCTCAAAGCGCTTTACAGCCAATGAAGTACTATTTGGAGTGTAGGCACTGTTGTAATGTGGGAAACACAGCGGCCAATTTGCGCACAGCAAGCTCCCACACACACAGCAATGTGATAATGACCAGATATGTTTGCTGAGATATAAAGACACCGGGATAAATCACCTGCTCTTTTTCAAAATAGTGCCATAGGATTTTTACGTCCAGCAGAGAGAGCAGACGGGGCCTTGGTTCAACATTTCATCCACAAGTCGGGACCTCCGACAGTGCAGCGCTCCCTCAGTACTGCCCCTCCGACAGTGCGGCGCTCCCTCAGTACTGCCCCTCCGACAGTGCAGCGCTCCCTCAGTACTGCCCCTCCGACAGTGCAGCGCTCCCTCAGTACTGCCCCTCCGACAGTGCGGCGCTCCCTCAGTACTGCCCCTCCGACAGTGCGGCGCTCCCTCAGTACTGCCCCTCCGACAGTGCGGCGCTCCCTCAGTACTGCCCCTCCGACAGTGCGTCGCTCCCTCAGTACTGCCCCTCCGACAGTGCGGCCCTCCCTCAGTACTGCCCCTCCGACAGTGCGGCGCTCCCTCAGTACTGCCCCTCCAACAGTGCGGCGCTCCCTCAGTACTGCCCCTCCAACAGTGCGGCACTCCCTCAGCACGGCCCCTCCGACACTGCGGCACTCCCTCAGCACGGCCCCAGACAGTGCGGCACTCCCTCAGTACTGCCCCTCCGACAGTGCGGCGCTCCCTCAGTACTGCCCCTCCGACAGTGCGGCGCTCCCTCAGTACTGCTCCTCCGACAGTGCGGCGCTCCCTCAGTACTGCCCCAGACAGTGCGGCACTCCCTCAGCACTGCCCCTCCGACAGTGCGGCGCTCCCTCAGTACTGCCCCAGACAGTGCGGCGCTCCCTCAGTACTGCCCCAGACAGTGCGGCGCTCCCTCAGTACTGCACTGGGAGTGTCAGCCTGGATTTGTGTGCTGGAGTGGAGTGGGACGCAAACCCGCGACCTTCTGACTCAAGAGGCCAGAGCCACGGACAGGCTGGAGGGGGTTGAACGGCCTCCTCCTGTCCCTGTAAGCTGTGCCCCTCCCCGATCGACAGTACAAGTGCGAGGTCACCTACCGTCGCCTGCTGAGCATTGCCACCTCCTGCTGCAAGGTGTCGATCTTGTCGCCAAACTCCTGTTTGAAGAGCCAGTTGGCCTTCTCCGCTGACTGCCAGTTGATCTGCGCCTGCCGCAATCTGGATTTGAGCCAGATGAATTTGTGGTAAAACAAAAAGTCATGGGGGAGGGAGGGGGGTAGGTCGGGCGTGGGGTGGGAGGGGCGGGGGAACATCAAGTTTAAACAAAAACACAACGAAAAGAACTCAAAACGATGGCTCGAAACAACAAGAACAGAACAGAACAGAACCGACGACAGTCTCGCTGAAGGAAAGGGACCAGGCAGTGAGGTGGTTGCTTTCCAAGTGTTTTATTTTGATCTAACACTACACAGTTCACAATAATGATGGCTGATTAACAAAACAATTCTTTTTTTTTTTTGACATCTTTTCTCTGTCTGTCTTCCCCCCCCCCCGACCCCCAGCAGTGCTCGGCTGCTCCGGGATTAACTCGGACACGCCTTCGTCCTGGAATTCTCTTCGTTAAAACTAATAAATAATTGCGGACAGCGTAGTGCGCAAGCGGACAGTGGGTGCGCGACGGACTCCCGGGTTCCCTAACTGGCGGACAAAACTGGTTTCCACTCCCGACAGCCAACCGCTCGATCCCGCGCGCTTCCCGATTAATTCCCCGCGCGCTGTCGCTGGGTTAAAATCCGGTTGCATTTCGGCATTGGCCGAGTTCACCGTCAAACAGGGAGCTGGGGCCTGGAACACCCAGGAAGGTGTGTGCTGTATTTGACACGGCAACTCTCGGCACGGCGTCGCCCGCACCATAAACTACCCGAGCCGTGGATCTGGGGCCGAACGGGACTAATCCAGTTTCTGAGCGCAGAGCGCTGGAATAATTGACAAACATAAAACCGCTGCTCATTTGCAGAAAGAAAAAACCCAAATGGTTCCAGTGAAATCTGCTCGGCACCGTACAGTTTGTAAATTGCAGGGTTCCGAAATGCCCAAACCGTTTTACATGGGATATCCGGCACAGAAACAGGCCATTGGGCCCAACCAGTCCATGCCGGCGTTTATGCTCCACTCGAGCCTCCTCCCGTCTTTCCTCATCTAAATCTATCAGCATAACCCTCTATTCCCTTCTCCCCCATGTGCTCGTCTAGCCTCCCCTTAAATGCATCGATACTATTCGCTTCAACCACCATTCCTGATATTCCAGATCCCGAACTACATCCTGAAGGGTGGAAGATGCCTGTGGGTGGATTGTTTTAACGTGGGGTGACCGTTGCACACCAGCCACCACACGGGCTTGACAGAGCGAGGTCTTGGTGCAGTGGCAAGGATTGACCAGGACGACTGGAGACCAGCTCTGCTGCACGGACCCAGTGCGCGCACATATCACAGTGTGGGCTGGGCCCGTGCTGCCCCTGGGCCCCGAACTCGCGCTACTGGGAAAGAGCGGGGGGAGTGGGACTGATTGAATCGCTCTGTCACAGAGCCGACACAGGCACGATGGGCCGAATGGCCTCCTCCTGTGCCATGTGATTCGATGGATGGAAGAGCAGGATCAGACCAGGTGGCTTGTGGAGAAAATCACCGACACAGGTTTGCGGGACACAATGGCGGCTCCTGTACTGCATCATTCAATTATTCTGCTCCTCCGATTGGCCCAGGCCATCACTACCACCATATCCTTCTATTCCTTTCTCCCTCATGTGTTTATCCAGCTTCCCCTTAAATACATCGATACTATTCGCCTCAACCCCTCCCTGTGGCAGCGAGTTCCACATTCTCACCGCTCTCTGGGTAAAGAAGTTTCTCCTGAATTCCCCATTGGGTTTATTAGTGACTGTCTGATATTGATGGCCTCCTAGTTCTGGTCTCTCCCACAAGTGGAAACATTTTCTCTGTATCTGCTCTAGGACCTCTATTGGGTCACCCTTCAGTCTTTTTTTCCCCCAAGAGTAAAGAGACCCAGTCTTTCCCGATATGTATACCCTCGCATTTCTGGTATCATCCATGTAAATTTTCTCTGCACCCTCTCCAGTGCCTCTATGGGGTGGATTTTCTGGCCCCTTGCCGCTCCGTTTCTCGCCCCGGAGCGGCGGCGTTGAGGTGTTCTGGGCGGGCGGCCAACCTCCAGCGCCCCGCGGGAGTTTACGGGGCCGGTTTTGTGGCAGCGTGGAGTGGCACCGCTAGCAAGAGCTGCGACGCCCCCCGGTTGCGACACCGGCGGGTTTTTTTGACTCCCGCCCGACCCGGAGCGCCCCCCCTGGTGACCTCCCGGCAAATCAGGCGGTCCGACCCACACCGACCGCCGAGAGGCAAGTAATGCTCAGGCAAGTGCGATTGGTTTTTCTGTGAATTGTTTTTTTTACGATTTGTATTGTGGGCTGGGCAATGTTTTGGGAATGTTTTTGTGGGGATTTTTCTGCCCAGGCCTCTCCCTTGTTCTTTAGCTGGGGATTGTCCCATGCTCAGCCGGCCTAGCGCCCCGAGAGGTGTGTAACGCCTCCCCTAGCACCCAGACCCACACTCAGCCCAGCTGACCAATTTTGCTGATTGAGGCGCAAACTGTTCCCGGGCGCTAACTTTACCGTCCCCGTCGCCATTACCGCCCCGAAATATGTTTGATGTGAATTTGTACGCAAGGTGAAAACCTGCTGCAGGTCTCGTCATTGTCGCTGTTCTCTCATCGAGCGACTATTCTACAAACCAGGCCTGGCTCAAAGAGGCGCAGACATGATGGGCCGACTGGTCTCCTTCTGGGCCATGAATGTCGAGAAACTACCCCAGCGTTAATCCCATGAAAAATGATCTTGTGAACTGCTGCGTCAGGCAAATTGTTCCTCCTCACCTGTCGTACAACGTTCTTAAAACCAATTCAACTCAACTTGTTCCTACAACCTCTGTCAGTTATCTCCCACCACCATTTCTACTTGTCTTTATAAGCTGCTTTCAAATGAGCTATAAGAACATAAATATAAGAAATTGGAGCAGGAGTCGGCCATTTGGCCCCTCGAGCCTGCTCCGCCATTCAATAAGATCATGGCTGATCCGAACATGGACTCAGCTCCACTTCCCCGCCCACTCCCCATAACCCTTCACTCCCTTATCGCTCAAAAATCTGTCTACCTCCACCTTAAATATATTCAATGACTCAGCCTCCAGAGCTCTCTGAGGTACAGAATTCCAAAGATTCATGACCCTCAGAGAAGAAATTCTTCATCTCAGTTTTAAATGGGCGGCCCCTTATTCTGAAACTATGCCCCCTAGTTCTAGATACCCTCACGAGGGGGAACATCCTCTCTGCATCTACCCTGTCAATCCCCCTCATTATCTTATATGTTTCAATAAGATCACCTCTCATTCTTCTGAACTCCAATGAGTAGAGGCCCAACCTACTCAACCTTTCCTCATAAGTCAACCCCCTCATCTCCGGAATCAACCTCGTGAATCTTCTCTGAACTGCCTCCAATGCAAGTATATCCTTCCTTAAATACGGAGACCAAAACTGTATGCAGTACTCCAGGTGTGGCCTCACCAATACCCTGCACAGGTGTAGCAGGACTTCTCTGCTTTTACATTCTATCCCCCTTACAATAAAGGCCAACATTCCATTTGCTATCCCGTCCCTACATACTGCGTTACTGATAGAATCCCTAATATAGCAAATATACCGTCAACCTACACTTTAGGAACTGCAAACGATGATAATTGGGGAAGTTACACCTCTCTTTCTGCCTTCCTCATCCTATGGATGTGTCTGTAATAAATAAACCCATCCCCACCACCTCAGTGAAAGAGAAATAGACTTTATATAGCGTCTTTCACCACCTCAGGATGTCCCCAAAGCGCTTTACAGCCAATGAAGTACTTTTTGAAGTGTGGTCACCGATGTAATGTAGGAGAGACGGCAGCCAAATTTTGCACAGCAAGCTCCCACAGACAGCCACGTGACAATGACCGGATAATAAGTTTTAGTCGTGCCCCTATTCAACAAGGACAAGGGCAATTAGCTAGGGAGCCCGGGGGAAATTGGTCTTTGAATGTAATCTGCAGCCCCACAACCCCGAGATGTCTGCCCACATAGCCCTCGCCCTTCCCTATCTCTGTAACCTCCTCCAGCCCCACAACCCTCCGAGATGTCTGCGCTCCTCTAATTCTGCCCTCCTGAGCATCCCTGATTATAATCACTCCACCATCGGTGGCCGTGCCTTCTGTCGCCTGGGCCCCAAGCTCTGGAACTCCCTCCCTAAACCTCTCCGCCTCTCTACCTCTCTCTCCTCCTTCAAGACATTCCTTAAAACCTACCTCTTTTGACCAAGCTTTTGGTCACCTGCCCTAATTTCACCTTATGCGGTTCAGTGTCAAATTTTTATCGCATAACGCTTCTGTGAAGCGCTTTGGGACGTTTGACTACGTTAATGGCGCTGTAAGTTGCTGTTGATTCATTCGTAAAAATATTCAGTGGGTCTCAATCGAGGTGCGTCTCTGAAACCGAGACCTCGCAAATCCAAACTAAAGGATAAAAATGCCCATCATCGTGGGAAAGTGGAGTTGAGGTCGAAGATCAGCCATGATCTTATTGAATGGCCGACTCCTGCTCCTAATTCTTAAGTTTTTTTTAAATCGCACCCAACGCCGTACTGTGTGTATCTGTGAGGTCTCATCATTCCCGGCTCAATACCAAGTCGAATCATCGAAAGATACGGCACAGGGGAAGTCCATTCGGCCCATCGTGTCCGTGCCGGCCGACAAAGAGCTACCCAGCCTAATCCCACTTTCCAGCTCTCGGTCCGTAGCCCTGTAGGTTACGACACTTCAGGTGCACATCCAGGTACTTTTTAAATGTGGTGAGGGTTTCTGCCTCTACCACCCTTTCAGGCCGTGAGTTCCAGACCCCCACCACCCTCTGGGTGAAGAAATTTCCCCTCAAATCCCCTCTAAACCTCCCCCCAATTACTTTAAATCTATGCCCCCTGGCTGTTGACTCCTCTGCTAAGGGAAATAGATCCTTCCTATCCACTCTATCCAGGCCCCTCATAATTTTATACACCTCAATTAGATCTCCCCTCAGCCTCCTCTATTCCAAAGAAAACTCCAGCCTATCCAATCGTTCCTCATCGCTTAAAAGTTTCCAGTCCAGGCAACATCCTCGTAAATCTCCTCTGTACCCTCTCCAGTGCAATCACATCTTTCCTGTAATGTGGTGACCAGAACTGCACGCAGTACTCCAGCTGTGGCCTAACTAGTGTTTTATACAGTTCAAGCATAACCTCCCTGCTCTTATATTCTATGCTTCGGCTAATAAAGGCAAGTATCCTGTATGCCTTCTTAACCACCTGTCCTGCTACCTTCGGGGATCTGTGGACATATACTCCAAGGGCCCTTTGTTCCTCTACACTTCTCATTATCCTACCATTTAATGTGTATTCTCCTGCCTTGTTAGCCCTCCCCAAATGCATTACCTCACACATTTCTGGATTGAATTCCATTTGCCGTTTTTCTGCCCCACTGACCAGTCCATCGATATCTTCCTGCAGTCTGGGGCTTTCCTCCTCACTGTCAATCACACGGCCAATTTTTGTATCATCTGCAAATTTCTTTATCATGCCCCCTACATTTGTTTAAATCATTACTATATACTACAAAAAGCAAGGGACCCAGCACTGAGCCCTGAGGAACACCACTGGAAACAGCCTTCCAATCCCAAAAAACACCCGTCAATCATTACCTTTTGCTTCCTGCCACTGAACCAATTTTGGATCCAATTTGCCCTCTCCCTTGGATCCCATGGGCTTTTCTCATCCAGGCCTTTGTTACCTCGAGACTTGACTATTCCAATGCACTCCTGGCTGGCCTCCCACATTCTACCCTATGTAAACTAGAGGTGATCCAAAACTCGGCAGCCCGTGTCCTAACTCGCACCAAGTCCCGCTCACCCATCACCCCCTGTCCTCGCTGACCTACATTGGCTTCTGGTTAAGCAACGCCGCGATTTCAAAATTTTCATCCTTGTTTTCAAATCCATCCATTGCCCTTGCCCCTTCCCCATCTCTGTAACCTCCTCCAGCCCCCGAGCTATCTGCGCTCCTCAAATTCTGAGCGTCCCTGATTATAATCGCTCAACCATCGGTGGCCGTGCGTTCTGTTGCCTGGACCCCAAGCTCTGAAACTCCCTCCCTAAACCTCTCCGCCTCTCCCCCTCTCTTTCCTCCTTCAAGACGCTCCTTAAAACCCACCTCTTTGACCAAGCTTTTGGTCACCTGTGCTAATTTCTCCTTATGGGGCTCAAGTGTCAAATTCTTTATCTGATAACACGCCTGAGAAGCGCCTTGGGACGTTTCACTACGTTAAAGGTGCTATATAAATACAAGTGGTTGTTGTTGTAGATGGGAAAAGTGGTCAAATTTTTAATAGGTGTACGGCAGCGAGAAGATTCCACTGTACGCATTTATTCCGATAATCCTGGTTATTGACCTCAAGGTTCCGCGACATATTGAACTGACCCAGGCGGGCACTCAAGACTTTTGTTGTCAATTGGGGACCCTTTCTATTTTTTGAAAATTGAACAAATTGGCAACTACTTTAAGAGGGGAAGCGTTCTTCCAAAGGCGGCAAAGTATTCTCGAAGGAAATCGCATCACTCCGCAACGGTAAATAAATAAACCAACCCGTGTAGAGGCGGGCAAAAAGGGCCACGTGTGAAACATTAATTATTCAAACACTAGAAGAATCAACTTTTTGGTAGCTGAATTAATTGGAAGAAAAATAAAACTGCTTCACCGCAAACTGTAACCACAACTTTTTTTTTCTGTTTTAAAGGATTTCCGTTAATAAAACCGATGCCAGACACATAGGGAATATTCACTCTCTCGACGCCCTAGAGTTTCTGCGCGGATTTATCCGCTGCAATGTTTAGATTCCGAGCTTGTTTCACCAAATCGTTTTCACTTGGGGAGGGGGAGGGGGAGGAGTGGGTGGAGGTCATTTGTTGTTGAGACACAGAGTCAGAGGGGAGGCGAAGACAACATTGCGAAAACCAAAGGAGGGAAGATGATGAAGAAAACAACAAAAAAAGGAACAGGGGGAAAAAAAAAGAGAGAGAGAGAATAAAAAAACACGCACTTTCATTATTACGTCAGAAGTTAACAGCTTGGAATTGTCTTCCCATTGCACACATTCAGGCACCGGTATTATCTTAAATGGTCGACTCCCGAACATCGCGCAGCTCCAGTTACTTGCCCAGAGTGTTTTGGACAGTTGGCAACCGGGCAGATCTGTTCCCCCCCCCCCTGCCGAGTGCTTCCTCCTCCTCCCCAACCATTCCTCTCCCTCAAGGTGAAGGGTAGAGGTGCACAGAGTGGGGGGAGCAGGAGGAACGGGGCTAATGGTAAAGGGGACAACTATTCCCCAGCGTTTAACATTTCCGGGGCTCAGACGCCCCGCGCTGTCACTATGACGTGCTCCGGGAATGAAGAGCACAGCCCAGCAAAAAGGGAGCGCTCCACCGGACAACACCTGCAAGTCACGGCCAGGACAGAGACGATTGGGTCATTTCCCACGCCTGGAGTAACGACCATCGATTTTCCACGCGTAATTTTTGTATTTATGTAACTATACCCCACTCATTGCATTTTGCTGGAGAGAATGTTTTGGGTCTGGTTCCGCCCCGGTCCGGCATTGACCCAATTTCATTCCCGCAGCATTTTGAAATATCTGGACCCGTTTATGGATAATTTTCTACCGGAAGCATGTAGCGAAAGAGCGAGAGCAGTATTGACAGAAACACTTGCCGGCTGTGCTGGATGGGTCTATGTGAGCTACCAGCGACGTTACAATTGGAAAAGCTGGCATGAGATTCTGGATTGGAATATTAACCATTGTCTATGGAATCTTAAATACAAATTAAGACTGTGGCTATTGAAGGGACGGGCATTCGTTTATTTCCCTCTTTATTTGTTAAATGTAATCATTCAATTTTGTTACATCTCTTTCCTAGCACGGGCTTTATCTTTGAGGCCAACACACCGACACACGGGTGTAACAACCCCACTCCCGTGTAACAACCCCACTCCCGTTAGTCTCAGATACTTTGCGATAATGCCCCAACTGGGGTTTGAAGATCCAGCAACTGTGGGAGTGACTTCTCAGATAAGGCTTCCCGGGGGGGCACAGATTTAAATAATTGGTCGAGGGTTTAGGGGGGATTTGAGGGGAAATGTCTTCACCCAGAGGGTGGTGGGGGTCTGGAACTCACGGCCTGAAAGGGTGGTAGAGGTAGAAACCCTCACCACATTTAAAAAGTACTTGGATGTGCACCTGAAGTGCCGTAACCTGCAGGGCTACGGACCCAGAGCTGGAAAGTGGGATTAGGCTGGGTAGCTCTTTGTTGGCCGGCACGGACACGATGGGCTGAAATGGCCTCCTTCTGTGCTGTAAATCTCTATGGTTCTATGAAGACATTGATGTTGGTCAGGTAGGGCCTGAGAGAGGGGTACGATGGGTTTGGACAATCAGGGTAAGGCACCTAGTGACGGCCAAGTTCCTGTCTGCAGGAATGATAGACAGAGGGGCGGGAATAGATAACATTTAGTACACACCACACCTCCTTCCTGGAATGAGGGGTTTGTCCTATGAGGAGAGATTGAGCATAATGGGCCGATAGTCTCTGGAGTTTAGACGAACGAGAGATGATCTAAATGAAACACAAGATTCTGAGGGGGCTTGACAGGGTAGATGCAGGAAGGATGTTTCCCCCCGGGCTGGGGAGTCTAGAACCAGGGGTCACAGTCTTAGGATAAAGGGTCGGTCATTTAGGACGGAGAGGAGGAGGAATTTCTTCACTCAGAGGGTCATGGGGATTGGGGGTGGGGGAGTGGAGTTGAGGTTGAAGATCAGCCTTGATCTTATTGAATGGCAGAGCAGGCTCGAGGGGCCGAATGGCCGACTCCTAATTCTTATCTTATATTCTCCTTCGTGCCGGTATATCTGCCCACTCTTATTTTTAAGCTTGGGCTGTCAAGCTAGTAAAAGTGGCAGAGAGGGGAATGTAGGAGAGTATTAAAAACCATTCTATGCTCCACATTGCACAACAAACATAGTCCCATCCCTGGTGACACATTCCCCCGGGGATTATCCAAGCTATTATTGAAGCTTGCAGCGCTTGCGCTCTCTGTATCCAAACCTGATGTTCAGAGGCGGGCTGGTGGGTCGCGATGTGAAGCCCCCATGCAGTGGGTGGACCTGGTGGGCAGAGCGTGTGCAGGGAACCCCTGATCGAACGGCCCGACCCCCCCCCTCCACTGCGACAGGGCAGGCGGCCCCCGTGCACGTTGCCGCTTATTTACCTTTGCTCCAGTTGTTTAATGGTCGAGCTCATCTGGTTTGTCTTCTCCTCCAAGCGAGCGATGATTTCATTTTTCTGTCGGATCACGTTATCGGAGCCCTGCCGACGTTTAAAAAACAACAAAAAGAAGCACCGTTTGCAAATGGGAGCAACAAGCCCTGGTTTCCCGTAGCACCAATCACACCGAAGAATTCTCTCAGAAAGCAAACCAGGAAATAAAATGCACTAATCATCCTTCACATTTTGTTCACTCTCATCAAGGGGGGGGGAGGGGGAGAGAAATTGCCCTCCAAAAAAGGCCCGTTAGCGTTTCGAACGGGGCGGTACTGGGCCGGTAAGGTCTCTCCGACCGGAGGGATGACCCAACCATAATTCCACCCCCCCCCCCCAGTGCAGGGGTTCATCAAAAACCGACCGCTCCGAACCCGTTGTCGGTCGCGCACCGACCCGTACCGCCACTCCTACTCCCCACCCCCCTCCCTCCGCGGGGCAGGAAGCTACCGGCGGCTGGGCGGAGCGGCCGCCCTTAAAGATGGAGGGGGCGCACCTCCACGGCCACCATTTTGTTCGAATTGTCAAGAGTCAACCCGACCACGACCGTCCACTGGTCCGGCTAAACCCTTTCCTGGTGGTCTCACTCGGCCTCGCTGCGTCCCTCCCCCCTCGAAGTGAAGGGGAGGGACATTCCGACGCGTTAGCGCGACGCGATCATTGCCTGGCCCCCGCCTCCAACAGCGCCAGGAGGTGGTGTCAGAGTTATAAAGAGCCGAACTTTCTGGCTCTTTCCTCAGACGCGCTGGAAGCCATTCCCGGCCTCTGAATCAGCTTCGTGCTGCGGCGAGACTCTTAGTTGCAGCAAGATCTACCGCCGATAATTCAAAGCCCGCAGGTAGTGCTGCCATTAGTCCCGAGCCAGAACACATGATTGGGTTCATTTGCCCCCCCCCCCCCCCTCAGTCACGCCTGGAGACCGCACTGCTGCGACCGACTGCGAGCAGTTTTACGCACTTTAATTCGTATTGTGGCTCGGTCGTTGCAGTCAGAGGCGATGGGACGACACTCGAGGAAAGCTGCCCACAAAGACCTCGCGCGTTCTCTGCCATATCAATTTCACCTTCCACCGATATTAGTTTGAATCCGCCGTCAGGCCTAGGGGATCTCATCAAGCAGGCTAAGCAGCCAATCACACTGAATAATTCTCAGACAGCAAACCAGGAAATAAAATGCGCTAATCATCTTTCACTTTTTGATCATTTTTTACAGAGAACGAAATAAAGATTGGGACAAACACATGGGATTAAGGTAGAAGCTGAAATATCATAAACAAACTTAAAAAAAATATACTGTATTAAAAATCTGAAATTTTTTTATCAGAAGGAAAAAAATGTGACATTCCACAAATATAAAGTTAGTTTTTCAGAAGTTATGACTCGCTATGGCATTAACACAGTAATGCCTCAGAACAAGGCTTAAACTTTGTTTTAAACAGCGATATTACAGCGCAAAAGTAAAGTTTTCGTCAATTCACTGACTTCAAAATGGTTGCCGCCTGCAGGGAGGTTCAACAGCGCCCCGTGTGGAGAAGCGTAGCGTCACCGACAGAAATTTGGCTTTCCGCATTTAACTGCGCGCTTGCAGATGCCAGACGTTGCTGTCAGTTTCACAGGACAAGGACAGCGATCACTGACAGTTTAACCGTCATTACTGTGCAACTATCCTTCACTCACTGTATTTTGCTGGAAAAATCACCCCGCTGTTATCGGTAGAACTTGCTCTTAAAAAAAAAAAGTGTGTGTTTGCTATAAGGTATACTGCTTGCTGTGAGTCCTGTCATAAGTCCCGCCCCCACCTCCAACCCATTGGCTGACACGGCGGTGTCAACACCAAAGTCTGTGCCAAGTACGGTCGCCTGGATCGTGAAGTTTAGTGTTTCATAGAAATTTACAGCACGGAAGGAGGCCATTCGGCCCATCATGTCCGTGCCGGCCGACAAAGAGCTACCCAGCCTAATCCCACTTTCCAGCTCTGGGTCCGTAGCCCTGTAGGTTACGACACTTCAGGTGCACATCCAGGTATCTTTTAAATGTGGTGAGGGTTTCTGCCTGTACCACCCTTTCAGGCCGTGAGTTCCAGACCCCCACCACTCTCTGGGTGAAGAAATTTCCCCTCAAATCCCCTCTAAACCCTCCCCCCAATTACTTTAAATCTATACCCCCTGGTTGTTGACCCCTCTGCCAAGGGAAATAGGTCCATCCTATCCACTCTATCCAGGCTCCTCATAATTTTATACACCTCAATAAGGTCTCCCCTCCGCCTCCTCTGTTCCAAAGAAAACAACCCCAAGCCTTTCCTCATAGCTAAAATTCTCCAGTCCAGGCAACATCCTCGTAAATCTCCTCTGTACCCTCTCCAGTGCAATCACATCTTTCCTGTAATGTGGTGACCAGAACTGCACGCAGTACTCCAGCTGTGGCCTAACCAGTGTTTTATACCGTTCAAGCATAACCCCCCCTGCTCTTGTATTCTGTGTTTCGGGTAATAGTGTTTGCCATTTCTAGCAGATAAAGAGATAGAAAACGATGTAATACTAAATTGGATTCTAGCCCATGCTGAGCAAAAACTGTTGTTAATGAACCTCCCCCCGTATACGACTGTAAAATGAGGTGGTGCTTGGATTTAATTCAGTGGGAAAAGTGAAAGTACAACCGTGTCCACTCATCAAGGTCATAACTTGTCCAGTGCCTCCAAGAAAGAAAAAGAAAGGAAGGGGAGAAAAGAGATAGAGGGAGAGAGATAAGAAAGAAAAAGTAAAGACAAAGTAAAGAAAGACTTGCATTTCTATAGCGCCTTTCATGACCACCGGATGTCTCAAAGTGCTTTACCATCAATCAAGTACTTTTTGAAGTGTAGTCACTGTTGTAATGTGGGAAATGCGGCAACTAATTTGCGCACAGCAAGCTCCCACAAACAGCAATGTGATAATGACCGGATAATCTGTTTTTTTATGTTGATTGAGAGATAAATATTGGCCCCAGGACACCGGGGATAACTCCCCTGCTCTTCTTTGAAATAGCGGCCGTGGGATCTTTTACATCCACCCGAGAGAGAAGACGGGGCCTCGGTTTAACGTCTCACCCGAAAGACAAAAGCGACGTTGAGCCCCATCTCTTAATTTTGCTCTGAAATAAATGTGGATTATCCAATGAAGAGAGACTTTGAATTAGGACGAGACAGTACGCTTCCCCCTGCAGGAAACGTTTCACTAATTAGTATCAGATGGGGAGGGGGAGGGAAAGATGTTTCTTGTCCTGTCCCGCACACCTTTGAGCTGTGAGCCACGTATCGCAGATTTATCTCTGTGGCGAGATGACTACCCTGGCCAGGTTAACCGAAAATTTACAAAACTGAGATTGACAAATTTTTGTTGGTTAAGTGTATTAAAAGGTTACGGAACCAAGGCGGGTAAGCTGGGATTAAGGTACAGGTCAGGAACAATCTAACGGAATGGGCTGAACAGACTGGAGGGGCTGAATGGCCTTCTATCTTAGATAGAGCAGCCTCACCCCAAGATACAGTGCTAACCTCCCCTCAAGGAGATGGTCGCTAGTCACTCAATTCTTTTGTCAGTGACTGATGGGAGATGCTTGCAAGAACAGAGACAAGGGCTGCCTGGTCCATTAATTGTTATGTGCCTGATAGACATAATGCTTTCATTTCTTTCCTCAGTTTCCGAGGATACCTCAAGCCCAGTCCCGCTCACCCATCACCCCCTGTGCTCACTGACCCCGTGTCCTAACTCGCACCGAGTCCCGCTCACCCATCACCCCCTGTGCTCACTGACCCGTGTCCTAACTCGCACCGAGTCCCGCTCACCCATCACCCCCTGTGCTCACTGACCCCGTGTCCTAACTCGCACCCAGTCCCGCTCACCCATCACCCCCTGTGCTCAATGACCCGTGTCCTAACTCGCACCCAGTCCCGCTCACCCATCACCCCGTGTGCTCACTGACCCGTGTCCTAACTCGCACCCAGTCCCGCTCACCCATCACCCCCTGTGCTCACTGCCCCGTGTCCTAACTCTCACCGAGTCCCGCTCACCCATCACCCCGTGTGCTCACTGACCCGTGTCCTAACTCGCACCTAGTCCCGCTCACCCATCACCCCGTGTGCTCGCTGACACGTGTCCTAACTCTCACCGAGTCCCGCTCACCCATCACCCCGTGTGCTCGCTGACCCGTGTCCTAATTCTCACCGAGTCCCGCTCACCCATCACCCCGCGTGCTCGCTGACCCGTGTCCTAACTCGCACCGAGTCCCGCTCACCCATCACCCCGTGTGCTCGCCAACCTACATTGGGGTTGCCCGATCGGGAACCATCGATTTTAAAATTCTCAACCTTAATCCCTCATGGCCCTCGCGCCCCCCCCCCCCCCCTCCTTCACTATCTCTGTAATCTCCTCCAGCCCTACAACCCCCCCCCCTCCCCCCTCCCCCACACCGAGATGTCTGCGCTTCTCCAATTCTGCTCTCCTGACCATCCCTGATTATAATCGCTCCACCATCGGTGGCCGTGCCTTCAGCTGCCTGGGCCCCAAGCTCTGGAACTCCCTCCCTCTGCCTCTCTCTTTCCCACATTACAACAGCGACTACACTCGCAAAAGGACTTCACTGGCTGTAAAGCGCTTTGAGGCGTCCGGTGGTCGTGAAAGGCGCTAAATAAATCCAAGTCTTTCTTTCTTTCTCTCCTTCTTTAAGACGCTCCATAAAACCTACCTTTTCCATGTCCCGATATCTCTTTTTGCGACTCGGTGTCAAATGTTGTTTTATAATGGCTCCTGTGAAGCACCCTGGGATGTTTCACCATGTTAAAGGCGCTATATAAATACAACTGTTGTATAAAGTGTCTCGCTCCTTTCCTTACCTGAACCTTTTGGGAGAGTTCGTGGTTGAGACCCTGGACATCATCCAGCTGTTGTCGAAATGTCACCAGCACATCCTGCTTGTCACAGATATCCTTCTCTAGCATTTTCATGGCCAGTTCCATCTCTTGTTTCATCCCAATCTGTACCTCCAGCTCTTTCTCAACATCCTAAACCACACAGACGCACAAACACCTTAAAATCTTGTATTCAAAGTGAACATCCCCCAAAAATCGGACACCTGGTCTGGAGTAGGTGTCCAAACTACACTGGAATCATAGAATCACACAGCACAGGAAAGAATGTTCCCAATGTTGGGGAAGTCCAGAACCAGGGGTCACAGTCTGAGGATAAGGGGTAAGCCATTTAGGACCGAGATGAGGAGAAACTTCTTCACCCAGAGAGTGGTGAACCTGTGGAATTCTCTACCACAGAAAGTAGTTGAGGCCAATTCACTAAATATATTCAAAAGGGAGTTAGATGAAGTCCTTACTACTCGGGGGATCAAGGGTTATGGCGAGAAAGCAGGAAGGGGGTACTGAAGTTTCATGTTCAGCCATGAACTCATTGAATGGCGGTGCAGGCTAGAAGGGCTGAATGGCCTGCTCCTGCACCTATTTTCTATGTTTCTATGTTTCTATTCGGCCCATCGAGCCTGTGTCGGCTCTGTGATAGAGCGATCCAATCAGTCCCACTCCCCCAGCTCTTTCCCCACAGTCCGGAAAATTTATCCCCTTCAAGTATTCATCCAATTTCCGGTTTGAAAGTCACTATTGAATCTGCTCCCACCGCCCTTTCAGGCAGCGCATTCCCGATCACAACAACTCGCTGCGTAAAATAAATTCTCCTCATCTCCCCCCCTGGTTCTTTTGCCAATCGCCTTAAATCTGTGTCCCTCTGGTTACCAACCCTCCTGTCACAGTTTCTCCTTATTTAATTCTATCAAAACCACTCAATCAAATCCTTTCAAAGTCAAATTGCTTGCCAGCACATTTCTCTATGCCAAGAAATTACCAATGAACCATTTTGCTAAAAATCACATTCTTAAAAAACACTGTCGCCCTGAAAGTTACTACGAATTATCGCTGCGAATCACAAACTATTTACTAAAGTCTCCTCCTCTTCTGTTGCCCAAGTTCAATTCCTAAACTGCAGACTTTACACAACGGGAAATTGTGTTAGAGAAATTGATGGGATTGAAGGCCGATAAATCCCTGGGGCCCGATAGTCTGCATCCCAGAGTACTTAAGGAAGTGGCCCTAGAAATAGTGGATGCATTGGTGATCATTTTCCAACAGTCTATCGACTCTGGATCAGTTCCTATGGACTGGAGGGTAACTAATGTAACACCAATTTTTAAAAAAGGAGGGAGAGAGAAAACGAGTAATTATAGACCGGTTAGCCTGACATCAGTAGTGGGGAAAATGTTGGAGTCAATTATTAAAGATGAAATAGCAGCACATTTGGAAAGCAGTGACAGGATCGGTCCAAGTCAGCATGGATTTATGAAAGGGAAATCATGCTGGACAAATCTTCTAGAATTTTTTGAGGATGTAACTGGTAGAGTGGACAAGGGAGAACCAGTGGATGTGGTGTATTTGGACTTTCAAAAGGCTTTTGACAAGATCCCACACAAGAGATTGGTGTGCAAAATTAAAGCACATGGTATTGGGGGTAATATACTGACGTGGATAGAGAACTGGTTGGCAGACAGGAAGCAGAGAGTCGGGATAAACGGGTCCTTTTCAGAATGGCAGGCAGTGACTAGTGGGGTGCCGCAGGGCTCAGTGCTGGGACTCCAGCTATTTACAATATACATCAATGATTTAGATGAAGGAATTGCGTGTAATATCTCCAAGTTTGCAGATGACATTAAGCTGAGTGGCGGCGTGAGCTGTGAGGAGGACGCTAAGAGGCTGCAGGGTGACTTGGACAGGTTAGGTGAGTGGGCAAATACATGGCAGATGCAGTATAATGTGGATAAATGTGAGGTTATCCACTTTGGGGGCAAAAACGCGAAGGCAGAATATTATCTGAATAGCGGCAGATTAGGAAAAGGGGAGGTGCAACGAGACCTGGGTATCATGGTTCATCAGTCATTGAAAGTTGGCATACAGGTACAGCAGGTGAAGGCGGCAAATGGTATGTTGGCCTTCACAGCTAGGGGATTTGAGTATAGGTCTTACTGCAATTGTACAGGGCCTTGGTGAGGCCTCACCTGGAATATTGTGTTCAGTTTTGTTCTCCTAATCTGAGGAAAGACATTCTTGCTATTGAGGGAGTGCAGCGAAGGTTCACCAGACTGATTCCAGGGATGGCAGGACTGACATATGAGGAGAGACTGGATCGACTGGGCCTTTATTCACTGGAGTTTAGAAGGATGAGAGGGGATCTCATAGAAACATATAAAATTCTGACGGGACTGGACAGGTTAGATGCAGGAAGAATATTCCCGATGTTGGGAAAGTCCAGAACCAGCCTAAGGATAAGGGGTAAGCTATTTAGGACTGAGATGAGGAGAAGCTTCTTCACTCAGAGAGTTGTTAACCTGTGGAATTCCCTACCACAGGAGAGTTGTTGATGCCAGTTCTTGGATATATTCCAGAGGGCGTTAGATATGGCTCTTACGGCTAAAGGGATCAAGGGGTATGGAGAGAAAGCAGGAAAGGGGTACTGAGGGAATGATCAGCCATGATCTTATTGAATGGTGGTGCAGGCTCGAAGGGCCAAATGGCCTACTCCTGCACCTATTGTCTATGTTTCTATGTAACACAAATCACAAAAAGTTTCTGAGCCCAAGACTGTAGATTCCTGTCGGTAAATCCGAAACTAAGTTCTGCTCATTTCGGGGCGGTAATGGCGGTGGCCGGTAAAGTTTGCGCCCGGGAACAGTTTGCGCCTCAGTCGGCTAAATTGGTCGGCTGGGCTCCGAGTGTGGGTCGGGGCGCTAGGGGAGGCGTTACACACCTCTCTCAGGGCGCTAGGCCGGCTGAGCATGGGACAATCCCCGAGCTAAACAGCCGGCCTCGGAGCGGTCTGAGAGAGGCCTGGGGGGGGTGGGGGGGGGGGGGGGGCGAATAATCTGCAAAACACCCACCAAAAACATTCCCAATACATATCCCACGCCACCACAACATAAATCGGAAAAAAACCAATCACACTGACCGGAGGTGGACGCTACAGCTCGGGCCGCCCGCTTTCCCAGGCGCTCCCAGCAGGGGGCGCTGCGGATCGGGTAGGAGCCAAAAATCGAGCCGGTGTCGCACCCAGGGGGCATTGCACACCGGCCTGCCTCTCCTGGGTGGTAATGCTCCGTGCTCCCACCCAAACCGGCCCCGAAACACCCCCCCCCCCCCCAGCAGGGCGAAGGAAGCTGGCCTCCGCCCGGAACAGCTCACCCCCGCCATTGCTGCTCCTCCGGGGCGCTAACAGGGACGGCAGAAGACCGAAACTCCAACCCATAATGTTCACTCTGTATGTGAGCAAAGGTTTCTGTAAGGGCTTTGCGAGCAGAGTGTGGGTCGGGGCGCTAGGGGAGGCGTTACACACCTCTCTCAGGGCGCTAGGCCGGCTGGGCATGGGACAATCCCCGAGCTAAACAGCCCTGGATTTCAGAAAACTCGGAGGTGGATCTCGCTGTATCACGCGAGTCTAATGATGCCAGATTAGCACTTGAACCTTTCATCACAGGCACACTGAACTCGACTGCAGTATCAGAGTCGGTCCGTTCAAAGCAAATGGAGAGGGTCCAGTGTCCCCACTTCCAACACACAGTCACAATACTGTGGCTACAAGTGCAGGTCAGAGGCTGGGTATTCTGGGGCGAGTGTCTCACCTCCTGACTCCCCAAAGCCTTTCCACCGTCTACAAGGCACAAGTCAGGAGTGTGATGGAACACTCTCCACTTGCCTGGATGAGTTGCAGCTCCAACAACACTCGAGAAGCTCGACACCATCCAGGACAAAGCAGCCCGCGTGATCGGCCCCCCCATCCCCCACCTTCAACATTCACTCCCTCCACCAGCGGTGCACCGTGGCTGCAGTGTGCACCATCTACAAGATGCACTGCAGCAACTCGCCAAGGCTTCTCCAGCACCTCCCAAACCCGCGACCTCTACCGCCTAGAAGGACAAGGGCAGCAGGCGCATGGGAACACCATCACCTCCACGTTCCCTTCCGAGTCTATGTGCTAGTGATCATAATTCAGTCAGATTTAGGGTAGTTATGGAAAAGGACAAAGAGGGACCAGGAATAAAAGTGCTCAATTGGGGTAAAGCCAATTTTGCTGAGCTGAGATTTGGCCAAAGTGGACTGGAAACGGCTACTTGATGGTAAATCAGTGTCGGAGCAGTGGGAGACATTCAAGGAGAAGATCCTGAGGGTACAGAGCAAGTATGTGCCTGTAGAAAAATCAGTGGGGCTAACAAATATAGAGCCCCCTGGATGTCAAGGGACATACAGGGTAAGAGAAAGAAATAAAGGGAAGCTTATGACAGATACCGGGAACGCAACACTGCAGAAACTCTAGAGGTGTATAAGTTCAGGGGTGCAATTAAAAAAGATATCAGGAAAGCAAAGAGAGAGCATGAAAGAATGTTTGCAAGTAAAATCAGGAAAAACCCAAAGATGTATCCGTGCTGTAAATTTCTATGATTCTATGAAGTCACACACACACCATCCTGACGTGGAAATATATCGGCCGTTCCTTCATCGTCGCTGGGTCACAATCCTGGAACTCCCTCCCTAACAGCACTGTGGGAGCACCTTCACCACACGGACTGCAGCGGTTCAAGAAGGCGGCTCACCACCACCTTCTCAAGGGGCAATTAGGGATGGGCAATAAATGCCGGCCTTGCCAGCGACGCCCACATACCCAGAATGAATAAAATAAAACCAATTGTTTCCTCTAATATTTCTTTTGGGTGCGCAGTCCATTAACAGTTCCGCGCATGCACGAAATTTAAGATTGCAAAAGCTGTTCCTGGACTGCGCCAGGAACACTGGTCACAACTTAGCGTAGGGGAATGTTACTGAGCCAGTAATGCAGAGCACATCGAGTTCAAAATCCCACCACGAGCAGTTTGACAATTCTGAATTCAGTTTTTTTTTTATATAAACTCCAGAACTAAAAGTCTGTTATCAGTAAAAAGTGCCGATAAAGTTGTCGGATTGTCATTTAAAAACTCCAACCAGTTTACAAATGTCCTTTGGGGAAGTATATCTTCCGTCCTTACCCAGTCTGGGCCTATATGTTACTCCAGACCCACAGCAATGTGGTAGACTCTTAACTGTCCTCTGAAATGGCCTAGCGAGACACTCAGTTGTATTCATAGAATCATAGAAATTAACAGCACAGGAGGCCGCCATTTCGGCCCATCGTGTCCGTGCCGGCCGACAAAGAGCTACCCCAGCCTAATCCCACTTTCCAGCTCTCGGTCCATAGCCCTGTAGGTTACGCCATAGCCCGAGAATTCATTTTTATTTTTATTTAAAAAAAAAGAAACCTTACAGGGGGACAGCGCTGAGCTTACAAAAACCCCCACTGGCAAATAAATCCATGCAAATTCAACCCGAGCAGCCAGCACCGGACATGTCTGACGGGCCCTGGCTGTTCTCGCGGGATCGCACTGTGCTGACCTACCAGCCGCAGCTGAGTTTCCTCCTTGAGCTGTTTCTTGGTCTCGCTGTGCACGTCGTCCGTGCTGTGGCGGGGCTGTCTGTGCATCTGTCCCTCGCCGTTCCCATCCTGCTTCGGCACCTGCACACACACACACACACACAAACACATCCTGCGTCAAGGCATCGGGACTCACCAAATCTGTCTCAAGAACAGAAGAAATAGGAGCAGGAGTCGGCCACTCGGCCCCTCGAGCCTGCTCCGTCATTCAATCAGATCATGGCTGATCCGATCATGGGCTCAGCTCCACTTCCCCGCCCGCTCACCATAACCCTTCACTCCCTTATCGTTCAAATATCTGTATCTCTGCCTTAAATGTATTCAATGACCCAGCCCCCACAGGTCTCTGGGACAGAGAATTCCACAGATTTACAACCCTCTGAGAAGAAATTCCTCCTCATCTCCATTTTAAATGGGCGACTCATTATTCTGAGACTATGTCCCCTAGTTCTAGATTCCCCCACGAGGGGAAACATCCTCGCTGCATCCACCCTGTCCAGCCCCCTCAGAATCTTATATGTTTAAATAAGATCACCTCTCATTCTTCTAAACGCCAATGAATTCGGGCCCAACATGTTCAACCTTTCCCCAGAAGTTAACCCCCTCATCTCAGGAATCAACCGAGTGAACCTTCTCTGAACTGCCTCCAAAGCAAGTATATCCTTCCTTAAATACGGAGACCAAAACTGTACGCAGTACTCCAGAAATTCAGCAATTTTACCTCAAGAACATAATTAGGAGCAGGAGTCGGCCACATGGCCCCTCGAGCCTGCTCCGCCATTCAATGAGATCATGGCTGATCTTCGACCTCAACTCCACTTTCCCGCCCGATCCCTCGATTCCCCGAGAGTCCAATAATCTGTCGATCCCGGCCTTGAATATACTCAAAGACTGAGCCTCCACAGCCCTCTGGGGCAGAGAATTCCAAAGATTCACCACCCTCTGAGTGAAGAAATTCCTCCTCATCTCAGTCCTAAATGGCCGACCCCTTATCCTGAGACTGTGACCCCTGGTTCGAGACTCCCCAGCCCGGGGGAAACATCCTCCCTGCATCTACCCTGTCAAGCCCCCTCAGAATCTTGTACGATTCAATGAGATCATAGGGGAAACTCAAACTAGGGGACATAGTCTCAGAATAAAGGGTCGCCCATTTAAAACTGAGATGAGGAGGAATTTCTTCTCTCAGAGGGTTGTAAATCTGTGGAATTCTCTGCCCCAGGGAGCTGTGGAGGCTGGGTCATTGAATATATTTAAGGCGGAGAGAGACAGATTTTTGAGCGATAAGGGAGTGAAGGGTTATGGGGAGCGGGCAGGGAAGTGGAGCTGAGTCCATGATCAGATCAGCCATGATTGTATTGAATGGTGGAGCAGGCTCGAGGGGCCGAATGGCCGACTCCTGCTCCTATTTCTTATGTTCACCTTTCATTCTTCTAAACTCCAGAGAGTATAGGCCCAATCTACTCAATCTCTCCTCATAAGAATAGCAATGGTAATCATCCTCATAGGCAGTCCCTCGAAATCGAGGAAGACTTGCTTCCACTCTAAAAGTTCTCAGGTGACTGAGCAGTCCAATACAGGAACCACAGTCCCTGTCACAGGTGGGACAGACAGTGGTTGAGGGAAGGGGTGGGTGGGACAGGTTTGCCGCACGCTCCTTCCGCTGCCTGCGCTTGGTTTCTGCACGCTCTCGGCGACAAGACTCGAGGTGCTCAGCGCCCTCCCGGATGCACTTCCTCCACTTAGGGCGGTCTTTGGCCAGGGACTCCCAGGTGTCAGTGGGGATGTTGCACTTTTACAGAGAGGCTTTGAGGGTGTCCTTGTAACATTTCCTCTGCCCACCTGGGGCTCGCTTGCCGTGAAGGAGTTCCGAGTAGAGCACTTGCTTTGGGAGTCTGCAAATTCCCTGGGAGGACAGACGCACCAACGTTAGCGTCCTCGACCAGGCCAACACCCCCAGCATCGAAGCACTGACCACACTCGATCAGCTCCGCTAAGTAGGCCACATTGTCCGCATGCCCAACACGAGACTCCCAAAGCAAGCGCTCTACTCGTGGTAATGGTAGTTGGCTGACCATCACCTTCTCAAGGAGCAATTAGGGATGGGCAATAAATGCCAGCCTTGCCAGCGACGCCCACATCCCAGGAACAAATAAAACGCTCTCTCATCCCAAGTGACCAATCTGGTGAACCTTTGTTGCACCTCCTGTTAGGCAAGTATGTCCTTTCTCGGATAAGGAGAGCAAACCTGTGTGCAGTGCTCCAGGTGTGGTCTTACCAGAGCCCTGTACAGTTGTAGCAAGGTTTTCCTTGTACTGCTGGAACCTTGAACCAAACCCATGGAAACATGGAAACGGTCCGTTCTTGCCCCGTGACTCGGGCTGGACGATGGGCGGAGCAGATTGTCGTGAGAACGGGACCGTTACTGTGGTTCCACCACAAACAGGACCAGCTCCTTCTGGCACAACTCTTCATCAACCGGGCCTTCTGTTGCCTGGGGCCCTGAGCTGTGAAACTCCCTCCCTAAACCTCTCCGCCTCTCTCTCTCCCCGTTTAACACGCTCATTAAACCCGCCCTCTATGACCAAGCTTATGGTCACCTGCCCCAATATCTCCCAATGTGGCTCGGTGTCAAATTTTGTCTGATAATCACTGCTGTGAAGCGCCGCAGGAGGTTTTTAAAACTACGTTAACGGCACTATAGCAAGTTGTTGTTTCCTCGTGTTTTAGGATCATACAGGAGGAGACCATCGAGCCTGTGCCGGCTCCGTGACAGAGCGATCCAATCAGTCCCACTCTCTACCCCCGCCCCCCCGCTCTTTTCCCGTAGCCCTGCAATTTAATTGGCTGCATCGAGCAGGACTTTCGAGGCCACGTGTCCAAGTGTTCTGTGCAGCAGCGGTCACTGGGCGGTGACGAGAGGCAGGAATCCCAGGGGCTCGGACCGAGACGGGTGAACTCGGCACAGGGCAGGGGTCAAACCCGGAGCCCCTCGGCCCGAGCTCGCTCAGCCCATCGTCCTGGTTACAACTGGGAGCCGCTCGTTACACAATATACACGTTTATTCGCACCATCCAACAATTCCCATTCAAGCTTTTTTTTTGGTCGTAAACTAATACTGGCAACTTGGGCAGTCGTCAGAGGGCTAACGGTCGCGTGGCGCCCTCGTAATGTCTCACAGGCGCGGCTGCTAACAAAGTGGCTCTGTCTCCACCCTCCCCTCCCCTCCTTGACAAGACGAGGACTCTTTGCCAGGCACGCGTGAAAAGATGTTAAAAGATTTCCCCAAGTGCCAGGTGGATTTCGAAGGCCAACTTTCACAAATGAGACAATGGGCCCCCCCATTCGACGATCCTCCCCTCGCTCCCCTCCCCCGGTTCTCGCCTCTCTCCCTCCTCCCCCTCCCCTCCCTCCCCTCCACTGCCCTCACCCTCCTCACCCCCCAACCAAGGAACATACTTCCATCTTTTTCCGAGTGGACTCCAAGTAGTAAGCGTTTTCCTGTTTGATTCGCTCCGTCTCTTCCTGCAAAGTGATGATCCGGTTATTCGCCACGGCGAGCTGTGGGAGTGGGGGGAAGAATAGAATAAATCCAAACTTCCATGTTCCACAAGACAGAAATACCGCCATAAACTTGGCAGCAACAAAAAAAAAAACTGCCACAGCAAAATTACATAAGAAATAGGAGCAGGAGTCGGCCATTCGGCCCCTCGAGCCTGCTCCACCATTCAATAAGATCATGGCTGATCTGATCATGGACTCAGCTCCACTTCCCCGCCCGCTCCCCATAACCCTTCAATCCCTTATCGCTCAAAAATCTGTCTCTCTCCGCCTTAAATATATTCAATGACCCAGCCTCCATAGCTCTCTGGGGCAGAGAATTCCACAGACTTACAACCCTCTGCGAGAAGAAATTCCTCCTCATCTCAGTTTTAAATGGGCGACCCCTTATTCTGAGACTGTGCCCCCTAGTTCTAGATTCCCCCACGAGGGGAAATATCCTCTCTGCATCTACCGTGTCAAGCCCCCTCAGAATCTTACATGTTTCGATAAGATCACCTCTCATTCTTCTGAACTCCAATGAATTCGGGCCCAACCTGCTCAACCTTTCCTCATAAGACAAGTTCCACAAACTAAAAAGGTGGAATTGAAAACTTTAAGCCAGAAAGAGGGGGGACTGGAGCCTTTGGCCCAGTGGGAGTGTACCCACCTGTGACCCAAAAGGCTAAGGGTTCACGCCCCCACTCTGGACAATCCCAGAAAAGCAGAATCTGGAACACCAACCTGGAATACTGGGTTAACGTGCAGCGTGGGGGGATCTCACATCCAATGGGTGCACATAACCCCCGACCTTCCACCCCTGCCCCACCCCACCCCCCATCATTGTAAAGGGTAGGTGGCTATGGCTGTAGCCCCCACCCCCACCAATCTCCTCCCCACCCCGCCCTCCCATCCCCAGGAAAAAGTACCCCGAAATTCAATTTAGCCAATGTCAGCCGTGGCTCAGTGGGCAGCACTCTCGCCTCGGAGTCAGAAGGTTGTGGGTTCAAGTCCCACTCCAGGGACTTGAGCACAAAATTCTAGGCCGACGCTCCCAGTGCAGTGCAGAGGGAGTGCCGCACTGTCGGAGGGGCAGTACTGAAGAAGTACTGCTCTGTCGGAGGGGCAGTACTGAGGGAGTGCCACACTGTTTCGGATGAGTCATTAAACCGAGGCCCCGTCTGCTCTCTCAGGTGGACGTAAAAGATCCCACGGCACTATTTCGACGAAGAGCAGGGGAGTTATCCCCGGTGTCCTGGGCCAATAAACAGATTATCCGGTCATTATCACGTTGTTTTTGGGAGATTGCTGTACGCAAATTGACGTCCGGGTGGTTGTGAAAGATGCTATAGAAATGCAAGTCTTTCCTTCTTTCTGCCCTGTGATGCTCTGTTAATGTCAACATATTGGTGGCATCTGCCCGTTTATTGCGTTCAATCACTGACAACAATTACCGAGCACTGGCTCGCCTGGTAACATAAAGCCAGGCCACCTCTGAACATCTATTCCCATTCTCTCTCAGTCACACACTCTGTAATTCTCTGCAGAGCGAGGTCACGGACCGAGAACGGAGGCAGTATCTTTTCCCAGCTTTCACTCACCTCCTCAGTCAGCTTCGTGTTTGATTTTTCCAACGCATCCACTTTTGCTTGTAGATTATTTACAGTGGCACTGTAAGGAGATAAACTGATTAGGCACATGTTCTACATACATCGCGTGTACAGCCCAGAAACAGGCCACTGAGCCCCACCGCTCCGTGCCGGGGTTTATGCCCCACCGCTCCGTGCCGGGGTTTATGCCCCACCGCTCCGTGCCGGGGTTTATGCTCCACACCAGCCCCCTCCCACCCCTCTCCATCTCACCCCATCACCATATCCTTCTATTCCTTTCTCCCCCATGTGTTTATCCAGCTTCCCCTTAAATACATCGATACTATTCACCTCAACCCCTCCCTGTGGCAGCGAGTTCCACATTCTCACCGCTCTCTGGGTAAAGAGGTTTCTCCTGAATTCCCCATTGGGTTTATTAGTGACTGTCTGATATTGATGGCCCCCAGTTCTGGTCTCGTCCACAAGGGGAAACAATGGGCCCAATTTTCCCCAACCCCTTTTTTCGGCGCACTTACCCTAAATGCACCGACTTTGCGCGCTGGAAACGGTGCCGGAAAAAAGGGGTCCCATCCTGCTCGCTCTGCCGAGTCTCGCGTGTCCCAGCGTGGCGCAGTTAGTGAAGTGGGGTGGGGGGGGGGGCGGAGCAACATACCAGCGCAGAAAACACCGTCGGCAGCTGCGCGCATGCGCAGTGAAGTCTGCGCGCATGCTCCTGGCCTCTCAGCGTGTCCTGTGGGCTGTGAGCAGGACCCGATGCTCGCAGCCCCTATCCCCGGCCGAAGGGACACCCCGATCTCACCGCACCCTATTCCCGGCCGAAGGGACACCCCGATCTCACCGCACCCTATCCCCGGCCGAAGGGACACCCCGATCTCACCGCACCCTATCCCCGGCCAAGTGGCCTCCCGCGCCGACCGGCTAACTTCCCGGGCCGAGGTAGGACTTCAGGACTTCTGTTTTATTTTTTATTTATTGATAGTTGTGCTTTGTTTAGTGAGGAGAGTTTTAATTGGGGGGGTGGGGGGTAGGAGAGTTTTAATTGGGGGGGGTGGGGTAGGAGAGTTTTGATTGGGCTGGGGGGGGGATGACTTTAAAAAAAGACTTGATTCTGGCATAAAGGTAGGACTTCTATTTTTTATTTGTTATTGATTGATTGATTATTACTGTTAGTGCTTTGTAAATCTTGGTGCTTTAAACATACTAACCTGCGCCAATTTCTTAACTGCCTGCAATATTTTTCAGAGCTGCCCACATACGCTGACCTAATGATTTGGAGCAAGTTTTAGCTGGCCAAAGTGGCATAAATGGCCAAAACTTGTGTAAGTGTCTGGGAACGCCCCCTTTTGGAAAAAGAAACTCAACTAAAAAAAATCGTATCTAACCGAGTTACTCTGGTGCAAATTTATTTCGAAAAATGGCGTTTTTTTAAATATACGCCAGAAAAAACCAACTTACTCCAAAAAACTTGGAGCAAGTCATGGCCATAATTGGGCCCATTCTCTCCACGCCTACCCTATCGAACCCTTTCATAATCTTAAAGACCCCTATCAGGTCACTCCTCAGCCTTCTCCTTTCCACAGAATCGAGCCCCACTCTGTTCAGTCTTCTCTGATGGGTATAACGTCCCAGTCCTGGTATCGTCCTTGTAAATATTTATTAATGTCCCTTCTCAAGTGTCTTGATACGCTTTCACTGATGTGGAGTCCAGAACTGTGCACACCCAGAAACTTTAACAGCTCTGGTGATCCCAGAATATAAGACACAAGAACCCCATCCACCTCCTTCAACATTCACTCCCTCCACCACCGGCGCCCCCTGGCTGCAGTGTGCACCATCTACAAGATGCACTGCAGCAACTCGCCAAGGCTTCTTCGGCAGCACCTCCCAAACCCGTGACCTTTCCCATCGAGAAGGACAAGGGCAGCAGGCGCATGGGAACACCACCACCTCCACGTTCCCCTCAGAGTCACACACCATCCTGACTTGGAAATATATCGGCCGTTCCTTCATCGTCGCTGGGTCACAATCCTGGAACTCCCTCCCTAACAGCACTGTGGGAGCACCTTCACCACACGGACTGCAGCGGTTCAAGAAGGCGGCTCACCACCACCTTCTCAAGGGGCAATTAGGGATGGGCAATAAATGCCGGCCTTGCCAGCGACACCCACATCCCATCAATGATTTTTAAAATAAAGAAGAATTAGGAGCAGGAGTTGGCCATTCGGCCCCTCGAGCCTGCTCCGCCATTCAATAAGATCATGGCTGATGGGGAGCGGGCAGGGAAGTGGACTCAGCTCCACTTCCCCGCCCGCTCCCCATAACCCCTTATTCCTTTATCGCTCAAAAATCTGTGTAGCTCTGCCTTAAATATATTCAATGACCCAGCCTCCACAGCTCTCTGGGGCAGAGAATTCCACAGATTTACAACCCTCTGAGAAGAAATTGATCCTCATTTTAAATGGGCGGCCCCTTATTCTGAAACTATGACCCTGATTATGCAACCCTCTGGGGTAGTTTATTTTATTTCCGGTAAATGTTTTTTTTGTAGATGGAGCTGTGTTCAGTGAGGAAGGATTTGTGGAGGTTTAACACTTGACTCTGCCGTACAGCTAGTGTTGCACATTGAATACTCGGTTTCCTACCTGAGGTGTCTGTTCAGTTCCTCCACATAGTTTTTCTGGTCCAAGATGGCAGTAATTTGTCCATCCCTAGAAAGGAAGGTAATTCTCGTTTTCAAAACATAGTGTGAGGAAGTATCAGTTTAAAGGGAATATTAACGATTTCAAAATTCTCAAACTTGTTTTCAGATCCCTCCATGGCCCCTCGCCCCTCCCTATCTCTGTAATCTCCTCCAGTCCCACAACCCCCAGAGCATCCCTGATTATAATCGCTCCACCATTGGTGACCGTGCCTTCAGCTGTCTGGGCCCCTAGCCTCTCTGCCTCGCGACCTCTTTTTCCTCCTTCAAGATGCTCCTTAAAACCTACCTCTTTGACCAAGCTTTTGGTCACCTGCCCTAATTTCTCCTTATGCCACTCAATGTCAAATTTTTGTTCTCATAATCCTCCTGTGAAGCGCCTTGGGATATTTCACCACGTTAAAGGCGCTATATAAATATAACGTTGTTGTTGTTGTGGTAAGCGAGCCTAGTCTTTTTTAGGTCACCTTCCTCTCGTTAGCTCAGTGTGTAGCGCTCTCCCCTCAGTCATAAGGTTGTGGGTTCAAGTTCCACTCCAGACCCTTGAGCACAGAAATCGAGGCCAACACTCCCAGAGGGAGCGCCGCACTGTCGGAGGGGCAGTGCTGAGGGAGCGCCGCACTGTCGGAGGGGCAGTGCTGAGGGAGCGCCGCACTGTCGGAGGGGCAGTGCTGAGGCGAGTGTCTCACCTCCTGACTCCCCAAAGCCTTTCCACCGTCTACAAGGCACAAGTCAGGAGTGTGATGGAATACTCTCCACTTGCCTGGATGAGTGCAGCTCCAACAACACTCGAGAAGCTCGACACCATCCAGGACAAAGCAGCCGCTTGATCAGCTCCCCATCCACCACCTTCAACATTCACTCCCTCCACCACCGGCGCACCGTGGCTGCAGTGTGTACCATCTACAAGATGCACTGCAGCAACTCGCCAAGGCTTCTTCGGCAGCACCTCCCAAACCCGTGACCTCTACCACCTAGAAGGACAAGGGCAGCAGGCGCATGGGAACACCACCACCTCCACGTTCCCCTCCGAGTCACACACCGTCCTGACTTGGAAATATATCGGCCGTTCCTTCATCGTCGCTGGGTCACAATCCTGGAACTCCCTCCCTAACAGCACTGTGGGAGCACCTTCACCACACGGACTGCAGCGGTTCAAGAAGGCAGCTCACCACCACCTTCTCAAGGGGCAATTAGGGATGGGCAATAAATGCCGGCCTTGCCAGCGATGCCCACATCCCAGAAACAAAGTTTGCTGTGACAGGCTGTGGGACGTCCTGGGGTTGCGACAGGCATTTTGTGATGGGCGAGAGTTAGCGCAAAGCAACACGATGTTGGGACTCACCCCTCGCAGGTTTTACTGCTGTGGCCTCCGTCTTTCAAATACAGGGAGAAATCGATCACACCGACCTGAAAGACCAACGGAACTTGCGTTAGGATGGCGTTACATCGCTTTACAACATTAAGATGGTGGGAGACAGCGCAGCCAATGTATCAAATAAATAAACGTTAACTGGCATCACAACCGATGCCTGCGTCTGCGCGCATACAGAGGCTGAACTCCAGGACATAGTCGACGTATTTACTGAGGTGTACGAAAGCATGGGCCTTACGCTAAACATCCGTAAGACAAAGGTCCTCCACCAGCCTGACCCCGCCGCACAGCACTGCCCCCCCCAGTCATCAAGATCCACGGCGCGGCCCTCGACAACGTGGACCATTTCCCATATCTCGGGAGCCTCCTATCAACAAGAGCAGACATCGACGACGAGATCCAACACCGCCTCCAGTACAGCCTTTGGTCACCTGAGGAAAAGAGTGTTTGAAGACCAGGCCCTCAAAACTGCCACCGAGCTCATGGTCTACAGAGCTGTAGTAATACCCGCCCTCCTGTATGGCTCAGAGACGTGGACCATGTACAGTAGACACCAGGTTAGCTGTAAGCTACATCTATAGTGTCAGCCGTGGCTCAGTGGGTCATACTCTCGCCTCTTGCAAAGAGATTTAGATAGGTTAAGCGAATGGGCTAAGGTTTGGCAGATGGAATACAATGTCGGAAAATGTGAGGTCATCCACCTTGGAAAAAAAAAACAGTAAAAGGGAATATTATTTGAATGGGGAGAAATTACAACATGCTGAGGTGCAGAGGGACCTGGGGGTCCTTGTGCATGAAACTCTTTTGGATCCCAAAAAGTTAGTTTGCAGGTGCAGCAGGTAATCAGGAAGGCGAATGGAATGTTGGCCTTCATTGCAAGAGGGATGGAGTACAAAAGCAGGGAGGTCCTGCTGCAACTGTACAGGGTATTGGTGAGGCCGCACCTGGAGTACTGCGTGCAGTTTTGGTCACCTTACTTAAGGAAGGATATACTAGCTTTGGAGGGGGTACAGAGACGATTCACTAGGCTGATTCCGGAGATGAGGGCGTTACCTTATGATGATAGATTGAGTAGACTGGGTCTTTACTCGTTGGAGTTCAGAAGGATGAGGGGTGATCTTATAGAAACATTTAAAGTAATGAAAGGGATAGACAAGATAGAGGCGGAGAGATTGTTTCCACTGGTCGGGGAGACTAGAACTAGGGGGCACAGCCTCAAAATACGGGGGAGCCAATTTAAAACCAAGTTGAGAAGTAATTTCTTCTCCCAGAGGGTTGTGAATCTGTGGAATTCTCTGCCCAAGGAAGCAGTTGAGGCTAGCTCATTGAATGTATTCAAGTCACAGATAGATAGATTTTTAACCAATAAGGGAATTAAGGGTTACGGGGAGCGGGCGGGTAAGTGGAGCTGAGTCCGCGGCCAGATCAGCCATGATCTTGTTGAATGGCGGAGCAGGCTCGAGGGGCTAGATGGCCTACTCCTGTTCCTAATTCTTATGTTCTTATGTTATGTTCTCTGAGTCAGAAGGTTGTGGGTTCAAGTCCCACTCCAGGGACTTGAGCACATAAATCGAGGCTGACACACCCAGTGCAGTACTGAGGGAGCACTGCACAGTCGGAGGGGCAGTAGTGAGGGAGCGCTGCACTGTCGCAGGGGCAGTACTGAGGGAGTGCCGCACTGTCGGAGGGGCGGTACTGAGGGAGTGCCGCACTGTCGGAGGGGCAGTACTGAGGGAGTGCCGCACTGTCGGAGGGGCAGTACTGAGGGAGCGCTGCACTGTCGCAGGGGCAGTACTGAGGGAGCGCCGCACTGTCGGAGGGGCAGTACTGAGGGAGTGCCGCACTGTCGGAGGGGCAGTACTGAGGGAGCGCTGCACTGTCGGAGGGGCGGTACTGAGGGAGCGCCGCACTGTCGGAGGGGCAGTACTGAGGGAGTGCCGCACTGTCGGAGGGGCAGTACTTGAGGGAGTGCCGCACTGTCGGAGGTGACATCTTTTGGATGAGACATTAAACTGAGGCCCTGTCTGCTTTCTCAGGATGATGTAAAAGATCCCACGGCACTATTTTACCCAAGAGCAGGGGAGTTATGGTGTGTGGAAAAAAATGCAGAAATGAGGCACCCTGACTGCATGTTGCCTGCAGGAAGAATTCATCGACACACCCAAGCTTCATTGCAGGACTACCTTTACACTGGGAGCTTTATTAAAAAAAGATCTTACGTTACATGTTTGCAAGATATTGGCTATAAAATGTGTTAGGGCACACCTCTTTCTGGATCATTGTTGGCGTGGATGATATCCAGAAGTCACGATACTGTCGTTATTCACTTCGTACCCAATAAACCTGGTAACAATCCGTACACAATGGCCCATATATGGGGGGGGGGGGGGGGGAAGGCATGCACGAGGACTGGGGTAAGGCACTTCGGCTGGGGGAGGGATGTACGGACTGGGGTAAGGCACTTTGGCTGGGGGAGGGATGTACGGTCTGGGGTAAGGCACTTTGGCTGGGGGAGGGATGTACGGTCTGGGGTAAGGCACTTCGGCTGGGGGAGGGATGTACGGACTGGGGTAAGGCACTTTGGCTGGGGGAGGGATGTACGGACTGGGGTAAGGCACTTTGACTGGGGGAGGGATGTACGGACTGGGGTAAGGCACTTTGACTGGGGGAGGGATGCACGGACTGGGGTAAGGCACTTTGGCTGGCCCTTGCTGTCTTCTGGGGAGCTCTGTCCTCTGTCGCTTCAGGAAGTCAAAGTGGATCGAGTTACATTTTGCAAAGTCAGTGAGACCTTGGGATGAGTGGTTCCAGTGACACATTCATGTGAAACTTCAGGATGTGGCTAATCCGCCAAGAGGACCAATCATGGACAAAGGGTGGAGCATGGCGGCCATTTTTGCAGTACAAATAAGCACGTCCATAAATGCCGGCCTTGCCAGTGACGCCCATATCCCAACAATGAATAAATAAAAATAAAAGATGGAGTTAGGATACAGATCAGCCGTGATCTCAATGAATGGCGGGTCAGGCTCGAGGGGTCGAATGGCCTCCGGTTCCTACCTGAGTATCTAAATCCTCTCCCTTCATACAGAGATTGACGTCGATCACGTTGAGCCCAACCAGGAGCCCAGCAATCACCGCTCCCTCCTCCTCCATCATCAAAGCGTTCGGCTCGTAGAATTCACTGGGGAGGAAGAAGATGATCAACATTGGAACATAAGAAATAGGAGCAGGAGTCGGCCATTCGGCCCCCCGAGCCTGCTCCGCCATTCAATATGATCATGGCTGATCTTTGACCTCAACTCCACTTTCCTGCACTATCCCCATATCCCTCGATTCCCTAAATATCCAAAAATCTATCGATCTCGGCCTTGAATATACTCAAAGACTGAGCCTCCACAGCCCTCTGGGGCAGAGAATTCCAAAGATTCACCACCCTCTGAGTGAAGAAATTCCTCCTCATCTCAGTCCTAAATGGTCGACCCCTTATCCTGAGACTGTGACCCCTGGTTCTAGACTCCCCAGCCCGGGGGAAACACCCTCCCTGCATCTACCCAGTCAATCCCCCTCAGAATCTTACATATCTCAATGAGATAACCTCTCATTCTTCTAAACTCCAGAGTATCAGCCCAATCTACTCAATCTTTCCTTATAGGACAACCCTCTCACCCCAGGGATCAGTCTGGTGAACATCGCAATGATCTGATGCAGTGTTGATCAGCTCTGCTGGGTGGGCCACAATGTCCGCATGCCAGACACGAGACTCCCAAAGCAAGCGCTCTACTAGGAACTCCTTCATGGCAAACGAGCCAAAGGTGGGCAGAGGAAACGTTACAGGGACACCCTCAAAGCCTCCCTGATAAAGTGCAACATCCCCACCGACACCTGGGAGTCCCTGGCCAAAGACCACCCTAAGTGGGGAAAGTGCATCCGGGAGGGCGCTGAGCACCTCGAGTCTCGTCGCCAAGAGCATGCAGAAACCAAGCGCAGGCAGCGGAAGGAGCGTGCGGCAAACCTGTCCCACCCTCCCCTTCCCTCAACCACTGTCTGTCCCACCTGTGACAGGGACTGTGGCTCCCATATTGGACTGTTCAGCCACCTAAGGACTCATTCTATGAGTGGAAGCAAGTCTTCCTCGATTCCGAGGGACTGCCTATGATGGGGATGATGCAAGTCAAAATCATTTTGCCCAACGACACCTGGGGGGGTGCCTTGTGCAAGCGTGGGGTGCTGGGATCTCTCTTCCCACTGCAATCAGCGGCCACACGCTCCGATTCCCACTCCACCCCCCCCCCCGTTCGGAGGAGCGGCTTTTAAACGGGAACAATGACAAAGCGCTGGTTAGTGGGAGGAGGAGGGATGGAATGGAATCAACGAGGTTACCCAAGGCCGGACCAACAATTGCTGACTACGGACAAACTGAAAACATTGGGAACACTCTCTCCCTCAACTAATGCAATGGCAAACAGCAGCCGGTTGAGTCAACGTTCTGAATTCAATGCATCTATAGAGCCGCCAACCAAGCAACCCATCACAGCACCAGAAATAAACATAAAGGAAACAACATACTGAGAGGCCACGTTATTTAGTAATATAAATGCCAGAGTTCTTCATTTAATTTCAGCAACAACACATTATATTACTAGGAAGTCACAATCGCTCCATGGCCCTCGTCCCTCCCTATCGCTGTAATCTCCTCCAGCCCCACAATCCTCCGAGATCTCTGCGCTCCTCCAATTCTGCCCTCTTGAGCATCCCCCGATTTCCATCGCTCCACCATCGGTGGCCGTGCGGTCTGCTGCCTGGGCCCCAAGCTCTGGAATTCTCTCCCTAAACCTCTCCGCCTCTCTACCTTTAAGACGCTCCTTAAAACCGACGTCTCTGACCAAGCTGTTGGGCCACCTGTACGGATAGCCCTTGTGTGGCTCGGAGTCAAATTTTGTTTGATAATCGCTCCTGTCAAGCGCCTTGGGACGTTTTACGACATTAAAGGCGCTATATAAATGAAGATTGTAAGAACCGTTAACCGCGCCACACAGTGAACCATTTCTATGGTGTAATGTATTTGCTTCGTGGGTTCTTTGCTTAAGAATTCATAGGAACACATTGCTATTAAGAACTAGTTGGTTTATTAAGGAATGGAAGATGCCTGTGCTGAGTTCTTTTAACGTGGAGTGGCCATTGCACACCGGCCACCACACGGGCTTGACGGCGCGAGGTCTTGGTCAAGTGGCAAGGGGATCCAAGACAACTGGAGACCAGGCACAGTAGTGCCTGCTTTATTAACAAAAGGTTTAACAACCACACGACACATTACCAGGTCATCCACCAGGCTCACAACCACCTGCCCCCATCGTGGATCCCCCGAACCCAACTGGCTGGGGTTTTATTGAGTCTCATGAACATCACGTGACTGGCTAAAGCCACTCCCAACTCAACAAACCTGTGAGTATCCTCACCGGTGCGTATATTACAGGTGAGGAGTCAGTTATCCCGTGGCAAGTTCCTATTCCCAAGGAGAAGAGCCCTTAAAGTCAACGTGCTAGAAATTCGTCTCCGGGCAGTTGCGCAGAACGGGCGGTGTTGGGTCGGGCCGCTCATTGACTGGAACGGAACATCAGACACTGCGTAAAACAGACCGCCGATCGATATCGCCCGCTTGGCACCGCTGCCCGAGACTAATTGCTCAGCCACGGTCCCCTTCCCTTCCCCACACCCCCAAAGGGAAAACGGAGTTTGCACCGAGGAGGTATTCGATCCTTTGCAATGTGGCTGTAAAACCAACCTCTGTTTGTGGGGGGTGTAAATCACGCCTTAACTCCCGCGGTTTGTTCAACTTATTCTCCCCGTAAATCCAACGGTGACTCAAACTGGTCAAGGACGAGTTTTTGAAATGTTTTTAAAAACTTTTACAGAGGGTCTGTTTACACAATGTTCCCGGTGCAGCCATAAATCCCTCACCGCCGGGAGGGAATATTAAACCGCTAACCTGAGGAGGTCCTTGCGATTAATCAACGCCTTCATATAATCAGACAGCTTCTTCTGCATCAGGGCCAGTCGTAGCCAGGCTCTGCCTCTCCCGACCGGCGTCCTGCAAACGGTCAAAGATCGACAATGTATCCGTCCGTGAAGACACAAAGACATGCATTTCTATAGCGCCTGTCATGGCCTCTGGACGTCCCAAATGTGATGTTGGTTAAGGGATAAATATTGGCCAGGACACCGGGGAGAACTCCCCTGCTCTCCTTCGAAGTAGGGCCATGGGATCTTTTACATCCACCCGAGAGAGCAGACTGGGCCTCGGTTTAACGTCTCATCCGAAAGACGGCATCTCCGACAGTGCGGCGCTCCCTCAGTACTGCCCCTCCGACAGTGCGGCGCTCCCTCAGTACTGCCCCTCCGACAGTGCGGCGCTCCCTCAGTACTGCTCTGGAGTATCAGCCCAGATTTTGTGCTCAAGTTCCTGGAGCGGGACTGGAACCCACAACCTTCTAATTCAGAGGCGAGTGTGCTGCCCACTGAGCCCCGGCTGACAGTAAAAACCTGTGAGTGCCTCAGGACACTTCACCGGTGAAAGGCACTATACAAATGCGAATTGGTGTTATTAAGGAGCAGTAATGGTTGTGGGCGTTCTGTACCCGAATGGATCGAGCAATTTGACTGGATGCAATATCGGACTTGAAATACTCACTTAAGACCCGGGAGGTCTTTGACACTGACTGTGATTTCTCCCGCTTCGGGACACAGTTTCTCCACCAGCTCCAGGGCCCCCCAAAACGACTTGTTCTGTCCCAGGAATGTTTTCTTAGCTGGTACAAGAACAAAACATCACAGTAACATTAGTAACAAATCACATCAGCCGGATCGCGTGCTTCATCCAGACTGAACACGCCTGGAATGTATGCAGCAGAGAGCATGCTCACTGGCTGTTCGAGCTGTTGATTGCGCGGAGGGAGGGGATTCCGGTACGGGCTGCTCTTGCACACTTTCCACGTTGCCATCCTCGTCTGCCGTCCGGACACGCCATGGCGCACCATCTTGCCGTCCGGAGGAGGCAGGGATCCCCATTGGAGTGCCCTCTACGCGGGAGTCCTCCCTCTATTTATTGGGGACTTGGCCTGCAGGGTGTTGCACGGGGCAGTCCGGTGCAATCGGTTTTTAAGTCGGTTCACGGGCTCCCAGGCCGCCTGTAATTTCTGCCATCTGGAGGAGTCCGTGTCCCATGTGTATGTTCAGTGTGTGAGGTTGCAGCCCCTCTTCCAATATTTGAAGGGGCTGCTCCTCAGTCCCACACTCCTGATCTTTGGGCACCCTGTGTGGAGGGGAGCGGGCAGGTCGGAAGGCCTCCTCGTAGGACTGCTCCTGGGCCTGGCCAAGGGGGCCATCAGCCGGTCCAGGCAGCGGGCGGTCGAGGGGGTCATTCAGCCCGACTGCCTGCCTCTCTTCCGCGGTTACATCCGAGCCAGGGTGCCCCTGGAGATAGAACACGTGGTGTCCACCGGTACGCTCGTGGCCTTCCGCGAGAGGTGGGCACCGGAGGGACTGGAGAGCATCATCTCAACAGGGAATAGAATTTTAATTTAATTTGATTTATCAAGGTTCCCTTTAATGTTAATCTGTGGGGTTTTGTGCCCTTACAAAAAGGGGCACTTGAATTAACGATCTACCAAAACAGTTGTAGAGCTGTTGAGTGGCTTATCCAGTCACGTGATGTTCACAAGACTCAATAAAACCCCAGCCAGTTGGGTTCGGGGGATCCACGATGGGGCAGGTGGTTGTAAGCCTGGTGGATGAACCAGTAATGTGTCGTGTGATTGTTAAACCTTTGCTAATAAACCAACTAGTTCTTAATAGCAATGTGTTGCTATGAATTCTTAAGCAAAGAACCCTTGAAGCAAATACAATACAGAATTTAACAAGCAAATCAAACTTCAGAAGGCACTCGAGGTGAATCAGTCAGTCGGTCAAAACGGAGTTAATGGATTGTCCCGAGTGATGCAGGAAATTAGACCCAAAAGAGTTGTGGACATTGAGTTAAATTGCTTCACTGTCTGTACAGGGCTTGTACAGGTAGTTTCAGAGCTGGAGATAGCCGCTAAGCCTCGAAACTGAGAAACCAACAGCTCTCAAGGCAGAGAACATAATTTAAAAAAAACAGAAATGGGCGCTCTCCACAATCGCACAGCACAGGGGGCCATTCGGCCCATCATGCCCGTGTCGGTTCTGAGACAGAGCGATCCAATCAGTCCCACTCTTTCCCCACAGCCCGGCACATTTCTCCTTTTCCAGTATTTATCCAATTCCCCGTTTGAAAGTTACTATTGAATCTGCTCCCACCGCCCTTTCAGGCAGCGCGTTCCCGATCACAACAACTCGCTGTGTAAAAACATTCTCCCCATCTCCCCCTCTGGTTCTGTTACCAATCACCTTAAATCCATGTCCCCTGGTTACCGACCCTCCTGCCCCTGGAAACAGTCTCTCCTTCTTTACTCTATCAAAACCCTTGATCATAGAAACACAGAAAGTAGGTGCAGGATCAGGCCATTCGGCCCTTCGAGTCTGATCATGGCTGATCATGCAACTTCAGTACCCCATTCCTGCTTTCTCTCCATACCCCCTGATCCCTTTAGCCCTAAGGGCCACATCTAACTCTCTTTTGAATATATCTAACGAACTGGCCTCAACAACTTTCTGTGGTAGAGAATTCCACAGGTTCACAATTCTCTGGGTGAAGAAGTTTCTCCTCATCTCGGTCCTAAATGGCTTACCCCTTATCCTCAGACTGTGACCCCTGGTTCTGGACTTCCCCAACATCGGGAACATTCTTCCTGCATCTGACCTGTCCAATCCCATCAGAATTTTATATGTTTCTATGAGATCTCCTCATTCTTCTAAATTCCAGTGAATATAAGCCTAGTCGATCCAGTCTTTCTTCATATATCAGTCCTGCTATCCCGGGAATCAGTCTGGTGAACTTTCGCTGCACTCCCTCAATAGCAAGAATGTCATTCCTCAGATTAGGAGACCAAAACTGAACACAATATTCAAGGTGTGGCCTCACCAAGGCCCTGTACAACTGCAGTAAGACCTCCCTGCTCCTGTACTCAAATCCACTAGCTATGAAGGCCAACACACCATTTGCCTTCTTCACCGCCTGCTGTACCTGCATGCCAACTTTCAATGACTGATGTACCATGGCACCCGGGTCTCGTTGCACCTCCCCTTTTCCTAATCTGTCACCATTCAGATAATATTCTGCCTTCCTGTTTTTGCCACCAAAGTGGATAACCTCACATTTATCCACATTATACTGCATCTGCCATGCATTTGCCCACTCACCTAACCTGTCCAAGTCACCCTGCAGCTTCCTAGCATCCTCCTCCCAGTTCATACTGTCATCCAGTTTAGTGCCATCTGCAAACTTGGAGATATTACACTCAATTCCTTCATCTAAATCATTAATGTATATTGTAAAGAGCTGGGGTCCCAGCACTGAGCCCTGCGGCACCCCACTAGTCACTGTCTGCCATTCTGCAAAGGACCCATTTATCCCAACTCTCTGCTTCCTGTCTGCCAACCAGTTCTCTATCCACGTCAGTACATTACCCCCAATACCATGCGCTTAGATTTTGTACACTAATCTCTTGTATGCAAAACTTTGACTTTGTGGATCACTTTGAACAGCTCGATCTAATCTCTCCTTTAACCTTCTCTGCTCCAAGGAGAACTACCCCAGCCTCTCCACATATCACAATCTTGGCATTTTCCCTTTCCAGACACACACTGAGCTGTCTATTGTCGGCATTTTCTGATCTTACTTTAGATTCTGCCACGTGCAGATTTTTTCCTTTAACTTCAAATTCACAGTAGCTTTTAAAGAATGTCCCTTTTTGTATAAGGTTAAGGTTTGAGCAATAAATCTACCCCTGGAGATTAGTTTTATTACAGTATCAGGGAATGTTTCAGTCTCACTGTTTAAAGCTGGAATATTAAACAAAAAGTAAAGGCCAGTCTGGCACACTTGGGATTTCATAGACCTCAATTTTAAAATTCTCACCCTTATTTTCAAATCCCTCCATGGTCTCGCCCCTCCCTATCTCTGTAATCTCCTCCAGCCCCACAACCCCCGAGATCTCTGCGCTCCTCTAATTCTGCCCTCTTGAGCTTCCCTTGATTATAATCGCTCCACCATCGGTGGCCGTGCCTTCTGCTGCCTGGGCCCCAAGCTCTGGAACGCCCTCCCTAAACCTCTCTGCCCCTCTATCTCTCTCTCTCCTCCTTTAAGACACTCCTTAAAACCGACCTCTTTGACCAAGCTTCTGGTCACCTGCCCCAACATCTCCTTATGTGGCTCGGTGTCAAATTCTGTCTGATGACGCTCCTTGGGACGTTTCACTGCAATGAAGGCGCTATATAAATGCAAGCTGCTGTTGTTGTTGGGACAATGTGTAGCGGTAGCTAGCCCTGGGCGGTAAACTAACAATAGCCAGATCACGCGCCCGTCTTATAGCCCCTGCCCGATCTTCCTGTACGGACGGGGCGTAAACCAGACGATCCATCCTCCGACGCCAGTATTCTGGCTAGCAGTGAAGGTTCGAACTTACCCCATAAAGTGAGAAGTTACGGGACTAATCACACACAGAGACTGCGCTTTCATAAACCAGCGCACGCGGCAGAATAAGTGCCGTACATTTGCTCTTGTGAAGCACTTTGGTTGCTCTCACCATTTACACACTCCAAATAAGTTGACAAAATAAAAATCTGTCGCTGAAGATAAAGGGCCGGAGGTGCGCAGTGTGCGGGGGGCCGAAATTCAGCAACGTAAGAAAGCTGGCTCGCTTGCGATTATTTCTCTGCACTGACCGCACGGAGCCTTGATACGGTCGGAAGAGCCACTTTCAGGACTTCTGAAATTTCTTCAAAGTCCCCGAGGAAATGTGCCATAATGGGGGGGGCGGGCCATAGGCTCAAAGCCCGGCTGATTGGCTGAAGGTGTGTCGGACCGAGACCCCGCCGCGGTCAGTCAGCGTGGTGATGTCACAGCGCGTGTACGTCCCCACGGCTCGCCGCCCTCCGATATAGGGGGGGGGGGATTCTGTCATTTTATACCATCGGCCACTGGGTCACCAGGGAGGGTTTCGGCCGGGGTGCATGTCAGGCTGCCCGTTGGCAGCCCAGCCGAACCTGGGGGCAGTATTTTGCCGGTCGATTGGGGGCAGCACGGGGGAGGGGGAGGGGGGAGGGGGGGCGCGATTTCTGCAGCTGAACTGAGGGGGGGAAAGAATTTTTACGCTGAGGGAAAGTGCTGGTGCGCGTTCTGATGGCGCGCTTTCGGCGGTGATCACAATCGGGCGGGATCGGGGCCGGGCTAAAACATCTCCGATCTGAATTTGGGTCAAGTCGGACAGTTGAGCCCAAAGCAGCGGCCACGGAATTCCCACGTGCGAATTTTGCCCCCTATGTCTCTCCTCCGGAGGTCCGATCTCCATTTCCCCCCCACTACCCCGATCTGTCCCCTACCCCCAATCTCTCCCCCCACCCCCATCTTTCCCCCCCTCCACTTCCCCAATCCTCCTCCCCTCCCCCCCCCAATCTCTCCCCCTCCTCCTCTTTCCCAATCCTCCTCCCCTCCCTTCCATCATTCCCCCATCCTCCTCCTCCAATCTCCCCCCACCCCCCCCTCCTCTCAGGGGCCAGGGCAATGTGGTAAAGGCCCAAGGCTGAGCATCCTACGATTGAAGAGAGGTGGGTGTATCGTGGGGGGTTTCTCGCAACCTTTGGGGAGAGGAGCACCGAGGAGGACCCAGGAGGACGGGCCCCGAAATTTTTGGGCCATCAATCACCCACTCCCCAGTCGGAATGCCTGTCCAATCAAACAATCCCCTCCTACCTTCCCCAGCCCAATCAAATCCTTCTGTAACGGATGAACGTGTGGTAATGCTCAAAGGTTTGTAGAGCTGTTGGGCGCCAGAGGGACAGGAGTGCATTATCACCCCCGGCAACCAAATTTTAATTTTATTTTTAATGTCTAAAACTTAATTTGTTTATTGTGCCAGTTTTTGCGCTCCCCCCCCACCCCCCCACACACCTTGGTACATCAGTCATTGAAGGTTGGCATGCAGGTACAGCAGGCGGTTAAGAAAGCAAATGGCATGTTGGCCTTCATAGCGAGGGGATTTGAGTACAGGGGCAGGGAGGTGTTACTACAGTTGTACAGGGCCTTGGTGAGGCCACACCTGGAGTATTGTGTACAGTTTTGGTCTCCTAATCTGAGGAAGGACATTCTTGCTATTGAGGGAGTGCAGCGAAGGTTCACCAGACTGATTCCCGGGATGGCGGGACTGACCTATCAAGAAAGACTGGATCAACTGAGCTTGTATTCACTGGAGTTCAGAAGAATGAGAGGGGACCTCATAGAAACGTTTAAAATTCTGACTGGATTGGACAGGTTAGATGCAGGAAGAATGTTCCCAATGTTGGGAAAGTCCAGAACCAGGGGTCACAGTCTAAGGATAAGGGGGAAGCCATTTAGGACCGAGATGAGGAGAAACTTCTTCACCCAGAGAGTGGTGAACCTGTGGAATTCTCTACCACAGAAAGTTGTTGAGGCCAATTCACTAAATATATTCAAAAAGAAGTTAGATGTAGTCCTTACTACTAGGGGGATCAAGGGGTATGGCGAGAAAGCAGGAATGGGGTACTGAAGTTGCATGTTCAGCCATGAACTCATTGAATGGCGGTGCAGGCTCAAAGGGCCAAATGGCCTACTCCTGCACCTATTTTCTATGTTTCTATGTTTATAAAGGGGCTGCAGGAGGGGTCAAAACTAAAAATCATGGTTTCAAAACTAGTATTAAAACACTCTACCTAAACGCACGCAGCATTCGAAATAAAGTAAATGAGTTGACGGCACAAATCATTACAAATGGGTATGATTTGGTGGCCATTACAGAAACATGGTTGCAGGGTGGCCAAGACTGGGAATTAAACATACAGGGGTATCTGACAATTCGGAAAGATAGACAAGAAGGGAAAGGAGGTGGGGTAGCTCTGTTAATAAAGGATGATATCAGGGCAGTTGTGGGAGACGATATTGGCTCTAATGAACAAAATGTTGAATTATTGTGGGTGGAGATTAGAGATAATAAGGGGAAAAAGTCACTGGTGGGCGTGGTTTATAGGCCCCCAAATAATTACTTCACGGTGGGGCGGACAATAATCAAGGGAATAATGGAGGCATGTGAAAAAGGAACGGCAGTAATCTTGGGGGATTTTAACCTACATATCGATTGGTCAAATCAAATCGCACGGGGTAGCCTTGAGGAGGAATTCATTGAATGCATACGGGACTGTTTCTTAGAACAGTATGTTACAGAATCTACAAGGGAGCAAGCTATCTTAGATCTGGTCCTGTGTAGAGACAAGAATAATAAACGATCTCCTAGTAAAAGATCCTCTTGGAATGAGTGATCACAGTATGGTTGAATTTGTAATATAGATTGAGGGTGAGGAAGTAGTGTCTCAAACGTACTATGCTGAAACAAAGGGGACTACAGTGGAATACAGTGGCTAAAGTAGACTGGAAACACAGACTAAACGGTGGCATAATTGAGGAACAGTGGAGGACTTTTAAGGAGCTCTTTGATAGTGCTCAACAAAAATATATTCCAGTGAAAAAGAAAGGCGGTAAGAGAAGGGATAACCAGCCGTGAATAACCAAGGAAATAAAGGAGAGTATCAAATTAAAAACCAATGCGTATAAGGTGGCCAAGGTTAGTGGGAAACGAGAATATTGGGAAAATTTTAAACGACAGCAAAGAATGACTAAGAAAGCAATAAAGAAAGGAAAGATAGATTATGAAAGTAAACTTGCGCAAAACATAAAAACAGATAGTAAAAGCTTTTACCGATATATAAAACGCAAAAGAGTGACTAAAGTAAATTTTGGTCCCTTAGAAGATGAGAAGGGGGATTTAATAATGGGAAATGTGGAAATGGCTGAGACCTTAAACAATTATTTTGCTTCGGTCTTCACAGTGGAAGACACAAAAACCATGCCAAAAATTGCTGGTCACAGGAATGTGGGAAAGGTATTAAAAGAGATGGCGGAAGTTATAGCAGATGCATTCATTATAATCTACCAAAATTCTCTGGACTCTGGGGAGGTACCAGCGGATTGGAAAGCAGCTAATGTAACGCCTCTGTTTAAAAAAAGGGGGCAGACAAAAGGCAAGTAACTATAGGCCGGTTAGTTTAACATCTGTAGTGGGGAAAATGCTTGAAGCTATCATTAAGGAAGAAATAGCGGAACATCTAGATAGGAATAGTGCAATCAGCTGACGCAACATGGATTCATGAAGGGGAAATCATGTTTAACTAATTTACTGGAATTCTTTGAGGATATAACGAACATGGTGGATAGAGGTGTACTGATGGATGTGGTGTATTTAGATTTCCAAAAGGCATTCGACAAAAGGTTACTGCAGAAGATAAAGGTACGTGGAGTCAGAGGAAATGTATTAGCATGGATCGAGAATTGGCTGGCTAACAGAAAAGAGAGTCGGGATAAATGGGTCCTTTTCGGGTTGGAAATTGGTGGTTAGTGGTGTGCCACAGGGATCGGTGCTGGGACCACAACTGTTTACAATATACATAGATGACCTGGAAGAGGGGACAGAGTGTAGTGTAACAAAATTTGCAGATGACACAAAGATTAGTGGGAAAGCGGGTTGTGTAGAGGACACAGAGAGGCTGCAAAGAGATTTAGATAGGTTAAGCGAATGGGCTAAGGTTTGGCAGATGGAACACAATGTCGGAAAATGTGAGGTCATCCACCTTGGGGAAAAAAAAAAACAGTAAAAGGGAATATTATTTGAATGGGGAGAAATTACAACATGCTGCGGTGCAGAGGGACCTGGGGGTCCTTGTGCATGAATCCCAAAAAGTTAGTTTGCAGGTAATCAGGAAGACGAATGAAATGTTGGCCTTCATTGCGACAGGGATGGAGTACAAAAGCAGGGAGGTCTTGCTGCAACTGTACAGGGTATTGGTGAGGCCGCACCTGGAGTACTGCGTGCAGTTTTGGTCACCTTACTTAAGGAAGGATATACTGGCTTTGGAGGGGGTACAGAGACAATTCACTAGGCTGATTCCGGAGATGAGGGGGTTACCTTATGATGATAGATTGAGTAGACTGGGTCTTTACTTGTTGGAGTTCAGAAGGATGAGGGGTGATCTTATAGAAACATTTAAAATAATGAAAGGGATGGACAAGATAGAGGCAGAGAGGTTGTTTCCACTGGTCGGGGAGACTAGAACTAGGGGTCACAGTCTCAAAATACGGGGGAGCCAATTTAAAACCGAGTTGAGAAGGAATTTCTTCTCCCAGAGGGTTGTGAATCTGTGGAATTCTCTGCCCAAGGAAGCAGTTGAGGCTAGCTCATTGAATGTATTCAAGTCACAGATAGATAAATTTTTAACCAATAAGGTAATTAAGGGTTATGGGGAGCGGGCGGGTAAGTGGAGCTGAGTCCACGGCCAGATCAGCCATGATCTTGTTGAATGGCGGAACAGGCTCGAGGGGCTAGATGGCCTCCTCCTGTTCCTAATTCCTATGGTCTTATGTTCTTATGATTTGTGTTTTTAGTGCCCTCAAAAAAAAAAGAAGAAAAAAAAAACAAGGGGGCACTTGTTTGAAAGTGTTTGGTGTGCCCCCCTCCCCGCCCCTTTACTCAGTTGTAGTTGTAGAGCTGTTGCATTGTGAGTGGCTTAGCCAGTCACCTGATGTTCACAAGACTCAATAAAACCCCAGCCAGTTGGGTTCGGGGGATCCACGATGGGGCAGGTGGTTGTGAGCCTGGTGGATGAACCGGTAATGTGTCGTGTGATTGTTAAACCTTTTGCTAATAAACCAACTAGTTCTTAATAGCAATGTGTTGCTATAAATTCTTCAGCAAAGAACCCATGAAGCAAATACATGACAGCCCCTAATACCGCCCACTGCTGCAGGCGGAGAACGTTTTGTGGAGAGACTGGAGAAGCTGAGCGCCTTCTCCTCACCATAGCCTTGCCTCCCAAAAATGCATTTGGAAAAAACGCTCGAAATAAATGGCGGCCTGGTCGCGAAGCAGAGGGCACGGATTGAAGGTGATGGGCAGAGGAAGGAGATTAATTTTGACATATTTTGTCTCTTACATCCGTGATGTCTGACTGAACGTGAAAGGCAACACGTGCTGAATTCCCAGTCGCTGCGGGGAGGCAGGAGCCAGGGCCGAACTCACCTTTAAGGCCGTGCTTGAGGCAGTGTTCCATCACCACGAAGAACTGCTGGAGTGGGGCGTAGTCCGAGTCTAGAGAGCGCCCCAAGTTCAAGGCTGATTCAATCAGACCTTTGATGCTCAGCTTGGCCATGTTCATTAAGTTCAGCCGCTCGATGGCGATGGGATCCTTGGGGTCTGAAAAAGTATTAAAAAAATATATATTTTTTAAAGTTTACAGCTCGTGCACAAGGCCACAGAGACCCAAGTAAAAGTAATTCAAGATATTTTTATACTATTTAAAAACACAAAAAATGCTAGTGGATATCGAACAGGGACATCGATGCTCCAGTCATGTAACTGAATTCCCTCATCCTCGGTACCGTTGTCGTAAATCTCCTCCGCACCCAGTCCATGGCCTTGACAAGTCTTCTGCACTCAGTCCAGAGAGATAGCCAGACCATAAAAGCCTTGTGTGCAAGGTCAACCGAAAGAATGCTATAAACACTGAAGGCATCTAGTGATATGGATCAATTGAAAGCGTCTTTACCTCAATTCACCAAATAAACACTGAGCAAATCGGCCCTTCAGCCCCTCCATTCAGTGATCTGTGGCTGATTTGTGACCTACATTCATCTACCCACCTTTGGCCCATATTCCTGAATACCTTTGGTTAGCAGAGATCTATCAGTTTCAGATTTAAAATTCACAATTGTTCGAGCATCGATTGACGTTTCGCAGAAGAGCACGTCAAGCTTTGACCATCCGGTGTGTGTGTGTGTATATATATATAATATAAGAGATGTTTCCGAATTGCAAGGCTCCAGTGTTCTGGTGAGGGGCAAGAGTGCCATCATCCAGGGCCGTAAACCGTGTCCTCTCCGGGTGCATGCGATGTGCCCGAAGAGGCCCCGCAGGTTCCACGTCCAGGCCCGCGAAGCGCATGCGTCTAAAGCTGACACTTTCCATCAGTCCAAAAGAATTGTGACAAATCGGGGGTATCCCCGGGGCAGAGATTGGGCTATTTGCCCAATGCATGTCCTTCAAACTCTTACGCCTGGTAACAGCATCGAGGCCCTACTTTTACCAGCAAAAAAATTTTAAAAGACAGAAAAACGATATTTTATCACAAATTTTTATATTAAAAACTCTGTCCATAAAGGCAAGTTTATTTTTAAGCCTATTAAAACATCAATTCAAAAAAATTTTTTTTTCCAAAACATTTAATTTAATTTCAATTAATTTTAAACATGTGCGGTGTTTTTAAAAAAAAAAAATTGTGTGTTGTGTTTGTGTTTTTGGGGGTGTTCTCATTGATAGTAATCAGAGCTTGGTACAAACAGGGCTCCCATGACTATCAACGAGAATACTCCATGTTGATTGGTGGTCCACGTGACCCCGGGATACGTGGGCCCCTGCGCTGGGCTGCGCATCTACGCCTCGGAGCGCGAGTGTTCGTTCCTCCGGGACCACCAGGGACTTCCGCAAAAAAATTCCGGCCAGAGGCGTCCGTCCGCGGGAAGCCTGCGACCACAATTTCTGGCCCCGAATGTTTCTGGGGAACCGTGGTCATGATCATCAGAGCTTTGAAGGGAATACTTATTACTGTACTTGAACCAAATATAACAATGTGCCTTTATATAGCGCCTTTAGCTGTAGTAAAACGGCCCAAGGTGCATCACAGGAGCGACTGTCAAGACAAAATTTGACACCAAGCCCCAGGAGGAGATATTAGGGTTTTAAGGAATGTTTTCAGAGCGAGAGCGAGAGAGAGAGAGAGAGAGAGAGAGAGAGCGAGAGAGAGAGAGCGAGAGAGAGAGAGCGAGAGAGAGAGAGCGAGAGAGAGAGAGCGAGAGAGAGAGAGCGAGAGAGAGAGAGCGAGAGAGAGAGAGCGAGAGAGAGAGAGAGCGAGAGAGACGTTCGCTAATTTTTCAAGCTACATTTCTCAGAACTAGTCATAGTAGATGCTGCCAGCTTCTCCACAGATTGAAAGACTTGCATTTCCATAGCGCCTTTCTCGACCACCGGACGTCTCAAAGCGCTTTACAGCTAATGAAGTACTTTTGGAGTGGAGCCAATTTGAGCACAGCAAGCTCCCACAAACAGCAATGTGATCATGACCAGATAATTTGTTTTAGTGATGTTGATTGAGGGATAAATATTGGCCCCAGGACACCGAGGAGAACTCCCCTGCTCTTCTTTGAAATAATGCCATGGGATCTTTTAAGTCCACCTGAGAGGCCAGACGGAGCCTCAGTTTATCATCTCATCCGAAAGACGGCACCTCCGACAGTGCAGCACTCCCTCAGTACTGCCCCTCCGACAGTGCAGCACTCCCTCAGTACTGCCCCTCCGACAGTGCGGCGCTCCCTCAGTGCTGCCCCTCCGACAGTGCGGCGCTCCCTCAGTGCTGCCCCTCCGACAGTGCGGCGCTCCCTCAGTGCTGCTCCTCCGACAGTGCGGCGCTCTCTCAGTGCTGCCCCTCCGACAGTGCGGCGCTCCCTCAGTGCTGCCCCTCCGACAGTGCGGCGCTCCCTCAGTGCTGCCCCTCCGACAGTGCGGCGCTCCCTCAGTACTGCCCCTCCGACAGTGCGGCGCTCCCTCAGTACTGCCCCTCCGACAGTGCGGCGCTCCCTCAGTACTGCCCCTCCGACAGTGCGGCGCTCCCTCAGTACTGCCCCTCCGACAGTGCGGCGCTCCCTCAGTGCTGCCCCTCCGACAGTGCGGCGCTCCCTCAGTACTGCCCCTCCGACAGTGCGGGGCTCCTACAACACTGCACTGGGAGTGTCAACCTGGGTTTATTGCCCAAGTCCTTGGAGTGGGACCTGAACACAACTTTCTAACTCAGAGGCTGAGCCACGGAAGATTAAAGCCTCCCCATCATGTGACTGTGGAGCTCCTAATAAGACCCTGGAACATTGCCCTCGGAGGGAATTGGCTGGCAGCCTACAGGATATCCACATGGTTACACCGGAAGCTTTGGCCTGGATATCCGACTCAGATATTGGCGTTGGATACGCTACTATCATACGAAAGAAGAATATAAAGTTTTGCGCATGCGTGTAACTGTGAATGGGCCACGTTATTATATAATCCATGATTGCAGTATTATAATGTTCGTACAGAATCATAGAATAGAACAGCACAGGAAGCCATTCGGCCCATCGAGTCCGTGCCGGCTCATTCGAAGAACAATCCCGTCAGTCCCACTCTCCCGCTCTTTCCCCATATCCCTGAAATTTTTTTTCTCCTTATGAAGTATTTATCCAATTCCCCTTTGAAGGCCACGATTGAGTCTGCCTCCTCCACCCTCTCAGGCCGCGCGCTCCAAATCTTCACCACTCGATGCGTAAAAAGGGTTTTCCCTCAACCTCCCCCCTCTGGTTCTGTTGATGATCGCCTTAAACTGGTTCCCCCTCGTTCCGCCGTTTTGTGCAAACTCCCCCACCCAACATATACCATCTTCCCTCGACAACTTAGCACCTATACCAAGATCCAGGGCTTAAGACTCGCGAAAGAGCCGATAAATGTATTTAATTAATTAAAGAGCAGGTTAGGAAAATGTCTGCACAGATGGTGGTGACAATGTGGAATTCTCGGTCACAAACTCCTGTTAAAGCTGTGTCCTTAAGTACTTAAAAAAAAATAATTACCGTATATACTCGCGTATCATGCGACTTTTCAAGACCTAAATTGTAACCTAAATTTGGGGGGGTCGCATGATACGCGAGATACAAAATTTGCGGGTGTGAAGTGCTGGCCAAGATTAGGCTGTTAAGCAGACTGTATCCACTCTGAATCTCGGCAGGTATCTCCTGGGCTGGATTGCAGCCTCTATTGTCGCTTGTACTGTATCGGGGGGGGGGGAGAGAGAGTCGTGGAGGTCGGGGGGGGGGGGGGGGGGGGGGTGAGGAAAGAAACCGGACCGGATCCGACCTGACCCCCACTCTCCCTACCCCGGCGACCCGACATCCGCTCCCCCAACTCTCCCCCCACCCCCCACCCGGCAACCCGACCTCCACTTCCCCCCGGTGACCCAACCCGACCTCCTCTTCACGCCCCCCCACCCCCCCGGCGACCCGACCTCCGCCACCCACAACTCCCAAACACAGTAGAGGCTGTGGCTGATCGACGCTAGTCAAACCAGCTGGAACGATTGCTGTATCGGTGTTCGATTCGCGAACAGCTTTCACAGCAGAATCCACTCGATGTTTCATGTTAAGGTCTGTATTCGATCTCAAAAAAGTGACTGGCATGATACATGAGATATTTGGTAAAATCATGTTTTGGGGACGAAAATTTAGGGGTCGCATGATACGCGAGATCGCAGGATACGCGAGTATATACGGTAGATAGTTACTTAAATTGAAGATAAACAGCAAAAGAACCAGAGGGGGAGATGAGGAGAATTTATTTTACGCAGCGAGTTGTTGTGATCGGGAACGCGCTGCCTGAAAGGGCGGTGGGAGCAGATTCAATAGTAACTTTCAAACCGGGAATTGGATAAATACTGGAAATAGAAAAAAAATGTGCAGGGTTTCTTCAGCGGTCCCTCGTATCGAGGATGACTTGTTTCCACACCAAAAGGAACGAATTCAAAAAGTTCCCAGGTGTTTCAATGAAGGACCTAATATTCCAGATCCTGAACTACATCCTGAAGGGTGGAAGATGCCTGTGGGTGGATTTTTTTAACGTGGGGTGACCGTTGCACACCAGCCATCTCACGGGGCTTGACAGAGCGAGGTCTTGGTCCAGGGGCAAGGGTTAACCAGGACGACTGGAGACCTGCTCTGCTGCACGGACCTAGTGCGCTCACATATCGCAGTGTGGGCTGGGCCCGTGCTGCCCCTGGGCCCCGAACTCACGCTACTGGGAAAGAGTGGGGGGAGTGGGACTGATTGAATCACTCTGTCACAGAGCCGGCACAGACACGATGGGCCGAATGGCCTCCTCCTGTGCCATGTGATTCGATGGATGGAAGAGCAGAATCAGACCAGGTGGCTTGTGGAGAAAATCACCGACACAGGTTTGCGGGACACAATGGCGGCTCCTGTACTGCATCATTCAATTATTCTGCTCCTCCGATTGGCCCAGGCCATCACTATCACCATATCCTTCTATTCCTTTCTCCCTCATGGGTTTATCCAGCTTCCCCTTAAATACATCGATACTATTCGCCTCAACCCCTCCCTGTGGCAGCGAGTTCCACATTCTCACCCCTCTCTGGGTAAAGAAGTTTCTCCTGAATTCCCCATTGGATTTATTAGTGACTGTCTGATATTGATGGTCCCCTCGTTTGCGACTCACCAGCTATGTCAGTCGTGGCTCAGTGAGCAGCTCTCTCGCCTCTGGGTCAGAAGGTTGTGGGTTCAAGTCCCACTTCAAGGACTTGAGCACAAAATCTAGGCTGACACTCACAGTGCAGTACTGAGGGAGCGCCGCACTGTCGGAGGGGCAGTACTGAGGGAGCGCCGCACTGTCGGAGGGGCAGTACTGAGGGAGCGCCGCACTGTCGGAGGAGCAGTACTGAGGGAGCGCCGCACTGTCGGAGGGCCGGTACTGAGGGAGCGCCGCACTGTCGGAGGAGCAGTACTGAGGGAGCGCCGCACTGTCGGAGGGCCGGTACTGAGGGAGCGCCGCACTGTCGGAGGGGCGGTACTGAGGGATGCTGCACTGTCGGAGGGGCTGTACTGAGGGAGCGCCGCACTGTCGGAGGGGCGGTACTGAGGGAGCGCCGCACTGTCGGAGGGGCGGTACTGAGGGAGCGCCGCACTGTCGGAGGGGCGGTACTGAGGGAGCGCCGCACTGTCGGAGGGGCGGTCTTTCCTATGAGACGTTAAACCGAGGCCCCGTCTGCTCTCTCAGGTGAACGTAAAAGATCCCATGGCACTATTTCAAAGAAGAGCAGTGGAGTTATCCCCGGTGTCCTGGGACCAATATTTATCCCTCAGTCAACATATCAAAAAAAAAACAGATTCTCTGGTCATTATCACATTGCTGTGTGTGGGAGCTTGCTGTGCACAAATTGGCTACTGTGTTTCCCACATTACAACAGCGACTACACTCCAAAAGTACTTCATTGGCTGTAAAGCGCTTTGGGACGTCTGGTGGTCGTGAAAGGCGCTATATAAATGCAAGTCTTTCTTTCTCCCATAAAAGTAGCTCTGGGATTTTATTAGAAGAAATATTGGCATGAAAATTGGTTTTAAGTTTTTGATTTGCTGCTTAGGTCAAGGTAAACATAAATCGGTTCTGATTTAAGAGACCCGCAGTAACGGCAAGACTATAATTCTGTAGCGTCAAGCGCCCAAACGCTGCGGAACTGAGTGATTTAAGAGGGCGTGAAGCACAGCAATTGGTCAGCTGTGCATCAGATCAGGGTCTGTATTTAGATGTGGTTTACCATCAAAAGTCTAACCCACAAAAACAGTGCAAACTTAAACTGACCCAGGTGTTACATTTAAAACCAGAGATTTTTTTTTAAAGCTGAAAAAAGAAGTGAAAGTATAAAAGTCCCGCGAGCGTAATTTGCAAGCAGGGGATTCAAATATTTAGATGTGGAAACACATATTTGGCACATTTGAAAAACATGAAGCAGAAATACCCGACACAGATCAGCACCTGCCAAGTACGTTCGATCCACATACAAAATACTCTCAACATCTGTAAATCCCCAGAGTTCCTGACGCATCACAGTGTGAGTGTGAGTGTGTGTGTGTGTGTGTGTCTGTGTGTGTGTGTGTGTGTGTGACTGTGTGTGTGTGTGTGTGTGTGTTTCTGTCTGTGTGTGTGTGTGTGTGTGTCTGTGTCTGTGTGACTGTGTGTGTGTGACTGTGTGTGTGTGACTGTGTGTGAGTGTGAGTGTGTGTGTGTGTGTGTGTGTTTCTGTCTGTGTGTGTGTGTGTGTGTGTGTGTGTGTGACTGTGTGTGTGTGTGAGTGTGAGTGTGTGACTGTGTGTGTGTTTGTGTGTGTGTGTGTGTGTGTGTGACTGTGTGTGTGTGTCTGTGTCTGTGTGTGAGTGTGAGTGTGAGTGTGAGTGTGAGTGTGAGTGTGAGTGTGTGCGTATGTGTCTCTGTGTGTAATGTCGTACTGTGTACAATTCTGCTCTCCGTATTACTGACATGTTACAGGGGCACTGGAGAAGGTGCAAATATTGACACGGATGGGATTAGAACTGAGAGTTTATACCCATCAAGAAAGGCTGGGGCTCTTATCTCTAGAAAAAAAAAGAGAACATAAGAAATAGGAGCAGGAGTCGGCCATTCGGCCCCTCGAGCCTGCTCCGCCATTCAATAAGATCATGGCTGATCTGATCATGGACTCAGCTCCACTTCCCCGCCCGCTCCCCATAACCTTTTACTCCCTTATCGCTCAAAAATCTGTCTATCCCCGCCTTAAATATATTCAATGACCCAGCCTCCACAGCTCTCTGGGGCAGAGAATTCCAGGGGCCCGAAATTGGTCGATTCACAAGGTGCACCCACTACTCGGCAGTATGTCGGCGATGTGTCGTTTCAAACCACCGGCATACCACCGGAGACTGAACAGGACAAAATGGGTCGAAATGTTTCCGGCGTTATGCAGTGGGCGGTATGTGACTTAGGCGTCGACCCACATCGACTCGGTCTTCGACGGACGGCGCAGCACGGACCTGCGCATGCGCAAATTTTTTTCACCCTTTTTTTTAAAAAAAAAACAGAAGCGTTTTACCCGCGAAGTCAGAGGGTCAGGGGTCACCCGCACATGCGCAGTGAGTTGAAGAGGAGGGAGAGAGAGTGAGAAGGAGCAGCAAGCCAGTCGATGGACAGTCACTTGAAAAACACATTGCAGAGTTTTAAAAAAAATATTCAAAACAACTAATAATTCTACAGTTTGAAGAAGAAGCCATATTTTACAAATCAAAAATCGTAACAACAGAAATATTATGTCAATGTTTAAAAAAAAAAACACATCGAAGCGCAGGAACGGCGAGAAGGACAGGAGATTGAAGCGCTCGCCCTCGACAAGACGGAGTCACCTGCCCTTCGAGAATATCACAGAGAGGTTCGCCGGGCTAATGAAGGGTGGTCGTGGAAAGCCCCCCCTCCCCACCCAAAGGTGTACAACAGGATATGGGCCGAGATCGGGGAGGCCGTGTACCTCCACAACTACCATGCTACGCACCGGGGAAAGGTGCCGTAAGAGGGGGAACGACCTTGTGAGGGTCGCAAGAGTAAGTAATGACTTTATTTACGCAGCCCCCGCCCCCCCCATGTTCCTTGTAAAATGTAGGGTCAGTGTCACACGGATGATGATATTTATCTTAAGGTTGCGGCGATGTAGGTGTGCTTTCAGTCAATGACAAAAGGAGCGAGTGAGAGAGTGAGGCGAGTGAGTGACCCTGTGTCTGCGATGTTACATGGATTGAAGATTTTTACTTTGATTTACTTTACTTTCTGCAGAAGACGACATCTGCAATAGCAGCGGATACCCCTCCTGCTGTGCCTGCCCGCACTGCAATCAGCGACCCGACTTATCAGCCGTCGCCCTCCTGCAGGGGTATGTCGCCGCACGCTGCTCCCTCCGATGGCCCCGACCTGCTGATGGTCTTTGCAGGCTGGGACTGCGCCGATCTCCGGGCCAGGTTGGCCTGCGTCTACCCTGTCCAACCCCCTCAGAATCTTATAAGTTTCAATAAGATCGCCTCTCATTCTTCTAAACTCCAATGAGTAGAGACAATGAGTATGAGGAGCGGCAGGAGTTTGTAGAAGGAAGTGATCGGGGCCCAGGAGAGGCGCGAGTTCGGGGCCCAGGAGAGGCGAGGGCCCAGGGGCAGCACGGGCCCAGCCCACACTGCGATATGTGAGCGCACTGGGTCCGTGCAGCAGAGCTGGTCTCCAGTCGTCCTGGTTAACCCTTGCCCCTGGACCAAGACCTCGCTCTGTCAAGCCCGTGTGGTGGCTGGTGTGCAACGGTCACCCCACGTTAAAAAAATCCACCCACAGGCATCTTCCACCCTTCAGGATGTAGTTCAGGATCCGGAATATTAGGTCCTGTGAACTCATCCCTTTTTGGTGTGGAAGCAAGCCATCCTCGCTTCGAGGGACTGCCTGTGATGATGAGCAGCGGACCAGTGGCGTATGGGGGAGGGCCCATAACCCAGGAGCCTCTGACTGACATCGAGATCCGCCCTGATCCTGGTCAGGGACAGCAACCGTGCCACCATCGGCATCAGAGCTGACCCACCCACACAGGATGGTCAGTTCAATACAATCCCCGGTCTGTGCTGCAGTCCTATGTCATGTCATGTCATGTCATGTAAGTTTATTGCACTGTAATGTTGGCCTCTCATGTGATGTACTGCAATGTTGGGGGCGTGTCACGCGATGTATTGTCTGTCTGCGATGTGTAATGCAGTACTGCAACAGTGGTGGACATTTAAGTAAGACTGCGCTATGTCACTGTACTCTCATAACCCTGACCCCTCCCCTGGTGTCATGTATCTTACATTATTATATATAACTGTATCCTAACATGCTATACATGACTGTAATAAGATATGACCTGTAACCACCAGCATACCTTACCACCAGGGGTGCACTTGCAAGAGACAGGTATATAAGGACAGGTCTCAGGCAAGTGCAGCATTCCAGAGCTGTGAAATAAAGGTGCAGGTCCAGAGTGACCTTGACTTCACTACATGCCTCGTGTGAATCTGTACTGAGGGGACAGGACTTTACAGTGGCGACGGGTTACGGGATTACAGAATCCACAGAATGGCGAACAATGGATCAGGTGAAAAGTACAATGTGGGAGACAATTGGGAGGACTTTATAGAAAGGCTCCAGCAAAACTTTGTAACCAAAGACTGGTTAGGCGACGATAAGGCAGACAAGAGAAGAGCCCATCTCTTGACCAGCTATGGCTCGAAAACATACGCTTTAATGAAAGATCTGTTGGCACCCGAGAAACCAGCAAGCAAGTCGTTTGAAGAATTGAGCACACTGGTAAGAGACCACCTGAAGCCAGCGAGCAGCCTACACATGGCCAGACACAGGTTCTACAACTACAGACGCTGTGTGGGCCAGAGCATACCCGACTTCGTGGCGGAACTTCGGAGGTTGGCTAGTTTATGTGAGTTCTCCGATGAACTGAGGAGAGAAATGCTGAGAGACTTTTTCATTGAAGGAATAGGCCACGCAGGCATATTCCGAAAGCTCATAGAGACCAAGAACCTGACCTTAGAGGCAGCAGCACTGGTTGCACAGACATTCTTCGTAGGAGAAGAAGAAACGAGATTGATTTACAATGCAGGTACGACAACTAACGAAATATCGGAACAAGAAGTTCACAGCACTAAACAAGCTGCTACCCCCACACAGACAAAACCGGGAGAACAGGCTCTCGACAGCAGGCAGAAGCCATCAAGGGCCACAGGAACGGCCATTCACACCTCATCAACCCACAATGCGAGCAATCAATTACAAACTGAGAGAAGCGCAAGAGAGATCAGCCAGACGCAGCTCATTCTTTGGGAACACTTTGAACAATGGAACCGGTCTGTGCTGGAGGTGTGGGGGTGGGCACTAGTCAAGGGGATGTCGATTTCAGCAGGCTGTTTGCAGAAATTGTGAATATACGGGGCATTTGGCCCGCATGTGCAAAAAAACGGCAGCTCGGCTGGTATACAAATCGGATGGGTCGGAAAGCGGACCAGAAGATGGTGGGGACAGTACCCGGGACACCGATGTACAGCGGATCAACACGATCAATGGCCGCTGCTCCTACAACAGGACGCCTCCTATAATGATGAGGGTCCTATTCAACGGGATATCTGTCAACATGGAGCTGGATACGGGAGCGAGTCAATCTCTCATGAGCGCTCAACAATTTGAACAACTGTGGCTGCATAAAAGAGACAGACCAAAACTCACAAGGGTCGACACCAAACTAAGGACCTATACCAAAGAAATCGTACCAGTCCTCGGCAGCGCCATGCTCTCTGTCACACACAAAGGGACAGTGAACCGACTTCCCCTGTGGATTGTCCCCGGAGACCCCCCAGCACTGCTGGGGAGAAGCTGGCTGGCAAAACTAAACTGGAAATGGGATGATGTCCATAACATGTCATTAGAGGAACGGACCTCCTGCTCAACAGTTATAAAGCGATTTGAACATCTCTTTCAGCCAGGTGTGGGCACTTTCAAAGGGGCCGAAGTCAAAATCTACATCACACAGGATGCTAGACCGGTCCATCACAAGGCCAGAGCTGTACCCGATGTGATGAGGGAAAAGATTGAACACGAACTAGACAGGCTTCTACGGGAAGGCATTATATCACCTGTGGAATTTAGCGACTGGGCAAGTCCCATTGGATCCGTACGAATCTGTGGGGACTACAAATCTACCATAAACAGAGTCTCCCTCCAGGACCAGTACCCGCTGCCCAGAGCGGAGGACTTATTTGCCACATTGGCTGGAGGTAAACTTTTCTTAAAATTAGACCTCACATCTGTGTATATGACGCAAGAATTGACCGAGGAATCCAAGCTACTCACCACCATCAACACACATCGAGGCCTTTTCATGTACAATCGATGCCCATTCGGCATCAGGTCGGCAGCTGCCATATTCCAGAGCAACATGGAGAGTCTGCTCAAGTCCATCCCGGGGACGGTTGTATTTCAAGACGACATACTTATCACGGGCAGGGACACCAACTACCATCTCCGTAATTTGGAGGAAGTACTAAAGCGGTTGGATTGGGTAGGCCTACGAGTCAAGAAATCCAAGTTCCTGTTTCTCGCACCCGAGGTTGAATTTTTGGGCAGAAGGATTGCCGCTGATGGAATCCGCCCAACAGAGCCCAAAACAGAAGCAATTCGCCTGGCACCCAGGCCCCGGAATGTCTCAGAACTGCGCGCCTTTCTCGGGCTACTCAATTACTTTGGGAACTTTATGCAGAACTTAAGCACGCTGCTGGAGCCTCTCCACGTGCTACTCAGGAAGGGGTGAGATTGGTTTTGGGGAGACGCCCAGGAACGCGCCTTCAATAAGGCATTCAACCTTCTGTGTTCCAACAGTGTTTTGGCTTTCTTTGACCCAGGTAAAAAGCTAGTTCTCACATGCGATGCGTCAGCGTATGGGGTCGGGTGCGTTTTGCAACATGTCAATGGTGCGGGCAAATTACAACCCATAGCTTATGCCTCCAGGTTACTTTCGCGGGCGGAGCGCGGGTACGGAATGGTAGAGGAGGCACTCGCGTGCGTGTACGGTGTCAAAAAGATGCACCAATACCTTTTCGGGGCCAAGTTTGCGTTAGAAACCGACCACAAGCCCCTCACGTCCCTCCTATCCGAGAGCAAGGTTATAAACGCCAATACCTCGGCGCGAATTCAACGGTGGGCACTCATGCTGGCGTCCTACGACTACACCATAAGGCACAGGCCAGACACAGACAACTGTGCCGACGCGCTCAGCAGGCTACCCCGGGCGACCACGGAAGGGTCTGATGAACAGGACTGTGAGATGGTCATGGCAATCAATGCCTTTGAGTCCACAGGTTTGCCCATGACGGCTCGCCAAATCAGAGCCTGGACGGCCAGCGACCCCACGTTATCCTTAGTAAAAAGATGTGTCCTAACCGGTGACTGGGCAGAGGCTCGCGATGCCTGCCCCGAGGAATTAAAACCCTTTCACAGGCGCATGCATGAGCTATCACTACAAGCAGACTGCCTGATGTGGGGCAGCCGAGTAGTCATGCCTCTGCGAGGCAGAGAGGCATAGAGGCATTTGTCCGGGAGCTCCACCGCGAGCACCCGGGGATCGTTCTCATGAAGGCCATAGCCAGATCCCACGTCTGGTGGCCTGGCATTGACACGGACTTGGAGCTCTGCGTCCGAAGGTGCACCATTTGTGCCCAACTCAGCAATGCCCCCAGGGAGGCTCCACTGAGCCCCTGGCCGTGGCCTACCAAACCGTGGTCGCGGGTGCAAGTAGACTATGCGGGCCCAATCATGGGCAAAATGTTCCTCATAGTTGTAGATACATTTTCAAAGTGGATCGAATGCACCATTTTAAACTCGAGCACAACCTCCACCACTGTGGAGAGCTTCGCAACCATGTTTGCAATGCACGGAATCCCTGACACATTGGTCAGTGACAGTGGTCCGTGCTTCACCAGCGCAGAATTCCAAGACTTTATAATTGACCACGGCATAAATCATGTCAAGACAGCAACGTTCAAGCCAGCCTCCAACGGCCAGGCGGAGAGAGCAGTGCAAATCATTAAACAAGGCATGGTTAAAATCCAAGGTCCCTCGCTGCAGGGTCGCCTGTCGCGACTGCTGCTGGCATACAGATCTCGTCCGCACTCACTGACTGGGATCCCCCCCACGCAACTGTTGATGAAAAGGACTTTAAAAACAAGGCTCTCATTAATCCTCCCAGACATGCACGAAATCGTTGAGGCAAAGCGCCATAAGCTGACTGAGTACCATGACAGAAATTCGAAGGGGAGATGGAATGAGATAGGGGACAAAGTGTTTGTACTAAACTATGGCAGGGGTCCCCAATGGCTTGCAGGGACAGTAACGGGCAAGGAAGGAAACAGGCTACTGGTAGTACAAATGGACAATGGCAAAACCTGCCGGAGGCATGTAGACCAAGTCAAAAGTAGATTTACCAACAATACTGTGGAACCAGAGGCAGACTACAATGTGGAACTCGCACCACACCTGGTGGACAGACAGAGGGAACAACCTGAGGAAAGGGCAATCCCAACAGACAGCCCAGGCGAGTCAACAACAATCACACCAATCGAAACAGACAGCCCAGGCGAGATACCAGCAACCACACCCAAAGAAAAACAGACACCAAGGCAAACAACTGAACCACAACTCAGACGCTCCACGCGAGAGCGTAGACCACCTGAGAGACTGAACCTATAAAGACAATAAGACCTTGGGGGAGGGTGATGTCATGTATCTTACATTATTATATATAACTGTATCCTAACATGCTATACATGACTGTAATAAGATATGACCTGTAACCACCAGCATACCTTACCACCAGGGGTGCACTTGCAAGAGACAGGTATATAAGGACAGGTCTCAGGCAAGTGCAGCATTCCAGAGCTGTGAAATAAAAGGTGCAGGTCCAGAGTGACCTTGACTTCACGACATGCCTCGTGCGAGTCTGTACTGAGGGGACAGACCAAGTGTTTTTAAATGTTGTTTTGTACTTCCAGACTCGGACGATTCAGACCACACCGACACAGAGAGTCAGACAACAGACCCACTGCCTCCAGCTCTGGCAATACCCAGCCCTCTCCCAACTTCACCCCTGCCAGAGATGATGAAGAGGAAGAGGAAGAGGAAGAGGTGCTGATCCTGCAGCCAGTGGGGGTGGAGACGGAGGGGGATACACCAGCTCCATGTGGGCCAGCTGGAACATCCTCCACCACCGAGTCTATATTCAAGGGATTCCCCCGTGGCTGCTCGGATTCTGCGAGAGCAAGCGGTGCGCAGCAAGGCACCCCCAGTGTTGCAGCACCTTTGCCGCAGCGACGGAGGTTGATGAAGGCGTGTACCAGGACATGGTGCATCGACACAGGTCAAGAGCTGCTCAAGGCCATGGCTACGATAGCCGCAAACATCGCGGCTCGATCAGAGCGGCAGTCGGAGGATACGTCGCGTCTGATCACCGCGATGGAGCGAACCGCCGACTCCGTGCCTCAATCGATGGGATCGGGACATGGCACGGAACCCCTCCCGGGCCATGGTAGTCGGGTCGACAGTCGGGTCGAGGGTGGGGAGCTGCCAGCAGCTTCCAGCCCTGAAGCCGTGCCTTCCACATTGCGAGCTTCTCCTGAGGCCCCATTCATTGCGCCTGCAATGTCTGACCCCCAACAGAATCAGCACTCGGGGTGCTGCACGCCGGCTTGGTACAACCACGGGGAGGGTCCGGGCTCAGGGGCAGTGGGAAAGGAAAGGGTGGGAGCAAGAAAGGGGGGGGAATAGTCCCAGGGGTAGTGTAGCATGCGGTTGAGGCCGGGGGAAGAGATCGTAGCCGAAGGGACTTTTTGTTATTCTTGTGCATTGAATAATTTAAGTTTGATTTGTAAAAATTTATTAAAGTTGAAAAGTTGTTATTAAAGTTGTTATTAAAGTTGTTATTAAAGTTGTTATTAAAGTTGTTATTAAAGTTGTTATTAAAGTTGTTTTAATAAGTTTTACAAAGTTTTAAAATTGTTATCTATTTGAGATTTTTACTTCAACGTTTGAATTTAATTCAAGAACTCTTGTACAGTGCCAAACTTTTTGGGTAACAGTAATCAATCTGCGGCCTCCTCCATTACCCCGCTAACTCTGCTCAATAAACCTTCTCCCATCTGGTTCCTCCATTAGACAGGTAGTCAGCAATACAGGCCGAGATAGTACAGGCCCCATTCTTTTTAAATCTCAACAATATTTTTTCGATGAAAAAAATAAGTAACTAAAATGCTTTCTATCTTAATAAGTTGCTCAGTACAATAAAAAATACCCTTTTCTCCCTGAATCGCCCTGTAAAGTCACTGTTCACCTCAGAGATACAGAGGTGCGCTGCTTTAGCTAACAGTTCCCGATTTCCAAAATGGCGGCTGTGTCCACTCCCGGCCACTTACCATCGCGTAAAACCACCTTCTCCAGAACGGTACGCAGCTCCGGTGATATGGCGGCGGTATGCGATGAAAATCGGACTTTTTGGGCGGTCTGCGGGCGGCGTGCATACCGCCCGGTGGTATGTCAATGACGAATATTCCACCGAGCGGTATTTTGGCGGTATTTAGGTGTTTTTTTTAACCAAAATCGCATTTTGGGATGGTACGCAGGCGGTATGTCGACCAATTTTGGGCCCAAAGATTCATGCCCCTCAGAGAGAAGAAATTCCTCCTCATCTCCATTTTAAATGGGTGACCCCTTATTCTGAAACTCTGCCCCCTAGTTCTAGATTCCCCCACAAGGGGAAACATCCACCTTGTCAAGCCCCCTCAGAATCTTACACGTTTCAATAAGATCACCTCTCATTCTTCTAAACTCCAATGTGTATAGACCCAACCTGCTCAACCTTTCTTCATAAGACAGCCCCTTCATCTCCCGAATCAACCGAGTGAACCTTCTCTGAACAGCCTCCAATACAAGTATATCCTTCCTTAAATACGGAGACCAAAACTGTACGCAGTACTCCAGGTGTGGTCTCACCAATACCCTGTACAGTTGTAGCAGGACTTAGAAACATAGAAATTTACAGCGCAGAAGACGGCCATTCCGGCCCATCGTGTCCACACCGGCCGACAAAGAGCCGCACGGCCCTCGGTCAGCAGCCCTGAAGGTTACATATAAACCTATGAACGATGGCGGAAAGGTAAAGAACACCCAGCCCAACCAGTCCGTCTCACACAACTGCGACACCCCTTACACTGAAACATTCTACACTCCACCCCAACCGGAGCCATGTGATCTCCTGGGAGAGGCAAAAACCAGATTAAAAATCCAGGCCAATTTAGGGAGACAAAATCTGGGAAAATTCCTCTCCGACCCATCCAGGTGATCGAAACTAGTCCAGATCATCACCCTGGCCGTATTCTATTCCCTGCAGTACTTACCATTATATCTGCGCCGTCCAACAAAAGGTCATCCAGTCCAATCCCAATTACCAGCTCTATACCTTTATACTCTATCTCCCTTGCAATAAAGGCCAACATTTAATTTGCCTTCCTGATCACTTGCTGTACCTGCATACTCACTTTTTGTGCATCATGCACAAGGACCCTCTGTACCGCAGCATTTTGTAATCACTCCCCACTTAAATAATAATTAGCTTTTTTATTTTTCCTGTAGCGTGACTGGGGAAGCTGGGGTTACAGAAGGGAAGGTTAAGGGAAGAATTAATAAAAGGTGTTCAAAATTGTTATATATGTAAACCTGTAAATACCTTGTGTAGCCACCAGAGGGCTCATCCCCTGGAGTCCCAAGGGATCCCACAATCCCTTGGGAGCACGGGTACTTAAGGAGGCCTCACAGGCTGGAGAGGCACTCTGGAGACCTGCAATAAAAGACTACGGTCACACCTTACTTTGAGATTGCAGTATCTAGTCTGACTCTTTACACTACAAAAGTTATGAGGGACTTTGATAAGAAGAGACAGGGAGAAACGGTTTTCAGTGGCAGGACGGTCAGTAACCAGAGGGACACAAATTTAAGATAATTTGGAGGCAAAGCTCGGGGTAAGATGAGAATTTTTTTTTTATACACGCAGCGAGTTGTTGTGATCAGGAACGCGCTGCCTGTAAGGGCAGTGGGAGAAGATTCAATAGTAACTTTCAAAAGGGAAATGGATAAATACTTGAAAGTCAAAATGCAGGTACAGCAAGCAATTAGGAAGGCAAATGGTATCTTAATAGTCCAAACCCCTTGCCATAAAGACAAAGAGTAAATAAGTCTCGCTGCAATTATGTGAGGCTTTGGTGAGACCACACCTGGAGTATTGTGCACAGTGTCGGTCTCCTTACCACAGGAAGGATATACTTGCCATAGAGAGGGTGCAACGAAGGTTCACCAGACTGATTCCTGGGATGAGGGGATTGTCCTATGAGGAGAGATTAAGTAGATTGGGCCGATACTCTCTGGGGTTTATAAGATTGAGAGGTGATCACATTGAAACATACCAGATTCTGAGGGGGATTGACAGGGTAGATGCAGGGAGGATGTTTCCCCCGGGCTGGGGAGTCTAGAACCAGGGGTCACAGTCTCAGGATAAGGGGTCGGCCATTTAGGACTGAGATGAGGAGGAATTTCTTCACTCAGAGGGTGGTGAATCTTTGGAATTCTCTGCCCCAGAGGGCTGTGGAGGCTCAGTCTTTGAGTATATTCAAGGCCGAGATCGATAGATTTTTGGATATTTAGGGAATCGAGGGATATGGGGATCGGGCGGGAAAGTGGAGTTGAGGTCGAAGATCAGCCGTGATCTCACTGAATGGCGGAGCAGGCTCGAGGGGCCGAATCCTGCTCCTATTTCTTGTTCACTGCTGTTCCTATGAATGACTTGTCTTCGTGCTGCCATTGGATGTAGGTTGGAGCTCATCGCTTCAATTGGACATTCTCTGAAGGATACAATGGTTACTGCAGCAACTTGCATTTATATAGCGCCTTTAACAGAGTTAAAACATCCCAAGGCGCCTCACAGGACATTAATCAAACAAAATTTGGACACCAAGCCTCAGGAGGAGATATTAGGACAGGCTTGGTCAAAGAGGTGGGATTTAAGGAGCATCTTAAAGATGAAAAGAGAGGCGGAGAGGTTTAGGGAGGGAGTTCCAGAGCTTGGGGCCCAGGTAACAGAAGGCACGGCCACCGATGGTGGAGAGATTATAATTAGGGATGCTCAAGAGGCCAGAATTAAAGGAACGCAGACATCTCCGGGGGGGGGGGGGGGGGGGGGGGGGAGGGGGTTGTAGAAGGTTCCAGACAGATATTAAAAGGGGGGGGGGGGGGGGGACAAGACCATTGTCAAGCCGTGGCTCACACTCTCGCCAGAAGGTTGTAGGTTCAAGTCCCATTCCAGGGACTGGAGCACATAATCTACGCTGAAACTCCCAGTGCAGTACTGAGGGAGCGCCGCACTGTCGGAGGGGCAGTGCTGAGGGAGTGCCGCACTGTCGGAGGGGCAGTACTGAGGGAACCCCGCACTGTCGGAGGGGCAGTACTGAGGGAGTGCCGCACTGTCGGAGAGGCAGTACTGAGGGAGCGCCGCACTGTTGGAGGTGCCGTCTTTCGGATGAGATGTTAAACCGAGGCCCCGTCTGCTCTCTCAGGTGGATGTAAAAGATGAAGAAGAGCAGGGGAGTTATCCCCGGTGTCCTGGGGCCAATATTTATCCCTCAATCACCATAACAAAAAACAGACTATCCGATCATTATCACATTGCTGTGTGTGGGAGCTTGCTGTGCACAAATTGGCTGCCATGATTCCCACATTACAACAGTGACTACACTCCAAAAGTACTTCATTGGGACATCCAGTGGTCGTGAAAGGCGCTATATAAATGCAAGTCATTCATTCAAGTGATTGGTGGTCACCCAGCGTTTCTGCCTCTGTGAATGTAAAAGGGGACGCTGGCTCGGACCCTCCCCCCGGGACCCTCAACACCTCCCCCCCCTCCCCCCACCCCCCAGACCCTGCCCCCGGACAGACACAGTACAAGAGCTGATAAACAATCCTGTTACGCACCTTCAGCCTCCTGAAGCATTTGCTCCACCCACACTGTTAAATCCTCCCAAGAGCCTTTGCCAAGAGCAGCAAAAAATAAATAGAAAAAGGAAAAAAAAAGGACAAAATGTCATGCAAATAAAACCACAAAAACAATTGTTTTTTTGGATTAGTGAAAAATAAAGGGGGCTATTAATACTGCGAACATTGCAGATCGAGTTGACACAATAAAAAAAGACTTGCATTTATATAGCACCTTTCACGACCACCGGCTGTCCCAAATCACTTTACAACCAATGAAGTATTGTTGGAGTGTAGTCACTGTTGTAATGTGGGAAACGCAGCGGCCAATTTGCGCACAGCAAGCTCCCACACACAGCAATGTGATAATGACCAGATTGTCTGTTTTTAGCGATGTTGACTGAGAGATAAATATTGGCCCCAGGACACTGGGGAGAACTCCCCTGCTCTTCTTCGAAATAGTGCCCTGGGATCTTTTACGTACTCAGTACTGACCCTCCGACAGTGCGGCACTCCCTCAGTACTGCCCCTCCGACAGTGCGACGTTCCCTCAGTACTGCCCCTCCGACAGTGCAGCACTCCCTCAGTACTGCCCCTCCGACAGTACGGCGCTCCCTCAGTACTGCCCCTCCGACAGTGCGGCGCTCCCTCAGTACTGCCCCTCCAACAGTGCAGCGCTCCCTCAGTACTGCCCCTCCGACAGTGCGGCGCTCCCTCAGTACTGCCCCTCCCTCAGTACTGCACTGGGAATGTCAGCCTAGATTTTTGTGCTCAACTCCCTGGAGTGGGACTTGAACCCACGACCTTCTGATTCAGAGGCCAGAGAGCTGCGCACTGAGCCGCAGCTGACACCCGTTTCAGCAAGAAAGAGTTGCATTTCTGTAGCGCCTTTCACGACCACCAGACAACTCAAAGCGCTTTACAGCCAACGAAGTACTTTTGGAGTGTAGTCACTGTTGTAATGTAGGAAACTGGTTCGGGCCCAGTGGAACATACACAGAAAACAAAAGGCATTGTATGTACACAGCTCAATCACGTACGATAGTTTGCGAAGCACGGGACTTCTCTATGATGGAGGAAGACACTGTTCGGCGAGGTTAGATTTGCTTCAGTGCCCTGGGAAAATGCGCCAAGGTGCAACAATAACAAACAGGCGTCGCCTCCTTTACAAGCGGAGGGTTAAAGCGGTGTGGTGTCTCATCTTGGTTTTCAAACCCCTCCATGACCTCGCCCTCTCCTTACCTCGAACCGCCTCTCGCCCAACAACCGCCCACCCTCGCCCGAGAATTCCACGCTCCTCCAATTCTGCCCTCTTGCACATTGATGATTTCCATTGCTCCACCATCGGTGGCCGTGCCTTCAGCTGCCTGGGCCCCGAGCTCTGGAATTCCCTCCCTAAACCTCTCTACCCTCCTTAAAACCTACCTCTTTGACCAAGCTTTTTAATGACCTGTCCCAATAAGGAAAAGACTTGTATTTCATCATCATAGGCCGTCCCTCGAAGCGAGGATGACTTGCTTCCACACAAAAAAGGGATGAGTTCACAGGTGTTTCAATGAGGGACCTAATATTCCAGATCCCGAACTACATCCTGAAGGGTGGAAGATGCCTGTGGGTGGATTTTTTTAACGTGGGGTGACCGTTGCACACCAGCCACCACACGGGCTTGACAGAGCGAGGTCTTGGTCCAGGGGCAAGGGTTAACCAGGACGACTGGAGACCAGCTCTGCTGCATGGACCCAGTGCGCTCACATATCGCACAGTGTGGGCTGGGCCCGTGCTGCCCCTGGGCCCCTGGCCCCGAACTCTCGCCTCTCTACAATCTCTCGCCACTCCTTCGCCCCGACCTCGCCGCTCCTGCTGTATCTGCCCACGCTCCAATCACCGACCGGGACCTTGATGACGTTATTCATCATCAGAGAAAGCAGGAAAGGGGTACGGAGGTGAATGATCAGCCATGATCTTATTGAATGGCGGTGAAGGCTCGAAGGGCCGAATGGCCTACTCCTGCACCTATTTTCAATGTTTCTTCTATGTTTCTACTCTTCGCTGCCTATATATAGCGCCTATCAAGACCACCAGACGTCTCAAAGCGCTCCACAGCCAATGAAGCGCCCCTGGAATGTGGTCACCGTTGTAATGTGGGACTATCTCCTTATATGGTCCCGATGCCAATGCTGAACTTGCAATGGCACTGAACAGGCACAAGACATGCTCACTACATTGAGACCTCCAGAACAAGGGGACGTGACCTTAAACTTCGAGCCAGGTCGTTCAGGGGTGATGTGAGGAAGCACTTCTTCACACACACGGGGGTGGGATTCTGGAACGCTCAAGAAATGCCACTTAACAAGGGGAAAGTTCCAAAAATACAAGACTTCCCTTTAAAGCCCAACTCTCCTTTACCAAAATAGGCAGAGTGTTGTGGTGGTATCACTGCTGAACCAATCATAGTGTCAGCCTAATTATCGGAGGCTGAAACTCTGGTCAGACCCCGCCCGGAGTCACTGCGTCCAGTCCTGGGCTCCGCTCCTCAGGGAGGATATATCGGGGGCGGCAGAGCAGATTCACCAGAATGGTACCCGGGGGGCTCAAAGGGAGCAGCGAGAGATCATGACGGAGGTGCGGCGAATGTTTGTGGCAGAGGAGCGGCGAGATCATGGGGAGGTGCGGCAACTGAGGGTACGGGGCCCAGAAGAGCCGAGGGCCCAGGGGTAGCACGGGCCCAGCCCACACTGCGATATGTGAGCTCACTAGGTCCGTGCAGCAGAGCTGGTCTCCAGTCGTCCTGGTTAGCCCTTGCCATTGGACCAAGACCTCGCTCTGTCAAGCCCGTGTGGTGGCTGGTGTGCAACGGTCACCCCACGTTAAAAAAATCCACCCACAGGCATCTTGCACCATTTCGATTGGAGTTCAGGACTGGAACATCGGGTCCTTCATTGAAACATCTGTGAACTCGTGTGGAAGCAAGTCATCCTCGTTCGAGGGACCGCCTATGATGATGATGCAAAGGGTTAAATCCCGAGGACAGGTGGCACAGACTGGGCTGTGTTCCCTCGAGTGTGGAAGATTAAGGGCGATCTAATCGAGGTGTTTACGATGATTAAAGGAGTTGATGGGGTCGATCGAGAGAAACTGTTCCCCCTGGTGGGGGGAGTCCAGAACAAGGGGGCGTCACCTTAAAATTAGAGCCAGGCCGTTCAGGGTGATGTCAGGGAGCACTTCTTCACACAAAGGGTGCTGGGAATCTGGAACTCTCTCCCACAAAACGCTGTTCAGGCTGGGGGAGGGGGGCAATTGGAAATGTCAACACTGAGATTGATCAGATTGTTGTTGGGTAAGTGTATTGCGGGTTACAGAACCAAGGCGGGTCGGGTAGATGGAGTTAAGATGCAGATCAGCCATGGAATGATTAAATGGCGGGAACAGTCTCGATGGGCTGAATGGCCTCCTCCTGTTCCTACGATTCTTACACTTTTCCTAAATAAACAGGCTACCCAGTACTTTGAAGAAAAATACCCACTGGACGAGCATTTACATATAGATTGGATCGAGGCCCCTAGTGTCCAACAAAAGTTTGACCTCGAAAAGCCACCAATTCAATCATCAGTGCAGCATTAAATGGTGGTAAAGCTCAGTGTGACAAAATTCGGGCGATGGGAGGACGGAGGATTAAAGGGTGCGTCACACTCCCATGTAGGCACATGCACTATAATGGAATCGTGACCTGCTGCCCTTTTAACGGGGAAGGTAATGAAACGCGTCCTTTCATCGCGACTTCTCTTTGGCTCGGAGTCACAACCAAAAGGCACGGAATAGCGAAAGGAAGGGCCATGTTCTGTTTTTAGCTTAATTTGGGACTTTTTACTGCTTGAAGAAAAAAAAAATCTTTTTGGGTGGGGTGGGGAAGGGGGGGAGGGAGAGAAATCTAAACATTGAACGCTTTGCTGAAGAACTGAAATCAAACTGTTACTGCCACAGAAAGTGGGCCAGAACCACACTGAGATATAATCCAAGGAGGCCAGATAGGATGGTCTGGGCAGCAGAAAATGCTGCCATCGATTTCATAGAATCACATACGGCACAGGAGGAGGCCATTGGGCCCACCGAGCCTGTGCCGGCTCTGTGACAGAGCGATCCAATCAGTCCCACTCCCCCCGCTCTTTCCCCACAGCCCGGCACATTCCTCCCCTTCCTGTATTTACCCAACTCCCAGTTTGAAAGTCACTATTGAATCTGCTCCCACCGCCCTTTCAGGCAGCGCGTTCCCGATCACAACAACTCGCTGCGTAAAAAATACATTTTCCTCCTCTCCCCTCTGATTTTTTTTTGCCAATTTTCCTAACTGTGTCCCTCTGGTTACCGAACCTCCTGCCCCTGGAAACAGTTCCTCCTTATTTACCCCTCATCATTTTGAACGCCTGTGTCAAATCTCCTCTTAACCTTCTCTGCTCTAAGGAGAACAATCCCAGCTTCTCCAGCCTCTCCACATAACCGAAATCCCTCATCCCCGGGACCATTTGGGTCAATCTCCTCCGCCCCCTCTCCCAGGCCTGGACATCCTTCCTAAAGTGTGGAGCCCAGAATTGGACACAATACTCCAGCTGGGGCCTAACCAGCGATTTATGAAGGTTTCGCATAACTTCCTAGCTTTTGTACTCTATGCCTCCATTAAGGTAACATAGTGATTCTGTTACTGGACCAGTAATCCAGGGGTCTGGGCTAATGATCCGGAGATCCGAGTTCAAATCCCCCCACGGCAGCTGGGGAATTTAAATTCAGTTCATTAAATAAATTTGGATTAAAAAACGAGTGTCAGTAATGGTGACCACGAAACTATCAGATTGTCGTAAAAACCCATCTGGTTCACCAATCTCCTTCAGGGAAGGAAATCTGCCGCCCTCACCCGGTCTGGCCGACACGTGACTCCAGACCCACAGCAATGTGGTTGACTATTCACTGCCCTCTGAAATGGCCCAGCGAGACACTCAGTCATCCCAAACCGCTACGACAAAGTCAGCGCTGGGGGAGCACCTTCACCACACGGACTGCAGCGGTTCAAGAAGGCGGCTCACCACCACCTTCTCAAGGGGCAATTAGGGATGGGCAATAAATGCCGGCCTTGCCAGCGACACCCACACCCCGCGAACCAATAAATAAATAAAAGCCCAGGATCCTGCATGTTTTACAGCTCATTAACTTGCCCTGCCACCGTCACAGATTTCTGTACACAGAAACCCCCAGGTCTTTCAGTGCCTGCAAACCCTCTTTAAAATTGTAGCATTGCGTTTATATTTATGACCAGTAATTATATATTTGATGTATTTAAGGGGAAGCTGGATAAACACATGGGGGGAGAAAGGAATAGAAGGATATGGTGATGGGGTGAGATGGAGAGGGGTGGGAGGGGGCTGGTGTGGAGCATAAACCCCGGCACGGAGCGGTGAGGCATAAACCCCGGCACGGAGCGGTGGGGCATAAACCCCGGCACGGAGCGGTGGGGCATAAACCCCGGCACGGAGCGGTGGGGCATAAATCCCGGCACGGAGCGGTGGGGCATAAACCCCGGCACGGAGCGGTGGGGCATAAACCCCGGCACGGAGCGGTGGGGCATAAACCCCGGCACGGAGCGGTGGGGCATAAACCCCGGCACGGAGCGGTGGGGCCCAGTGGCCTGTTTCTCGATGTAACTCTATATTGCTCTGCCTGATCCTTCTGATTTGTCTGTTGCAAATCAGGCGGCACAACGCACCAAGTGATGAGGCTTATCGCAGAACCGTAACATGCTTAACTGTTTACTCGCCACTGCAAGTCTTTCTTTTTGAAAAAGCAAATAAATTCTAAAGCACATTTTTTTTAAATAATAATAACTATTACAACTGGGAAACAAACTCAAGCCTGCGCTCCTGGGTAAAGGTACAATAATGCTTCCAGTACATTCTCAATCTCGCACCTTCAATCCGTGAAATCTGGCAGCTCTGCCCCAGCATCAGGGGGATGAAAGTGTTAAATGCCAACTAAATGAGACGAGCGACTCTCACGTTACGAGCAAACGCAGCTCTCTACCCATCCCTCTTCCCACCCCCCCCCCTTCCCCCCCCCCTCCTCCCCACACCACACAAGGCAGAGGTGAAAATGTGTCTTTGTATTGTCAATTAGCTCAAGCACTACTGATGCAGTTCAAGGGTCAGGCGACAGGGAGGGAGGGTGAGGACAGTAAGCCAGCAAGACACAGCGAGCAGTTATTGCACCGCTGTGACCACAGACCATCACAGTCCTTGTGCTGCAGTGGGAAATCAGAGCGGGTTACTGGCACGGCCAGCATGAATGTATAAAACGGTCTGTGTGTGTGTCTCTCTGTTTCTCTGTCTGTTTGTGTCTCTCTCTGTGTGTCTCTCTCTCTCTCTCTCTCTGTCGCTCTCTCTCTCTCTCTGTCGCTCTCTCTCTCTCTCTGCAAACATCTTTTGTCGCTGCTGCAATTTCTAAAGACGCAGAGTCCTGAAAGGAAAAACAACACACACCAGCCTCACCCGGAGCGGCAGGGAGGGTTGCATCAGCCGGCTGGCTGCACCTTTGTTGTTGCAGTCGAGCTTGCTGCGAAACGTCCAGGCTGGGTTTGCAACCTGCTTTTTATGGTGCAGCTGATGTAGGGACAAGGGAAGGGCATTGATGCTGTCGTTGATTAAATTCAAGGGGATTGGGATAAGGATAAATACGCTCCCGACCAGCAAAGCAAATCTGAACAGGCTTCGTGATGTGATGTGGTGCACAAGCCGATCTCGTTTTACAATTGACACTAAAATTTAAAGTGGTTTACAGCAGCAATGGGCAGGATTGTCGATGCCACAGTTAACGTGAGACAGAACTGTGAAAACTGAGCCGATTTTACCAGGACGTTGCAAATCTAATTTCCAGTGTAATAATGACATCGCACTATTCGGAGCCGGTATCACACTAACTAGGAAGGAGAGGGGAGGGGAACGGGGGGATTGAGAAATATAGACAAGGAAAGAGCAGTGCCTGCAGATAGTCGTACCTTCGTGGGCAGGCTCGGGGTCGGGTGTGAGCGAGATGTCGTTGAGCTCCCGTAGGCAGAGCCACTCTCCGTCGACCGAGACGCGGAAGTTGCACAGGTAGATGGTCTCCCGGGCCGCCTGGGTGATCTTGTCGGTGGTGGGAGTGGGAGCATCACTCTGGGGGGTCAGGTCGGACATGGTGACTCAGCAATCGGAATAGGGGGAGAGGGAGAGAGGGAAGAGAGAGCGGGGGGGGGGGGGAAAAGAGAGTGAGGGGGGCGGCGAGAGAGAGAGACAGAGTGAGAGAGAGGGGGAAAGAGAGAGAGAGCGAGGGGGAGGAGGAGAGAGAGAGGGGGGAGACAGAAAGAGGGGAGAGAGAGAGAGAGAGAGAGAGAGGGAGAGGGGGGGGAGAGAGAGAGAGAGAGAGAGAGAGAGAGAGAGAGAGAGAGAGAGAGAATATTCCTTCCCCCCACTGCGAGGATGGGCAGGCGGGGAGAATCAGGGCGCGGAGAAAGAAAGAGGGGGGCACGCGCTCTGTGTGTGCCGAGACCAGCAAAGTCGGGGGGTCACTGAGAGGCAGCCTCAGTACCGAGGGGAGGGAGGGAAGGAGCGGGGGGAGGGGAGCAGGTAGCAGACAAGTGACTCAGCAGAAAAGACTTCCTTCCCTCCGTCAGCGCTCTCTCCCTCTCGGGTCTGAGGCAGCAAGGCCGGGACGACCAAAAAAAAACCCTTTTTTTTTTGCAAAGAAATCGGCAAAGATTGCCTTGGCTCAAGATCTCCGGCAAAAGATGCTGACAGTCTCCAAAATACAGCAGGGTAGCGAAGAGATGCTCAAACAATTACTGGGCTGACTCGAGACTCAGCCGGCACCATACTATAATCAAAGGAGAGGGGGGAAAAAAAGAAAAGAGAGAGAGAGGAGCCAGGGCTCTCTCTTGCGCAGTGCTCTCAGCTGTAGACCAAAATGGCTGGCTAAATGCAACCCTGGACTGACAATTCCAGCGTCACATGACTCCCAATGCATAAACAATTTCTGAGCTGCCTCTGGGATGCTGCAGCACGCAGTACGATTGGTGCTCGCTGCCTCCTGGTCCCAGCCCCCCCGCTCCCAACACAATTACACACACACCACAGACAGACAGACACACACACACACAGAGACACACACAGACAGACACACACACCACAGACAGACACACACACACAGACACACAGAGACACACACACACACACAGAAACACACACAGACAGACAGACACACACACACACACACAGACACAGACACACACACACACAGACACACACACACACAGACACACACACAGACACACACAGACACACCCATTTATGATCAGGCAGAATGCACTGCACAGCATCACTTACCCCGGGCAGAGCACAGACACTCTGTGTCTGGTTGATGCATTCCCTCCCGACAAACAATTATGCAACCGATTAGATTTCTTTTTTAACTATTATGCCACAGAATCATTTTTAAATACACAGGATATTGTATATTAATGACCTGGACTTGAGTGTAAAGGGACACCATTTCAAAGCCTGCAGATGTAGTACATAGTGACCATGATCGTAACAGGCTACAAGGTGGATATAGACAGGCTGGGGAACGGGGCAGACACACAGGGCAACAACAACTTGTATTTATATAGCACCTTTAACGGGGTGAGACGTCCCAAGTCGCTTCATAAGTCGGTGGTTGGAGCTCGGGCAGGTACAGCAAGGTCGGGGCGAAGGAGCGGCGAGAGTTCGTAGAGCGACGTGCTCGGGGCCCCGGAGAGGCGAGAGTTCGGGGCCCCGGAGAGGCGAGAGTTCGGGGCCCCGGAGAGGCGAGAGTTCGGGGCCCCGGAGAGGCGAGAGTTCGGGGCCCCGGAGAGGAGAGAGTTCGGGGCCCCCGAGAGGCGAGGGCCCAGGGGCAGCACGGGCCCAGCCCACACTAGGTCCGTGCAGCAGAGCTGGTCTCCAGTCGTCCTGATTAACCCTTGCCCCTGGACCAAGACCTCGCTCAGTCAAGCCCCGTGTGGTGGCTGGTGTGCAACGGTCACCCCACGTTAAAAAAATCCACCCACAGGTATCTTCCACCCTTCAACATGTAGTTCAGGATCTGAAATATCAGGTCCTTCATTGAAACACCTGCGAACTCATCCCTTTTTAACGTGGAAGCAAGTCATCCTCCATTCGAGGGACCGCCTATGATGATGATGATGATGAGATAAAAGATTTGACACCAAGCCATACAAGTAGTGACCAAAAGCTTAGACAAAGAGGTCGGTTTTAAGGAGCGTCTTAAAGGAGGAAAAAGAGATAGAGAGGCGGAGAGGTTTAGGGAGGGAGTTCCAGAGCTTGGGGCCCAGGCAACAGAAGGCACGGCCACCGATGGTGGAGCGATTATAATCAGGGATGCTCAGGAGGGCAGAATTAGAGGAGCGCAGATATCTCGGGGGGGTTGTGGGGCTGGAGGAGATTACAGAGATAGGGAGGGGCGAGGGCCATGGAGGGATTTGAACACAAGGATGAGAAATTTGAAATCGAGGCGTTGCTTAACCGGAGCCAATGTAGGTCAGCGAGCACAGGGTGTAATGGGTGAGCGGGACTCGGTGCGAGTTAGGACACGGGGCAGTGAGCACAGGGGTTGATGGGTGAGCGGGACTTGGTGCGAGTTAGGATATGGGGCAGTGAGCACAGGGGGTGATGGGTGAGCGGGACTCGGTGCGAGTTAGGACACGGGGCAGCGAGCACAGGGGGTGATGGGTGAGCGGGACTCGGGGCGAGTTAGGACACGGGGCAGCGAGCACAGGGGGTGATGGGTGAGCGGGACTTGGTGCGAGTTAGGATATGGGGCAGTGAGCACAGGGGGTGATGGGTGAGCGGGACTCGGTGCGAGTTAGGACACGGGGCAGCGAGCACAGGGGGTGATGGGTGAGCGGGACTCGGGGCGAGTTAGGACACGGGGCAGCGAGCACAGGGGGTGATGGGTGAGCGAGACTCGGTGCGAGTTAGGACACGGGGCAGTGAGCACAGGGGTTGATGGGTGAGCGAGACTTGGTGCGAGTTAGGATATGGGGCAGTGAGCACAGGGGGTGATGGGTGAGCGGGACTCGGTGCGAGTTAGGACACGGGGCAGCGAGCACAGGGGGTGATGGGTGAGCGGGACTCAGGGCGAGTTAGGACACGGGGCAGCGAGCACAGGGGGTGATGGGTGAGCGGGACTCGGTGCGAGTTAGGACACGGGGCAGCGAGCACAGGGGGTGATGGGTGAGCGGGACTGGGTGTGAGTTCGGACACGGGGCAGCGAGCACAGGGGGTGATGGGTGAGCGGGACTGGGTGTGAGTTCGGACACGGGGCAGCGAGCACAGGGGGTGATGGGTGAGCGGGACTGGGTGTGAGTTAGGACATGGAGCAGCCGAGTTTTGGATCACCTCTAGTAGGGTAGAATGTGGGAGGCCGGCCAGGAGTGCGTTGGAATAGTCAAGTCTAGAGGTAACAAAGCCATGGATGAGGGTTTCAGCAGCGGATGAGCTGAGGCAGGGGCGGAGACGGGTGATGTTACGGAGGTGGAAATCGATGAAAGTTAATGCAGGAAAGTGTGAAGTGATGCAGTTTCGGTCGGAAGGATGAGGTGAGGCGATATAAACTCATGGTACAATTTCATGGGGTGCAGGAACAGAGGGGGTGCTTGTTCACAAATCTTTGAAGGTGGCAGGACACGTTGAGAAAGCTGTTAAAAAACATACAGGGACCTTGGCTTTATAAATAGCCCCATAAATAACCCTGGTTAGCCCATACATGGAGCACTGGGAGCAGTTCTGGGCCCACACCTGATGGAGGATATATTGGCCTTGGAGGGAGTGCAGCGTAGGTTTACCAGAGTGATACCCGCACTCCAAGGGTTAAGTTACGAGGGGAGATTACACAAACTGGGGTTGTATTCCCTGGGATTTAGAAGGTTAAGGGGTGATCTGATCGAAGTTTTCGGGATATTAAGGGGAACAGAGAGGGTAGATAGAGAGAGACTATTCCCGCTGGTTGGGGAGTCTGGGACTAGGGACAGAGTCTAAACATTAGAGCCAGACCTTTCAGGAGTGAAGTTAGGAAACACTTCTACACACAGAGGGGGGTAGAGGTTTGGAACTCTCTTCCGCAAACAGCAATTGATGCTGGGTCAGTTGTTAATTTTAAATCTGAGGTTGATAGCTTTCTGTTAACCGAAGGTATTAAGGGATATGGGCCAAAGGTGGGTATATGGAGTTAGGTCACAGGTCAGCCACGATCTCATTGAATGGCGGAGCAGGCTCGAGGGGCAGAATGGCCGACTCCTGTTTCCATGTTCCTAATAGAGGCATAGAGTACAAAAGCAAGGAAGTTATGGTAAACCTTTATAATTCACCGGTTAGACCCCAGCTGGGCCAATTCTAGGAAGGATATCAAGGCCTTGGAGAGGGTCCGGAGGAGATTGACCAGAACGGTTCCCGGGATGAGGGACTCCGGTTCCGTGGATAGACTGTAGAAGCTGGGGTTGTTCTCCTTGGAGCAGAGAAGGTTGAGAGGAGATTTAATAGAGGTGTTCAAAATCGTGGAGTGGGTCGGGAAAAACTGTTTCCAGTGTCAGAAGGGTTGGTAACCAGAGGGACACGGATTTACGGTAAATGGCAAAAGAACCAGAGGGGGAGACAAGGAGAATGTGTTTACGCAGCGAGTTGTGATCAGGAACGCACTGCCTGAAAGGGCGGTGGGAGCAGATTCAATAGTGACTTCCAAACCGGGAATTGGATAAATGCATGAAAACGATAAGATTTTGGAGAATGAGCAGGGGGACTGGGACTGATTGAATCGCTCTGTCACAGAGCCAGCACAGGCTCGGGGTGGCCCACTGGCCTCCTCCCGTGCTGTGAGATTCTGTAACACAATTTACACACAGGCTATTTTTAAAACGAGCGAGCCAAATATTACAGCACGGTGCTTTGAGGTTAAAAGCACAACTAGAATGATGATTTAAAAGCCCACAGGCCTTCCAGCAGGTGTGGGATTTTGAAACTCTCACTGGTACCTCTTCAGGTAAAGCGTGGGGTGATACCAGAGCTGAGCGGTTATACCCATCGGGGATAACAGACTGGGGCGCTTTACTCTAGAAAAGTGAAGGCTGAGGAGTGACCTGATAGAGGGCTTTAAATCGATGAAGGGGTTTGATAGGGTAGACGTAGAGACCAGAACTAGGGACCATCAATATAAGAAAGTCACTAATAAATCCAATGGGAAATTCAGGAGAAACTTCTTTACCCAGAGAGCGGTGAGAATGTGGAACTCGCTGCCACAGGGAGGGGTTGAGGCGAATAGTATCGATGTATTTAAGGGGAGACTGGATAAACATAACATAAGAAATAGGAGCAGGAGTCGGCCATTCGGCCCCTCGAGCCTGCTCCGCCATTCAATACGATCATTGCTGATCTGATCATGGACTCAGCTCCACTTCCCTGCCCGCTCCCCCATAACCCTTTATTCCCTTATCGCTCAAAAATCTGTCTATCTCCGCCTTAAATTTATTCAATGACCCAGCCTCCACAGCTCTCTGGGGCAGAGAATTCCACAGATTTACAACCCTCAGAGAGAAGAAATTCCTCCTCATCTCAGTTTTAAATGGGTGGCCCCTTATTCTGAGACTATGCCCCCTAGTCTCGAGGGAGAAAGGAATAGAAGGATATGGTGATGGGGTGAGATGGAGAGGGGTGGGAGGGGGCTGGTGTGGAGCATAAACCCCGGCACGGAGCGGTGGGATATAAACCCCGGCACGGAACGGTGGGACATAAACCCCGGCACGGAGCGCTGGGGCATAAACCCCGGCACGGAGCGGTCTGTGCTATAAATTCTACGGGTGAGGTCATACCTTCAAATGCTCCCGATTTTAAAACATAATCACTGAGCGGAAAAATATAAAAATAATATTACTCAGATTGAGTCAGTGATGAAAAGAAACTTTTCTTCAATAGCCAGAAAGCTTCAGAACTTTTTTTATTGGGGCATAAGTTTAAAGTAATTGGTAGGAGGTTTAGAGGAGGTTTGAGGGGAAGTTTCTTCACCCAGAGGGTGGTGGGGGTCTGGAACTCACGGCCTGAAAGGGTGGTAGAGGCAGAAACCCTCACCACATTTAAAAAGTACCTGGATGTGCACCTGAAGTGCCGTAACCTACAGGGCTACGGACCCAGAGCTGGAAAGTGGGATTAGGCTGGGTAGCTCTTGGTCAGCCGGCACGGACACGATGGGCCGAATGGCCTCCTTCCGTGCTGTAAATTTCTCTGATTCTATGAGCTGTGGAGAGCTTCGCTATGAATAAGATGAAAGGACTCCATTATCTTTCAATCCTAAGCCTGGGTTTTAATCTAGTGTTGCTCAAGCAGAATAAAACATGCAATCTTTAACACTGCATCTTCCACGCAAGATAGGAGTGTACTAAAGTGTGAAGCTTCAGCGCCAGCTGGAGTATAGAAACATAGAAAATAGGTGCAGGAGTAGGCCATTCGGCCCTTCGAGTCTGCACCACCATTCAATAAGATTATGGCTGATCATGCAACTTCAGTACCTCATTCCTGCTTTCTCTCCATACCCCTGATCTCTTTAGCCGTAAGGGCCACATCTAACTGCCTTTTGAATATATCTAACGAACTGGCCTCAACAACTTTCTGTGGTAGAGAATTCCACAGGTTCACAATTCTCTGAGTGAAGAAGTTTCTCCTCATCTCGGTCCTAAATGGCTTACCCCTTATCCTTAGACTGTGACCCATGGTTCTGGACTTCCTCAACATCAGGAACATTCTTCCTGCATCTAACCTGTCCAATCCCGTCAGAATTTCTATGAGATCCCCTTTCATTCTTCTAAATTCCAGTGAATATAAGCCTAGTCGATCCAGTCTTTCTTCATATGTCAGTCCTGCCATCCTGGGAATCAGTCTGGTGAACCTTCGCTGCACTCCCTCAATAGCAAGAATGTCCTTCCTCAGATTCGGAGACCAAAATTGTACACAATATTCCAGGTGTGGCCTCACCAAGGCCCTGTACAACTGCAGTAAGACCTCCCTGCTCCTGTACTCAAATCCTCTCGCTATGAAGGCCAACATACCATTTGCCTTCTTCACCGCTTGCTGTACCTGCATGCCAACTTTCAATGACTGATGTACCATGACACCCAGGTCTTGTTGCACTTCCCCTTTTCCTAATCTGTCACTATTCAGATAATATTCTGCCTTCCTGTTTTTGCCACCAAAAAGTGGATAACCTCACATTTATCCACATTATACTGCATCTGCCATTCATTTGCCCACTCACCTAACCTGTCCAAGTCACCCTGCAGCCTTTTAGCGTCCTCCTCACAGCTCACACTGCCATCCAGCTTAGTGTCATCTGCAAACTTGGAGATATTACACTCAATTCCTTCATCTAAATCATTAATATATATTGTAAATAGCTGGGAATCGTGTCCAATTCTGGGCAGTGCCCTTTAGGAAGGATGTGAAGGCCTGAGGGTGCGGAAGTGGTTTACAAGAATGGTTCCAGGGATGAGGGACTTGAGTTACGTGGGTAGACTGGAGAAGCTGGGGTTGTTCTCCTTGGAGCAGAGAAGGTTAAGGGGAGATTTGATCGAGGTCTTCAAAATAGTGATGGGTTTAGATCGGGTAAATACAGAGAAACTGTTCCCATTGGTGGAAGGGTCGGGAACCAGAGGACACAGATTTAAGGCGATTGGCAGAAGAACCAAAGACGACACGAGGAAAAACGTTTTTACGCAGCGAGTGGTTAGGATCTGGAATGCGCTGCCCGAGAGGATGGTGGAGGCAGACTCAATCGCGGCTTTCAAAAGGGAGTTGGATAAGTCCCTGAAGGAGAAATAATTGCAGGGCTACGGGGAAAGGGCGGGGGAGTGGGACTAATGGGATCACTCTTCGAAAGAGCCGGGGCGGACTGGATGGGCCGAATGGCCCCCTTCTGGGCTGTACTGTTCTATGCTTCCAGTTGTAAAGCGAATGCCAGAATCCTACATTTCACAATTTCTTGTAGTGTGTGTATTGCCTTATAAAAATCTGTATACCTAAAACTTCCTATTTTGTATCATAGGGAAAATAAAGGGAAAGCACAGGGTGGTCATAGAACCACTTTTCTCGGTCATTGCAAAGTGATTTCTGGCCCCGATTTTAACTCCGGGCGGATTGCCCGCTCAGGCCAGAGTTAAAATTACACTTCGGTCTCAATGATGTCGTCAGGTTGCGGCATGCCGATGTTGGCTCCGGGCGAGTCCACTCGGGTAAGAGCCCAGGGCGGTTTTAACTGGCCGCCCGCCAGGTTTCTGCTGAGTGAGTCGGGAGAGGGAGGGGGAGGGAGAGGGGGAACACGAGGAGGCCATTCAGCCCCTCGAGCCTGTTCCGCCACTCGCCGAGATCATGGCTGATCTGTATCTTAACTCCATCTACCCGCCTTAATACCCTTGGCCAGCAAAAAAAATCTGTCGATCGCAAGATTTAAAATGACTAATTCAGCATCTCCTGATTTTTGTGGGAGAGTATTCCAGGATCTCAGGAGCTAAACCAGAAATATCTGGCTAATTCCGAGGATGAGGGGGTTGGCTTATGAGGAAAGGTCGAGTAGGTTGGGCCTCTACTCATTGGAATTCAGAAGAATGAGAGGTGATCTTATCGAAATGTATAAGATTCTGAGGGGGCTTGACAAGGTGGATGCAGAGAGGATGTTTCCCCTGATGGGGGAGACTAGAACAAGGGGCATAATCTTAGAATAAGGGGCCACCCATTTAAAACTGAGATGAGGAAGAATTTCTTCTCTCAGAGGGTTGTAAATCTGTGGAATTCTCTGCCCCAGAGAGCTGTGGAGGCTGGGTCATTGAATATATTTAATGCGGAGATAGACAGATTTTTGAACAGTAAGGGAGTAAAGGGTTATGGGGAGCGGGCAGGGAAGTGGAGTTGAGGCCAGGATCAGATCAGCCATGATCTTATTGAATGGCGGAGCAGGCTCGAGGGGCCGAATGGCTAGAGTTCTGCTCTTATTTCTTATGCTGCAGTTAAATCTAAGATAGTGATCCATCTATAGTGCGTGTATGGGCCTGTTCTGTCGCACTGCTTAAGGACGTCACACGTCAGGAGCGTTAGTAGTTAACACCTCGATTACGTGTCAGCCAAAGCTTCATTTCAACTCAATATCCGACTCACCAAAATGTGGCAGAAGTAGTTGACACAGTAAGCACAATAAAACTGGAACATGTCACAGGGCTATGGGGCAGTGGGACTGATTGGATCGCTCTGTCACAGAGCCAGCACAGGCACGGTGGGCCCAATGGCCTCCTCCTACTCTGCATCATTCTAGGAGCAACGAACAAACGGCAAGAAACCTCAGTCACTCCGAAAGCTCTCAATCCCCAACTGTCAATTGCAGGAAATAGTCAACCACAATGTTATGGAGCAGGAGACACCTTCTTGAATTTCGCATCCACTCCACAGACTGGAGCGCAGAAAATACAGGCAGACACTCCCGGTGCAGTACTGAGGGAGCGCCGCAGTGTCGGAGGGGCGGTGCTGAGGGAGCACCGTACTGTCGGAGGGGCAGTACTGAGGGAGCACCGTACTGTCGGAGGGACAGTGCTGAGGGAGCGCCGCACTGTCGGAGGGGCGGTGTTGAGGGAGCGCCGCACTGTCGGAGGGGCAGTGCTGAGGGAGCGCCGCACTGTCGGAGGGGCGGTGCTGAGGGAGCGCCGCACTGTCGGAGGGGCAGTACTGAGGGAGTGCCGCACTGTCGGAGGGGCGGTGCTGAGGGAGCGCCGCACTGTCGGAGGTGCTGCCTTTCGGATGAGACATTAAAACGAGGCCCCGTCTGCTCTCTCAGGTGGATGTAAAAGATCCTATGTCTACTGCTTTCAAGAAGAGCAGGGGAGTTCTCCCCGGTGTCCTGGGCCAATATTTATCCCTCAATCAACATCAGTGAAACAGATTCTCTGGTCATTATCACATTGGCTGTGTGTGTGGGAGCTTGCTGTGCGCAAATTGGCTGCTGCATTTCTCACATTACAACAGTGACTACACTCCAAAAGTCCTTCATTGACTGTAAAGCGCTTTGGGGCATCCCGAGGTGGTGAAAGGCGATATAGAAATCCAAGTCTTTCTTCCTCTTTCGATGATTTCTTGATGTCGCCACCCAACCTGCCGAGATTTACCTGTTTGTCAGGTTTCCAGCATCTGCAGTATTTTAATTTTTGCTTCAATTGTTTAATTTGCTGCCACGATGTTTCCAGGAACGCCCAGCTTGACGTTCTGCTGCTCCATGTTCTTTTGTTAAATTCATTCTCGAGGTGTGGGCGTCGCTGGCAAGGCCGGCATTTATTGCCCATCCCTAATTGCCCCTTGAGAAGGTGGTGGTGAGCCGCCTTCTTGAACCGCTGCAGTCCGTGTGGTGAAGGTGCTCCCACAGTGCTGTTAGGGAGGGAGTTCCAGGATTGTGACCCAGCGACGATGAAGGAACGGCCGATATATTTCCAAGTCAGGATGGTGTGTGACTGGGAGGGGAACGTGGAGGTGGTGGTGTTCCCATGCGCCTGCTGCCCTTGTCCTTCTAGGTGGTAGAGGTCGCGGGTTTGGGAGGTGCTGCCGAAGAAGCCTTGGCGAGTTGCTGCAGTGCATCTTGTAGATGGTACACACTGCAGCCAGGGGGCGCCGGTGGTGGAGGGAGTGAGTGTTGAAGGTGGTGGAGGGAGTGAGTGTTGAAGGTGGTGGAGGGAGTGAGTGTTGAAGGTGGGGGATGGGGGGCCGATCAAGTGGCTGCTTTGTCCTGGATGGTGTCGAGCTTCTTGAGTGTTGTTGGAGCTGCAACTCATCCAGGTAAGTGGAGAGTGTTCCATCACACTCCTGACTTGTGCCTTGTAGATGGTGGAAAGGCTTTGGGGAGTCAGGAGGTGAGACACTCGCCACAGAATACCCAGCCTCTGACCCACTCTTGTAGCCACAGTATTTATGTGGCTGGTCCAGTTAAGTTTCTGGTCAATGGTGACCCCCAGGATTTCTGTTCGTCTCTTTTATCCTTTTCATCCTTGCCCTCCATTTCACTTACATATCAGCTGTGGCTCAGTGGGCAGCACCCTCGCCTCTGAGTCAGAAGGTTGTGAGTTCAAATCCCACTCGAGACTGGAGCACAAAAAAAAACTAGGCCGACAGTCCCAGTGCAGTACTGAGGGAGTGCCGCACTGTCGGAGGGGCAGTGCTGAGGGAGCGCCGCACTGTCGGAGGGGCAGTGCTGAGGGAGCGCCGCACTGTCGGAGGGGCAGTGCTGAGGGAGCGCCGCACTGTCGGAGGGGCAGTGCTGAGGGAGCGCCGCACTGTCGGAGGGGCAGTGCTGAGGGAGCGCCGCACTGTCGGAGGGGCAGTGCTGAGGGAGCGCCGCACTGTCGGAGGGGCAGTGCTGAGGGAGCGCCGCACTGTCGGAGGGGCAGTGCTGAGGGAGCGCCGCACTGTCGGAGGGGCAGTGCTGAGGGAGCGCCGCACTGTCGGAGGGGCAGTGCTGAGGGAGCGCCGCACTGTCGGAGGGGCAGTGCTGAGGGAGCGCCGCACTGTCGGAGGGGCAGTGCTGAGGGAGCGCCGCACTGTCGGAGGAGCCGTCTTTCGGATGAGATATTAAATCGAGGCCCCTTCTACTCTCACAGGTGGACGTAAAACATAAGAATTAGGAGCAGGAATCGGCCATTTGGCCCCTCGAGCCTGCTCCGCCATTTAATATCATGGTTGATCTGATCATGGACTCAGCTCCACTTCCCTTCCCGCTCCCCATAACTCTTCAACCCCTTATCATTCAAAAATCTGTCTATCACCACCTTAAATATATTCAATGACCCAGCCTCCACAGCTCTCTGGGGCAGAGAATTCCACAGATTTACAACCCTCGGAGAAGAAATTCCTCCTCATCTCAATTTTAAATGGGGGGCCTCTTATTCTGAAACTATGCCCCCTAGTTCTAGATTCCCCCACGAGGAGAAACGTCCAGCCCCCTCAGAATCTTATACATTTCAGTAAGATCACCTCTCATTCTTCTAAACCTCAATGAGTGTAGGCCCAACCTGCTCAAAAGTTCCCATGGCATTATTTAATCAACATAACAAAAGATTTTCTGGCTCATTATCACATTGCTGTGTGTGGGAGCTTGCTGTGCGCAAATTGGTTGTCGTGTTTCCCACATTACAACAGTGACTACACTTCAAAAGTACTTCATTGGCTGTAAAGCGCTTTGGGATGTCCAGAGATCGTGAAAGATGCTATAGAAATGCAAGTCTTTCTTCAGAGCATTAGACACCACAATGTGAGGGGAGAGAACGCGAGAGAGGAAAGAAAGACTTGCATTTATATAGCGCCTTTCATGACCACCAGTCATCTCAAAGCTCTTTAGAAGTTGAGTGAGGGATAAATATTGGCCCCAGGACACCGGGGAGAACTCCCCTGTGCTTCTTCGAAATAGTGCCATGGGATATTTTACATCCACCTGAGAGGGCAGATGGGGCCTCGGTTTAACATCTCATCAAAATAACGGCATCTCTGACAGTGCTGCACTCCCTCAGTACTGCCCCTCCAACAGTGCGACGCTCCCTCAGTACTGCCCCTCCAACAGTGCTACACTCCCTCAGTACTGCACTCCCTCAGCACTGCCTCTCCGACAGTGCGACGCTCCCTCAGTACTGCCCCTCCGACAGTGCTGCACTCCCTCAGTACTGCCCCTCCGACAGTGCTGCACTCCCTCAGTACTGCCCCTCCGACAGTGCTGCACTCCCTCAGTACTGCCCCTCCGACAGTGCGGCGCTCCCTCAGTACTGCCCCTCCGACAGTGCTGCACTCCCTCAGCACTGCCTCTCCGACAGTGCGGCGCTCCCTCAGTACTGCCCCTCCGACAGTGCTGCACTCCCTCAGTACTGCCCCTCCGACAGTGCGGCACTCCCTCAGTACTGCCCCTCCAACAGTGCGACGCTCCCTCAGTACTGCCCCTCCAACAGTGCTACACTCCCTCAGTACTGCACTCCCTCAGCACTGCCTCTCCGACAGTGCGACGCTCCCTCAGTACTGCCCCTCCGACAGTGCAGCACTCCCTCAGTACTGCCCCTCCGACAGTGCTGCACTCCCTCAGTACTGCCCCTCCGACAGTGCTGCACTCCCTCAGTACTGCCCCTCCGACAGTGCGGCGCTCCCTCAGTACTGCCCCTCCGACAGTGCTGCACTCCCTCAGCACTGCCTCTCCGACAGTGCGGCGCTCCCTCAGTACTGCCCCTCCGACAGTGCTGCACTCCCTCAGCACTGCCTCTCCGACAGTGCTGCACTCCCTCAGCACTGCCTCTCCGACTGTGCGACGCTCCCTCAGTACTTCACTGGGAGTGTCAGCCTAGATTTTTGTGCTCAAGTCCCTGGCGTGGGACTTGAACCCACAACCTTCTGACCCAGAGGCGAGAGTGCTGCCCACTGAGTCATGGCTCACAGTCACTCAATCAGGAGATCACACCACGAGAGATTGCAAGAGGACAGCGTAATGTAGTGTGTGGGAGAGAAGAATGTGTGTATGAATGGGAAGAGAGCGGTAGAGAAAAAGCCAGAAAAAGTGATAAGATAACGAGAAAGAAGAATTAATATCGGACTTGAGCAGAGACAAACACAGCGAGGTATTTGTCTGAGCTTTTTCACAGGCGATTAACCAGAACACATTGTGCATTACATTATGTACAGGACTCCAGTACTTATACAATAACAGCACCTCCGACTCTCAATGAAAACGCACATGATGTTCAGATGGTGTCCTTGGCCAATATTTATCCCTCAAACAACATCAGTGAAACAGATGATCACATTGTTGTGTGTGGGAGCTTGCTATGCGCAAATTGGAAACCACGTTTCCCACATTACAACAGTGACCACACTCCAAAACATGCCTCATCGGCTGTAAAACGCTTTGGGACATCCAGAGGTTGCGAAGAAAAGACGTGGGATTCGTACAGCGCTTTCCACGACCATCGGACAAGATCAACTGCTCATTTATTTCACTTGCTTGATTCTGGGATCTTGCTGTGCACAAATCAGCTGCTGCGTTTCCTTACATAACACTAACTGCCCAAAGAGGCACAGGGGTTGCTTGTGAAGTGCCAGAGGGCATTTCGGGAGGACATGAAAGATAAGTTCGGCAGGATATTACGGCTTCTCATATTACAAACTGTAGTCTCACGTTAGTAAAATATTTCAATGGTGCCTTCAACATAGAGACATCAAAAGGCACTTCACAGATCTGCTTCCTGTAACACCTGCTCCCATGACGCCCTGTCGATGTTGCAGAACAAGATCTGAATACACAGTCATTGTCAAACCAGTACTGGCCTATATACCACTGCCAGTTACTGACACGGTATCACCAGAAATCTGCTGGTGTACGAACATACGGTAAAGGTGGGCAGGGGAAGGCCAAGCTGACCCAAGACGCCATCCCCAAGCCCATACCTCATGATGGCTGCAGCATCATGGCCAGACAATTCCTCTCTCCCTCCCGCCCTAGCTCCTATCCCCACTCGCTCTCCAAACACCCTTTCCCCTCCCGCACAGCTCCCACCAACCCATGGGAACACCATCACCTCCAAATCACTGTCGACTCATTGTGCATTGTTTAAACAGGACCAGGCCAACATCCCCAGCCTCGAAGCACTGACCACACTCGATCAGCTCCACTGGGCAGGGCCACATTGTCCGTATGCCAGACACGAGACTCCCAAAGCAAGCGCTCTACTCAAAACTCCTTCACAGCAAGTGAGCCCCAGGTGGGCAGAGGAAACGTTACAGGGACACCCTCAAAGCCTCCCTGATAAAGTGCGACATCCCCACTGACACCTGGGAGTCCCTGGCCAAAGACCGCCCTAAGTGGAGGAAGTGCATCCGGGAGGGCGCTGAGCACCTCGAGTCTCGTCGCCGAGAGCATGCAGAAACCGAGCGCAGGCAGCGGAAGGAGCGTGCGGCAAACCAGTCCCACCCTCCCTTTCCCTCAACGACTATCTGTCCCACCTGTGACAGAGACTGGGGTTCTCGTATTGGACTGTACAGCCACCTGAGAACTCACTTTTAGAGTGGAAGCAAGTCTTCCTCGATTCCGAGGGACTGCCTATGATGATGATAAACAGACTCTATTTGCTGAGTAAATAGACTGTTTGCTGCGAGTCCCTTCGCCAAGGCTTCTTCGGCAGCACCTCCCAAACCCACGACCTCTACCACCTAGAAGGACAAGGGCAGCAGGTGCATGGGAACACCACCACCTCCACGTTCCCCTCCCAGTCACACACCATCCTGACTTGGAAATATATCGGCCGTTCCTTCATCGTTGCTGGGTCACAATCCTGGAACTCCCTCCCTAACAGCACTGTGGGAGCACCTTCACCACACGGACTGCAGCGGTTCAAGAAGGCGGCTCACCACTACCTTCTCAAGGGGCAATTAGGGATGGGCAATAAATGCCGGCCTTGCCAGCGACACCCACATCCCGTTAATGATTTACTGAAAGGTGCAGGGGAAAAATCTCAGAATAATTTCAGTGGACCTTCTGTCAAGCTAATTGAGGACATCAGCTCTCACATAACAATTTTACTGAAATTCAGATAGTTGAGTCCAAAGTTCAAGCTAATTCAGGGAACCTGAGATTTACTATAGCATTTATTCACAAAGATGTGTCTTCCTGTGCGGTGATAAAAGTATTCTATAGTGATACTTCTAGTTCTCAGCCGCAGCTCAGTAGCTAACACCCTCACATCAGAGTCAGAGGTCGTGGGTTCAAGTCCCACTACTGAGACTCGAGCATAAAGTTCTAGGCTGACACTCCCAGTGCAGTGCTGAGGGAGCGCCGCGCTGTCGGAGGGGCAGTGCTGAGGGAGCGCCGCGCTGTCGGAGGGACAGTGCTGAGGGAGCGCCGCGCTGTCGGAGGGGCAGTGCTGAGGGAGCGCCGCGCTGTCGGAGGGGCAGTGCTGAGGGAGCGCCGCGCTGTCGGAGGGGCAGTGCTGAGGGAGCGCCGCGCTGTCGGAGGGGCAGTGCTGAGGGAGCGCCGCGCTGTCGGAGGGGCAGTGCTGAGGGAGCGCCGCACTGTCGGAGGGGCAGTGCTGAGGGAGCGCCACGCTGTCGGAGGTTTTTTGGATGAGATGTTAAACCAAGGCCCCGTCTGCTCTCTCAGGTGCACGTAAAAGATCCCATGGCACGATTCGAAGAAGAGCAGGGGAGTTACCTTGGTTAATATTTATCCCTTCAATCAACATCAATAAAGCAGATTATCTGGTCATTATCACATTGCTGTTTGTGGGAGCTTGCTGTGCGTAAATTGGCTGCCACGTTTCCTACATTACGTCGCCGAGAGCATGCAGAAAACAAGCGCAGGCAGCGGAAGGAGCATGTGGCACCCTTTCCCTCAACCACTGTCTGTCCCACCTGTAACAGAGATTGTAATTCCCATATTGGACTGTTCAGTCACCCGAGAACTCACTTTTGGAGTCTTCCTCGATTCCGAGGGCCTGCTTATGAAGATGACAACAGCGAGTACACTTTTGCAAAAGTATTTCATTGGTTGTAAAGTGCTTTTGGGATCTCCTGAGATTGTGAAAGGCGCTATATATAAATGCAAGTCTGTCTTTTGAATGAGGATGTGCAACTCTGGGGAAAAGGCACCTTGCCCAGTTTGAGCAGGAGGGAGGGGGGCTGGGCAGACACAGCAAAGAGTGACCAGGACAAGGAGTTGCACCACTTTTGTGTTCACTTGAACAACAAACACCAGTTGAAAACAGCAAGCTGAGACCCAAACCCGGCAGACATTGGGAGCCAGGGAGACCCTGCAGGAGAAGCAGGCAGTGCTCTGCAGAGTTTTAATTGCAAATACATTGCAACCTCTTAATTAAATCACATCTTTGCCTCACCCATGCCCACACATACACACACACTTTGTGGTTAAACTCCAGCCACAGCTTTCTAACAGTCCGGCCCCATTTTCTTGCAAAGCACAAACAGACATAATATGCAGTAATTGCAAACCTTGCAGCAACTGAGCCTGGTATGTCCTTTTTGGGCAACTATTCCTAAAATGCAAAAAAAATGCAAAAGTTGCAGGGGCCCCCTCCTTTTTTGTTTTTGCACTTACTTGTCCCGGGCCTGGCGGCGGTGAGGAAGGAAGCTGGAGCAGGAGCAGGAGCAGGAGCTGTGTTGGGTCCCGCCTGCAGCATTGGCTGGAGCTGGAGCTGTGGCGGCGGGCCGCCGGCGTTCTTGACGAAGAAGATGACCGGGTCCCGGCTGCAGGCCGCCTCCCCGTTGGCCGCTTGCTGCAAAACTTGGTGCAGAGCCCCGGCGGCAGCGACGGCGGCGAGCGGCTCCGCCATGATCCCGGTGCTTGGTGCAGGAACAGCGCTGCAGCAAAGCCCCCGGGGCCGCGAGCTCCGAGCCCGGGCCCGGGAATGGAGCGGGGCCCGGATACACTCACACTGATACACTGTGTGCAGTGCTACACTCGGGCTGCTACAAGTGGCTTCACTCACTGCACTATCCACACACACACACACACTCTGGGTTTTGCTGCTTTTTGCATTTTTTGCATATTGCACGACTTGTTGTTGTAGTTGTACATTGTCCAATGACGTCACTTTATTAACACCCTCCTCCCTTCCTGATGTGTTTTATATATTCTATATGTGTGTATATATATTCTATAAGTGTATATATATTCTATATGTGTGTATATATATTATATATGTGTAATGTGTGTATATATTTATTCCATATGTGTTAATGTGTGTATATTTTTATTCTATATGTGGAATGTGTATATATATTCTCTATGTGTAATGTGTATATTCTCTATGTGTAATGTGTATATATTCTATGTGTGTAATGTGTATATATTTATTCCATATGTGTTAATGTGTGTATATTTTTATTCTATATGTGTAATGTGTACATATATATTCTATGTGTAATGTGTACATATTCCATATGCACAGTGTATATATATTCTATGTGTGTAATGTGTACATATATATTCTATATGTGTATATATTCCATATGTGCAGTGTATATATATTCTATATGTGTAATGTGTATATATATGCAGTATGTGTAATGTGTACACATATATGCAGTATGTGTAATGTGTACATATATATATTGTTTGTGTAAATGTGTGTATATATATATATATATAATATGTATATATATATATATAAAATGGGTAAATATGTATATATTTTTATTCTATGTGTAATGTATTTTAATACATATATATAGGACATAGCCGACGTATTTACTAAGCATGGGCCTTACGCTAAACATCCGTAAGACAAAGGTCCTCCACCAGCCTGTCCTCACCGCACAACACTGCCCCCCAAGTCATCAAGATCCACGGCGCAGCTCTGGACACCGTGGACCATTTACTATATCTCGGGAGCCTCCTAACAACAAGAGCAGGCATTGACGTCGAGATCTAACACCACCTCCAGTGCAGCCTTCAGCCGCCTGAGGAAAAAAGTGTTTGAAGACCAGGCCCTCAAATCTGCCACCAAGCTCATGGTCTACAGGGCTGTAGTAATACCCGCCCTCCTGTATGTATCACCAACGATGTCTCTGCAAGATCCTGCAAATCCCCTGGGAGGACAAGCGCACCAACATTAGCGTCCTCGAACAGGCCAACATCCCCAGCATTGAAGCACTGACCACACTTGATCAGCTCCGTTGGGCAGGGCCACATTGTTCGCTTGCCAGACACGAGACTCCCAAAGCAAGCGCTCTACTTGGACCACTTTCACGGCAAATGAGCCAAAGGTGGGCAGAGGAAACGTTACAAGGGCACCCTCAAAGCCTCCCTGATAAACATAGAAACATAGAAAATAGGTGCAGGAGTAGGCCATTCAGCCCTTCTAGCCTGCACCGCCATTCAATGAGTTCATGGCTGAACATGAAACTTCAGTACCCTTTCCTGCTTTCTCACCATACCCCTTGATCCCCCGAGTAGTAAGGACTTCATCTAACTCCCTTTTGAATATATTTAGTGAATTGGCCTCAACTACTTTCTGTGGTAGAGAATTCCACAGGTTCACCACTCTCTGGGTGAAGAAGTTTCTCCTCATCTCGGTCCTAAATGGCTTACCCCTTATCCTCAGACTGTGACCCCTGGTTCTGGACTTCCCCAACATTGGGAACATTCTTCCTGCATCTAACCTGTCTAAACCCGTCAGAATTTTAAACGTTTCTATGAGGTCCCCTCTCATTCTTCTGAACTCCAGTGAATACAAGCCCAGTTGATCCAGTCTTTCTTGATAGGTCAGTCCCACCATCCCGGGAATCAGTCTGGTGAATCTTCGCTGCACTCCCTCAATAGCAAGAATGTCCTTCCTCAAGTTAGGAGACCAAAACTGTACACAATACTCCAGGTGTGGTCTCACCAAGGCCCTGTACAACTGTAGCAACACCTCCCTGCCCCTGTACTCAAATCCCCTCGCTATGAAGGCCAACATGCCATTTGCTTTCTTATGTGCAACATCCCCACCGACACCTGGGAATCCCTGACCAAAGACCGCCCTAAGTGGAGGAAGTGCATCCGGGAGGGCGCTGAGCACCTCGAGTCTCGTCGCCAAGAGCATGCAGAAACCAAGCGCAGGCAGCGGAAGGAGCGTGCGGCAAACCAGTCCCACCCTCCCCTTCCCTCAACCACTGTCTGTCCCACCTGTGACAGAGACTGTAATTCCCGTATTGGACTGTTCAGCCACCTGAGAACTCACTTCAGGAGTGGAAGCAAGTCTCCCTCGATTCCGAGGGACTGCCTATGATGATGATGATGATATATATATATTATATATGTGTTATTTGTTATATATATTACACAGGAGCGGAGAGAAAGTGTGGGCGAAGGTGCGGTGAATGAGGGTACGGGGCCCAGGAGAGGTGAGGGCCCGGGGGCACCATGGCTCAGCTCACACTGCGATATGTGTGCGCACTGGGTCCATGCAGCAGAGCAGGTCTCCAGTCGTCCTGGTTAACCCTTGCCACTGGACCAAGACCTAGCTCTGTCGAGCCCCGTGTGGTGGCTGGTGTGCAACGGTCACCCCACGTTAATAAAATCCACCCACAGGCATCTTCCACCCTTCAGAATGTAGTTCGGGATCTGGAATATTAGGCCATTCATTGAAACACCTGTGAACTCATGTGGAAGCAAGTCATCCTCGTTCGAGGGACCGCCTGTGATGATATGATGATGATAATATACATTTGTTTTAAATTGTGTGCCATTGACATCCCCTGAATATGTACCGTGCACCTTTTTTTTTAGATGAGACATCTCTGCAAATATGCTGGTATTTTTTTGCAGATTCTCACACTTGCATTTTACATGCACTCTCATTTTTCATTGAAATTTTGGGATTGGGGCATTATTAACATAAGAGCATAAGAAATAGGAGCAGGAGTAGGCCATTCGGCCCCTCGAGCCTGCTCCGCCATTCAATGAGATCATGGCTGATCTGATCATGGACTCAGCTCCACTTCCCCGCCCGCTCCCCATAACCCTTCACTCCCTTATCGCATAAAAATCTGTCTTATCTCCACCTTAAATATATCCAACGACCCAGCCTCCACAGCTCTCTGGGGCAGAGAATTCCACAGATTTGCAATCCTCAGAGAGAAGAAATTCCTCCTCATCTCAGTTTTAAATGGGCGGCCCCTTATTCTGAGACTATGCCCCCTAGTTCTAGTTTCCCCTATGAGTGGATACATCCTCTCTGCATCCAGCTTGTCGAGCCCCCTCATTATCTTATATATTTCGATAAGATCACCTCTCATTCTTCTGAACTCTAATGAGTAGAGGTCCAACCTGCTCAACCTTTCTTCATAAGTCAAACCCGTCATCCCCGGGATCAACATCTGCCCCAGAATCTGTACCATGCACCTTTTTTTAATTTAGATGAGACATATTTGTTTTGATTGCAACAGAGGAGGCTGAGGGGAGACCTGATTGAGGTGTATAAAATTATGAGGAGCCTGGATACAGTGGATAGGAAGGACTTAATGCCCTTAGCAGAGGGGTCAACAACCAGGGGGCATAGATTTAAAGTAATTGGGGGGAGGTTTAGAGGGGATTTGAGTGGAAATTTCTTCACCCAGAGGGTGGTGGGGGTCTGGAACTCACTGCCTGAAAGGGTGGTAGAGGCAGAAACCCTCACCACATTTAAAAAGTACCTGGATGTGCACCTGAAGTGCCGTAACCTACAGGGCTACGGACCCAGAGCTGGAAAGTGGGATTAGGCTGGGTAGCTCTTTGTCGGCCGGCACGGACACGATGGGCCGAATGGCCTCCTTCGGTGCTGTAAATTTCTGTGATCTACAAATATGCTGGTATTTTTTGGTGGAGGAACAGCGCCTCATCTTTCGTTTAGGCACTTTACAGCCTTCTGGACTCAACATTGTGTTCAACAATTTCAGAGCGTAACCGCTGCCCATCTTTGGCTCCCTGCCCCCGCTCCTCCCCCCCGCCCCTCAGAGCCCGTTTCTTTTTCTCTCCGTGTCTCTAATGGCCGCTGGTCATTATCGCACCATTCACACCCTATCTCGACTAATGTTTTTCTAACTCCTGCCATTACCATTTCAATTCGGCCCATCGTCCCTTTTGTCTCTCTAATCTCTCCTATCTTCCCCCCTATCACAGACCTTCCCTTTTGCTCTTTCTCCCCTCCCCCTCTCAGGGCTGGTTAACAATCTGTTTTTTCCGAACACTCTCCAGTTCTGACCAAGGGTCATCGACCCGAAACGTTAACTCTGCTTCCTCTCCACAGACGCTGCCCGACCCGCTGAGATTTCCAGCATTTTCTGTTTTATTCCAGATTCCAGCATCCGCCGTATCATTGTTTTTTTTTTTTGCAGATTCTCACATTGCATTTTAGATGCACTCTCATTTTTCATTGGAGATATTTTAGGATTGCAGCATTATTTGGTAGAATTACATTTATTGTGGAATACAATGGGGGGGAGAGGGGGTTTGCAACGCTATCGGACAGGCACGCGGTTATTTTTTTCTCATCAATAACATTGGGGTGGTTTGAGGGGGTGCAACAGGATGGGGACCTGCAGTCCCACCAAATGTCGCACGTCTAAATTTAAGCAATCATCATCATTATCATACGCAGTCCCTCGGAATCGAGGAAGACTTGCTTCCACTCTTAAAATGAGTCCTTAGGTTGCTGAACAGCCCAATACAAGAACCACAGTCCCTGTCACAGGTGGGACAGACAGTGGTTGAGGGAAGGGGAGGGTGGGACAGGTTTGCCGCACACTCCTTCCGCTGCCTGCGCTTGGTTCCTGCATGCTCTCGGCGACGAGACTCGAGGTGCTCAGCGCCCTCCCAGATGCACTTCCTCCACTTAGGGCGGTCTTTGGCCAGGGACTCCCAGGTGTCAGTGGGGATGTTGCACTTTATCAGGGAGGCAGCAGAAGGAGCGTGCGGCAAACCAGTCCCACTCTCCCTTCCCTCAACGACTATCTGTCCCACCTGTGACAGGGACTGTGGCTCTCGTATTGGACCGTTCAGCCACCTAAGGACTCATCTTAAGAGTGGAAGCACTTAATGCAAGCACAGTTCCACGTTGCTTTAGTTGGATTGCAATCTGCATCACTCCTGCTGATCATAAATCGCACTCCGACTATTTCCCCCAGCTTTTGGCTGCTCAGTACATCATTCTCTGTCTCCAGGGTTGGGGGAGGGGGGGGCTAAACCTGATTTGGGTTTCAAGGCAAAATAGCCAGCTTAGTGAAAAGATTGATGGGGGAATAAACACTGATCAGCTTAATATTTTTATTACATTAGGCTATAAGATCATTAGAAATAGGAGCAGGAGTCGGCCATTCGGCCCCTCGAGCCTGCTCCGCCATTCAATACGATCATGGCTGATCTTCGACCTCAACTCCACTTTCCTGCCCGACCCTGCCATTTCAGCCCATCGTGTCTGCGTCGGCCGACAAAGAGCTCCCCAGCCTAATCCCACTCTCCAGCTCTCGGTCCGTAGCCCTGTAGGTTACGGCACTTCAGGTGCACATCCAAGTACTTTTTAAATGTGGTGAGGGTTTCTGCCTCTACCACCCTTTCAGGCAGTGAGTTCCAGACCCCCACCACCCTCTGGGTGAAGACATTTCCCCTCAAATTCCCTCTAAACCTCCCCCCCAATTACTTTAAATCTATCGATCTCTGTCTTGAATATACTCAACGACTGAGCCTCCACAGCCCTGTGGGGCAGAGAATTCCAAAGATTCACCACCCTCTGAGTGAAGAAATTCCTCCTCATCTCAGTCCTAAATGGCCGACCCCTTATCCTGAGACTGTGACCCCCTGGTTCTAGACTCTCCAGCCCGGGGGAAACATCCTCCCTGCATCTACCCTGTCAAGCCCTGTAAGAATTTTGTATGTTTCAATGAGATCACCTCTCATTCTTCTAAACTCTAGAGAATATCGGCCTAGTCTACTCAATCTCTCCTCATAGGACAATCCCCCCATCCCAGGAATCAGTCTGGTGAACCTTGGTTGCACTCCCTCTATGGCAAGTATATCCTTCCTTCGGTAAGGAGACCGACACTGTGCACAATACTCCAGGTGTGGTCTCAACACAGGTGTGAACAACAACACAAACAGAGCCTCGTTCGAGGGACTGCCTATGATGATGATACAGCAGTAAGACGTCTTTACCCTTATACTTAAATCCTCGTAATAAAGAAAGACTTGCATTTATATAACGCCTTTAACGATCACCGTATGTCTTCAAGTGTTTTACAGCCAGTGAAATACTTTTGAAGTGTAGTCACTGTTGTAATGTGGAAAATGCAGCGGCTAATTTTGCGCACAGCAAGCTCCCACAAACAGCAATGTGATAATGACCGGATAATATGTTTTTTTTGTTGTGTTGATTGAGGGATAAATATTGGCCCCAGGACACCGGGGATAACTCCCCTGTTCTTCTTCAAAATAGTGCCATGGGATCTTTTACGTCCAGTTGACAGGGTAGACGGGGCCTCGGTTTTAAGGTCTCATCCGAAAATGGCACCTCCGACAGTGCAACGTTACAAGGACACCCTCTAAGCCTCCCTGATAAAGTGCAACATCCCCACCGACACTTGAGAGTCCCTGGCCAAAGATCGCCCTAAGTGGAGGAAGTGCATCCGGGAGGGCGCTGAGCACCTCGAGTCTCGTCGCCGAGAGCATGCAGAAACCAAGCGCAGGCAGCGGAAGGAGCGTGCGGCAAACCAGTCCCACCCACCCTTTCCTTCAACGACAGGGACCGTGGTTCTCGTACTGGGACTGTTCAGCCACCTAAGGACTCATTTTAAGAGTGGAAGCAAGTCTTCCTCGATTCCGGGGGACTGCCTATGATGATGATGCTGAACGCCCCACCACCCCCAGCCTCTCACCAGAACCACCCACACTGTTCAGAAACATTCCCCGGTGCGTCCAAACACTTTGATCCCACTCTCCGATACTTCCGAACCGCAGGTCTCCCCGCCCTTCGCAGTGCAACCAAACCTCTGAAGTCCATACCCCCTCACCCCCACCCCCCAGTGCCCCTGTTCCTGCTCCCAGACATTGGGCCACACTAGAATCGGAAACAATAATTCACGCGAAGAGGGGTAGAAGTGTAGAACCCTCACCCGCAAAGGTTGTACTTACCTTGGAGGTGGTGCAACGAAGGATCACTGGACTGATCCCTGGGATGGGGGGGATTGTCCTATGAGGAGAGATTGAGCAGACTAGGCCGATACTCTCCGGAGTTTAGAAGAATGAGAGGCGATCTCATTGAAACATACAAGATTCTGAGGGGGATTGACAGGGTAGATGCAGGGAGGATATTTCCCCCGGGCTGGGGAGTCTAGAACCAGGGGTCACAGTCTCAGGATAAGGGGTCGGCCATTTAGAACTGAGATGAGGAGGAATTTCTTCACTCAGAGGGTGGTGAATCTTTGGAATTCCCTGCCCCAGAGGGCTGTGGAGGCTCAGTCTTTGAGTATATTCAAGGCTGGGATCGATAGATTTTTTAATATTAAGTGAATCAAGGGATATGGGGATCGGGCGGGAAAGTGGAGTTGAGGTCGAAGATCAGCCGTGATCTCATTGAATGGCGGAGCAGGCTCGAGGGGCCGAATGGCCAACTCCTGCTCCTAATTCTTATGTTCATAAAAAGGCTATAGATGCTAACTCAGTTAATCATTTTAAATCTGAGATCGATAAATCTTTGCCAGCCGAGGATGTTAAGGGATACGGAGCCAAGGTGGGTGGACGGAGTTAGGATACAGATGATCCGCGATCTCACTGAATGGTGGGACAGTATTTATAGACCTCACGCACAAGCCTCCTGCGTCCCAACGGCTGAATAATGCCCCATGCACACAAGACCCAGCCTCACTGAGAAAGGAAGACTTGCATTTATATAGCGCCTATCACGTCCTCAGGAAGTCCCAAAGTGCTTTACAGACAATGAATTACATTTTTTTAAATGTAGTCACTGTTGTAATGTGGGAAACACGGCAGCCAATTTGCGCACAGCAAGCTCCCACACAGCAATGTGCTAATGACCGGATAATTTGTTTTTGTGTTCTGTTGATTGAGGGATAAGTATTGGCCCCAGGACACCGGGGATTAGTCCCCTGCTCTTCTTCAAAATAGTGCCACGGGATCTTTTACATCTACCTGAGAGAGCAGACGGGGCCTCGGTTTAACGTCTCATCTGAAAGACAGCACCTCCGACAGTGTGGCACTCCTTCAGTACTGCCCCTCTGACAGTGCGGCGCTCCCTCAGTACTGCCCCTCCGACAGTGCGGCGCTCCCTCAGTACTGCCCCTCCGACAGTGCGGCTCTCCCTCAGTACTGCCCCTCCGACAGTGCGGCGCTCCCTGAGTACTGCCCCTCCGACAGTGCGGCGCTCACTCAGTACTGCCCCTCCGACAGTGCGGCGCTCCCTCAGTACTGCCCCTCCGACAGTGCGGCGCTCCCTCAGTACTACCCCTCCGACAGTGCGGCGCTCCCTCAGTACTATGTTTCTACGACCATCTGATTCAAGAGATGAGTGTGCTGCCCACTGAGCCATGGCTGGCACTCAAGCCTCAGCCCCCCTTCCCCTTGGCCCCCACATCCCCGCGAGTATGCCCCAATCACAATCGGCCCTAACACCCTTCTAGCTCAAGGGGTTCCTGCACCTTACTTACATAGGAACAGGAGGAGGCCACCCAGCCCCTCGAGTCTGTTCCACCATCCTGGCTGATCTGTTACCTAACTCCATCTACCCATCTTTGCCCCATATGCCTTAATACTTTCGGTCAACAAAAATCTATCAATCTCTGATTTAAAATTAACAATTGATCCAACATTGATTGCTGTTTATGGAAGGAGCATCTTGAAGGAGGAAAGAGAGGTAGAGAGGCGGAGAGGTTTAGAGAGGGAGTTCCAGAGCTTGGGGCCCAGGCAACAGAAGGCACGGCCACCGATGGTGGAGCGATTATCATCAGGGATGCTTAGGAGGGCAGAATTAGAGGAGCGCAGACATCTTGGGTGGGAAGGTGGGGGGGGGGGGGGTGGGGGACTCTGGAGGAGATTACAGAGATAGGGAGGGGTGAGGGCCATGGAGGGATTTGAAAATAAGGATGAGAATTTCGAGGCGTTGCTTAACCGGGATTGAATGTAGGTCAGCCAGCACAGGGGTGATGGGTGACCGAGACTTGGTGCGAGTTAGGACATTGGGCACAGGGGGCGATGGGTAAGCGGGACTTCGTGTGAGTTAGGACACGGGCACAGGGGGCGATGGGTAAGCGGGACTTCGTGCGAGTTAGGACACGGGCAGTGAGCACAGGGAGTGATGGGTGAGTGGGACCTGGTGCGAGTTAGGACACGGGGCAGTGAGCACAGGGGTGATGGTTGAGCGGAACTCGGTGTGAGTTAGGACACGGGGCAGTGAGCACAGGGGGCGATGGGTGAGCGTGACTGGGTGCGAGTTAGGACACGGGGCAGTGAGCACAGGGGTGATGGTTGAGCGGAACTCGGTGTGAGTTAGGACACGGGGCAGTGAGCACAGGGGGCGATGGGTGAGAGGGACTGGGTGCGAGTTAGGACACGGGGCAGTGAGCACAGCGGGTGATGGGTGAGCGGGACTGGGTGCGAGTTAGGACACGGGGCAGCAAGTACAGGGGACGATGGGTGAACGGGACTGGGTGCGAGTTAGGACACGGGGCAGCGAGCACAGGGGGCGATGAGTGAACGGGACTGGGTGCGAGTTAGGACACGGGGCAGCGAGCACAGGGGGCGATGGGTGAACGGGACTGGGTGCGAGTTAGGACACGGGGCAGCGAGCACAGGGGGTGATGGGTGAGCGGGACTGGGTGCGAGTTAGGACACGGGGCAGCGAGTACAGGGGGCGATAGGTGAGCGGGACTGGGTGCGAGTTAGGACACGGGGCAGCGAGTACAGGGGGTGATGGGTGAGCGGGACTGGGTGCGAGTTAGGACACGGGGCAGCGAGTACAGGGGGTGATGGGTGAGCGGGACTGGGTGCGAGTTAGGACACGGGGCAGCGAGTACAGTGGGTGGTAAACTGCATCTAAGGATAACTGCAGTGCACGAGAACAACAGTGAACAATAACGCAAGGAGAAAGTTGAAAGGAACCTTGGAGAGAGAGTCCCACCACCAGCCTAATGGTCTCCCTCTGCTCCCTCAGTACCTACCTCCAACCTGCTGCATCTTGTCTTGTCTTCTTGCTGTTAATGCTCTGGGTTTCGAGGAAGGTAAGGATTGAAACAGGACGTCAGTAAAGGAATGAGAGTGAGAGTCAGAGATGAAGCATCGATAATTGTCGTACAGTCTCCTTGAGTGAAGTGTCAACAAGAGAAAAAAAATGCCAAGGGGTGGCTTCGTGTGTCCTTTCTGTGACCTCTGGCATACCGTGACCCACTTAAAGGGGACATCGCTCACTTTCAAAGTCCTTCACACCACAGAATGATAGAAATTTACAGCACGGAAGGAGGCCATTTCGTCCCCTTGGTGTCCGCGCCGGCCGACCAAGAGCCATCCAGCCTAATCCCGCTATCCAGAGACTTTCCAGCTCTGGGTCCGTAGCCCTGTAGGTTACGGCACTTCAAGCGCACATCCAGGTACTTTTTAAATGTGGTGAGGGTTTCTGCCTCTACCACCCTTTCAGGCAGTGAGTTCCAGACCCCCACCACCCTCTGGGTGAAGAAATCTCCCCTCAAATCCCCTCTAAACCTCCTACCAATTACTTTAAATCTATGCCCCCTGGTTGTTGACCCTCTGCTAAGGGAAACAGGTCCTTCCTATCCACTCTATCTAGGCCCCTCATCATTTTATACACCTCAATCAGGTCTCCCCTCAGCCTCCTCTGTTCCAAAGAAAACAACCCCAGCCTATCCAATCTTTCCTCGTAGCTAAAATTCTCCAGTCCAGGTAACATCCTGGTCAATCTCCTCTGTACCCTCTCAAAGTGACAGGAAACTGTGGGCAGGACAGAAACGCCCCGAAATTAATATTAACAAGAAGCCCCCTCCCTGGTCACACCACTGGTCCCAGCCTCACGCAGCTCTGGTGGGACAAAGCTCCCACCCGTTTTCCGATGTCAGGAATAATTCAGGAAAATCCAGGTGAGTTGCACCCGAGTTCTGAATGTTTCCAGTCGATGCATTGCAACAACAACTTGCATTTATACAGCGCCTATGTCGTTGTAAAACGTCCCAAGGTGCTTCATAGAAGCGTAACTCAGGCAAAAAATAGTGCATGAAACACAAAAGGTTAGTATGCAGGTTCAGCAAGTGATCAGAAAGACCAATGGTATCTTGGCCTTTATTGCAAAGGGGATGGAGTATAAAAGCAGGGAAGTCTTCCTACAACTGTACAGGGTATTGGTGAGGCCACACCTAGAGTACTGCGTACAGTTTTGGGCTCCGTATTTAAGGAAGGATATACTCGCTTTGGAGGCAGTTCAGAGAAGGTTCACTCGGTTGATTCCGGGGATGAGGGGGTTTGACTTATGAGGAAAGGTTGAGCAGGTTGGGCCTCTACTCATTGGAATTGAGAAGAATGAGAGGTGATCTTATCGAAACGCATAAGTTTATGAGGGGGCTTGACAAGGTGGATGTAGAGAGAATGTTTCCACTGATGGGGGAGACGAGAACTAGGGGGCATGATCTTAGAATAAGGGGCCACCCATTTAAAACTGAGATGAGGAGGAATTTCTTCTCTCAGAGGTTGGTAAATCTGTGGAATTCGCTGCCTCAGAGAGCTGTGGAGGCTGGGACATTCAATAAATTTAAGACAGAAATAGACAGTTTCTTAAACGATAAGGGGATAAGGGGGCGGGCAGGGTAGTGGAGTTGAGTCCATGATCGGATCAGCCCTGATCGTATTAAATGGCGGAGCAGGCTCGAGGGGCTGTATGGTCTACTCCTGCTCCTATTTCTTATGTTCTTAAAAGTTGACACCATGCCATGTTAAGGAGATATTGGGGACAGGTGACCAAAAGCTTGGTCAAAGAGTAAGGTTTTAAGGAGCGTCTTAAAAGGAGGAGAGCGAGGTAGAGAGGCGGAGAGGTTTAGGGAGGGGGTTCCAGAGCTTGGGGCCCAGGCAGCTGAAGGCACGGCCACCAATGACGGAGCGATGGAAATCAGGGGATGCTCAAGAGGCCAGAATTGGAGGAGCGCAGAGATCTCGGGGGGGTTGTGGGGCCGGAGGAGGTTACAGAGATAGGGAGGGGGCGAGGGCCATGGAGGGATTTGAAAACAAGGATGGATAATTTGAGAACACCAATTGTCGGACGGAGGGGTGGCTTGTGGGCTTATCCAAGGGGAGAAGGAAGGATAGAGAGCAGCAATAGATAGGGGGGGAGGGGGGCAAAGTTGATAAAGTACCCAAGTGGGGTGAAATAAAAGGTGACAGGAAGGGGGAGGAGAATAGGTCCTGGAAGGAGCCAGGAGAGGGGGAAAAAAAGATGCGATAGATTTAAGAACCAGAGGCAACAGGAGGAGAGACTGGATCGACTGGGCCTGTATTCACTGGAATTTAGAAGAATGAGAGGCGATCTCATAGAAACATAAAATTCTGATGGGATTGGACAGGTTAGATGCAGGAAGAATGTTCCCGATGTTGGGGAAGTCCAGAACAAGGGGTCACAGTCTAAGGATAAGGGGTAGGCCATTTAGGACCGAGATGAGGAGAAACTTCTTCACCCAGAGAGTGGTGAACCTGTGGAATTCTCTACCACAGGAAGTTGTTGAGGCCAGTTCGTTAAGATTTATTCAAAAGGGAGTTAGATGTGGCCCTTACGGCTAAAGGGTTTGGAGAGAAGGCAGGAGTGGGGTACTGAAGATGCATGTTCAGCCATGATCATATTGAATGGTGGTGCAGGCTCAAAGGGCCGAATGGCCTACTCCTGCACCTATTTTCTATGTTTCTAAACTTTTTTTACGCCGCAAATTGTTAGGATTTGGAGCGGGCTAGCTGATAGTGAGGTGGAGGCAGATTCAATAGCAGCTTTTAAAAGGGGATTGATAAATACTGGAAGGCGAAACAATTGCAGGGATATGGGGAAAGAGTTCGGGGGGAGTGGGACTAATTGGACCTCTCTCCGAAAGGGCACAGACTCGATGGGCCGAATGGCTGAACTATGTGATGTACTATTCCATGATTCGATAAATAACGGGCTTGGGAAAGAAAGACTTGCATTTCTATAGCGCCTTTCACAACCACCGGATGACTCAAAGCGCTTTACAGCCAATGAAGTACTTTTTGGAGTGTGGTCACTGTTGCAATGTGGGACACACGGCAGCCAATTTGCGCACAGCAAGCTCCCACACACAGCAATGTGATAATGACCCAGATCACCTGTTTTTTTGTTATGTTTGATTGAGGGATAAATATTGGCCCCAGGACGCCGGGGAGAACTCCCCTGCTCTTCTTCGAAATAGTACCGTGGGAACACGAGAATGCACACGGTATTCGAGATACATAAACATGGCAGAGATTACAAGCGACATATTCTGGTCATCAGGACAATCTTCCTCCAGGTGCACTGTATTCATTCGAGCAGAAATGGTCACACTTGGAACACTCGGTGCCTTAGTGTTGGAATAAAATGTTACAGTGTCTAATCAGCCGTCTGCCTGCCCCAGAGGTGCAGAAACTTCGCTGGATCGACAATTTCTCCAAAAAGCTGAAACACTCCACCAAGCACAGCTCACTCACTCAACTAAAACTCTCAAAGAAGCAGAAAAATGCTGAAAATGTTCAGCGGATCGGGCAGCAGGTGCGGAGAGAGAAACAGAGTTAACGTTTTGGGTCGATGACCCTTCGTCAGAATGTTCGAAATGAACAGTGAAAGAGGGAACGGGAGGAAAGAACAAAAGGACATACTCGCCATGGAGGGAGTGCAGCCAAGGTTCACCAGACTGATTCCTGGGATGGCAGGACTGCCGTATGAGGAGAGATTGGGTCGACTAGGCTTATATTCACTCGAGTTTAGCAGAATGAGAGGGGATCTCATTGAAAGGTATAAAATTCTGACGGGGTTGGACAGACTGGATGCGGGGAGGATGTTTCCCCGGGGCTGGGAAGTCTAGAACAAGGGGTCACAGTCTCAGGATACGGGGTAGGAAATTTAGGACCGAGATGAGGAGAAATTTTTTCACTCTGAACCTGTGGAATTCTCTACCACAGAAGGCTGTGGAGACCAAGTCACTGAATAGGGAAGACTAGAACTAGGGGGCATAATCTTAGAATAAGGGGCCACCCATTTAAAATTGAGATGCGGAGAAATTTCTTCTCTCAGAGGGTTGTAAATCTGTGGAATTCGCTGTCCCAGAGAGCTGTGGAAACCGGGACATTGAATAAATTTAAGACAGAAATAGAGTTTCTTAAACGATAAGGGTATAAGGGGTTATGGGGAGCGGGCGGGGAAGTGGAGCTGAGTCCATGATCGGATCAGCCATGATCGTATTAAATGACGGAGCAGGCTCGATGGGCCGAATGGCCTACTACTGCTCCTATTTTCTATGTTTGTATGAAGGTCGGTGATAGGGTGGAAAGCAGGAGAGATTCGAGAGACAAAAGGGATGATGGGCCAAATTCGAATGGTAATGGCAGGATTTAGAAAAAGTTTAGTTAAAATTCTGACGGGATTGGACAGGTTAGATAGAGGCAGGAAGAATGTTCTCGATACTGGGGAAGTCCAGAACCAGGGGTCACAGTCTAAGGATAAGGGGTAAGCCTTTTAGGACCGAGATGAGGAGAAACTTCTTTACTCAGAGAGTTGTTAACCCGTGGAATTCCCTACCGCAGAGAGTTGTTGGGGCCAGTTCGTTAGATATATTCAAGAGGGAGTTAGATATGGCCCTTGCGGCTAAAGGGATCAAAGGGTATGGAGAGAAAGCAGGAAAGGGGTACTGAGGTGAATGATCAGCCATGATCTTATCGAATGGCGGTGCAGGCTCGAAGGGCCGAATGGCCTACTCCTGCACCTATTGTCTATGTTTCTATAGGAGCCGCAAATTACCGGAGGTTCATTTTATTTCTCTCCACTGATGCTGCCTGACCCGCTGGGTATTTCTAGCATTTTTCTTTGTTTTCGTTTACGGAGACGTTAGGACAGGTGAGGAGACAGGTCCCAAGGGGCTTCTCAAAGGAGGAGAGAGAGAGAGGCGGGGAGGTTTAGGGAGGGAGTTTCGGGCCTAGGCAGCTGAAGGCACGGCCACCGATGGTGGAGTGACTAAGGGAGGGAGAGGAAATCAGCAGTGGGAGAGAGGAGATCAGGAACTTTGGCTGGGTAGGGAGCTTGGGTGGAGCGAGATTGTCAGAAACTTAGGGGTGGGAGAAGGTCTTAGCCCATGAGAGTGAGCCCTGTCTGTTCCAAGTGAGCTCTCTCTTGTCCGGAGTCAGCACTCGGAATGTCTCGCATTACACTTTGCAGATTCACTGATTACGGAGGTAGGGCGATTTTAATTACACATTCCAGAGAAACCGCTGGGTGTGTCTTGTCCTCCAAGGGGACCAATCAGCAAATGGATCATGTGATCAAGGGGACCCAATCAGTGCTTTAGGTATTGCAAACTGACGCGTTCTTTTATATTCTATGCCTCAATTTACAACAACAACTTGTATTTATATAGCGCCCTTAACGTAGTGAAATGTCCCAAGGTGCTTCACAGGAGTGTTATGAGATAAAAATTTGACACTGAGCTGCATAAGTAGAAATTAGTGCAGGTGACCAAATGGTCGGTTTTAAGGAGCGTCTTGAAGGAGGAAAGAGAGGTAGAGAGGTGGAGAAGTTTAGGGAGGGAGTTCCAGAGCTTGGGGCCCAGGCAACAGAAGGCACGGCCACCAATGGTGGAGCGATTATAATCAGGGATGGTCAAGGGGGCAGAATTAAAGGAGCGCAGACATCTCGGGGGGTTGTGGGGCTGGAGGAGATTACAGAGATAGGGAGGGGCGAGGGCCATGGAGGGATTTGTAAACAAGGATGAGAATTTTTAAATCGAGGCATTGCTTAACCGGGAGCCAACGTAGGTCAGCGAGCACAGGGGGTGATGGGTGAGTGGGACTAGGTGCGAGTTAGGACACGGGTCAGCGAGCACAGGGGGTGATGGGTGAGCGGGACTCAGTGCGAGTTAGGACACGGGGCAGCAAGCACAGGGGGTGATGGGTGAGCGGGACTTGGTGCGAGTTAGGACACGGGGCAGCGAGTACAGGGGATGATGGGTGAGCGGGACTCGGTGCGAGTTAGGACACGGGGCAGCGAGCACAGGGGGTGATGGGTGAGCGGGACTAGGTGTGAGTTAGGACACGGGTCAGCGAGCACAGGGGGTGATGGGTGAGCGGGACTAGGTGTGAGTTAGGACACGGGGCAGCGAGTACAGGGGGTGATGGGTGAGCGGGACTCGGTGCGAGTTAGGACACGGGGCAGCGAGCACAGGGGGTGATGGGTGAACGGGACTCGGTGCAAGTTAGAACACTGGTCAGCGAGCACGGGGGGTGATGGGTGAGCAGGACTTGGTGCGACTTAGGACACGGGGCACAGAGGGTGATGGGTGAGCGGGACTGGATATGAGTTAGGACACGGGGCAGTGAGCACAGAGGGTGATGGATGAGCGGGACTTGGTGCGAGTTAGGACACGGAGCACAGGGGATGATGGGTGAGCGGGACTCGGTGTGAGTTATAAACCCAAGTAACCCATAGCTCTCAAATGATGATCTGTAGTTTACATCTTATCTGCCAGTGAGTCCACCAGTGAATTCTCCTACACCCCCACACCCCCACTCCCCCGAGCTCGTCACAAATTTGCAAGGATAACTGAGTCATGGGCGTTGCCCAGGAATCAGATAATCTTATTTGTGATTATATTCTTGCCTGCTCATATCATAAAGAGTTAAAGAACTTGCATTTATACAGTGTCTTACACAACTTCAGGACATCACAAAATGGTTTACAGCCAATGAAGTACTTTTCTTTTTGAAATGTGGTCACTGTTGTAATGTGGGAAACGCGGCAGCCAATTTGCGCACAGCAAGCTCCCATACGAATAGCAAGAGATAATGACCAGATAATCTGTCTTATTGAAGTAGACTAAGAGCACAATATTGGTCCCAAGGCATCGAGGATAACTTTCCTGGTCTTCTTCGAGATAGTGTCGTGGGATCTTTTACATCAGGAGGAGGCCATTGGGCCCATCATGACTGTGCCGGCTCTGTGACAGAGCGATCCAATCAGTCCCACTCCCCCCGCTCTTTCCTCATAGCTCTGTAAAATATTCCTGTTCAAGTATTTATCCAATTCCCGATTTGAAAGTTACTATTCAATCTGCTCCCACTGCCCGTTCAGGCAGCGCGTTCCCGATCACAACAACTCGCTGAGTACAAACATTCTCCTCATCTCCCCCTCTGGTTCTTTTGCCAATTGCCTTAAATCCATGTCCCCTGGTTACCGACCCTCCTGCCAGTGGAAACAATTTCTCCTCATTTACTCTATAAAAACCCTTCATGGTTTTTGAACGCCTCTATTAAGTCTTGTATTTAATTATGTAAAACACTTCTATAGTTTTCTTTAGCCCCAGTTTGAACATCAAAGAGAAGAGATATTTGTGATCTTAGTCACAATGGTTCATGTCCCACTCCAGAGAATTGATCACAAAATCCAGACTGACACTCCCAGTGCAATGCTGAGGGAGTACTGCACTGTCGGAGGGGCAGTACTGAGGGAGTGCCGCACTGTCGGAGGGGCAGTACTGAGGGAGCGCCACACTGTCGGAGGGGCGGTGCTGAGGGAGCGCCGCACTGTCGGAGGGGCAGTACTGAGGGAGCGCCACACTGTCTGAGGGGCAACCCCGCCTGCCCCCTCAGGTGAATGAGAAAGATCCCATAGCACTAATTCGCAGGGGAGTTATCCCTGGTGTCCTGATCAATATTTATCCCTCAATCAACATAACAAAAACAGATTATCTGGTCATTATCACATTGCTGTATGTGGGAGCTTGCTGTGCGCAAATCGCTGCCGTGTTTCCCACATTACAACAGTGACTACACTTCAAAAGTACTTAATTGGCTGTAAAGCGCTTTGGGACGTCAGGTGGTTGTGAAAGGCGCCTTAGAAATGCAATTCTCTCTTTTTTCTCTGTCTGTTGGGCAGTTGGATGATCTGGGATTAGTGGAAACTCGCTCTCTGAACATACCCACTGAAAGGCCTTTCCGAGGTGGCCAATAGAGCTATAGTAACTGCACTACTTCTGTAGTTTATTGCAGTCAAACAAAATTTTCTGTGTTGATTTTTTTGCTATGGTGGTATGTGGGCGTCGCTGGCAAGGCCGCCATTTATTGCCCATCCCTAATTGCCCCTTGAGAAGGTGGTGGTGAGCCGCCTTCTTGAACCGCTGCAGTCCGTGTGGTGAAGGTGCTCCCACAGTGCTGTTAGGGAGGGAGTTCCAGGATTGTGACCCAGCGACGATGAAGGAACGGCCGATATATTTCCCAGTCAGAATGGTGTGTGACTGGGAGGGGAACGTGGAGGTGGTGGTGTTCCCATGCGCCTGCTGCCCTTGACCTTCTAGGTGGTAGAGGTCGTGGGTTTGGGAGGTGCTGCCGAAGAAGCCTTGGCGAGTTGCTGCAGTGCATCTTGTAGATGGTGCACACTGCAGCCACGGTGCGCCGGTGGTGGAGGGAGTGAGTGTTGAAGGTGGTGGATGGGGTGTCGATCAAGTGGCTGCTTTGTCCTGGATGGTGTCGAGCTTCTCGAGTGTTGTTGGAGCTGCAACTCATCCAGGCAAGTGGCGAGTATTCCATCACACTCCTGACTTGTGGCTTGTAGATGGTGGAAAGGCTTTGGGGAGTCAGGAGGTGGGACACTCGTCGCAGAATACCCAGCCTCTGACCTGCACTTGTAGCTACTGTTGATAAACCCTTTTATAGAATTAATCTGATGCCTCGATTACAGCCGCAGTCACATGGTCTGATAAAGTGAATAGTCTTCCATTATCTCTCGGCCTGGAAAAAATGTCCTGCGACATTCACAGCGAGCAAAGCAAATTAACAAGGGTGTTCTGTTCAAACCTCGGGCAACACAGCTTTGCCAGACATTGCACATGAATAAGGTTACACATTAGTTCGCATGAAGCGAGTGTTTGCTAACGGGAGTGGCTCTTAGCGCCAAGCATTAAAGAAACACTTGCATTTATATAGCACCTTTCACCACCTTAGGATGTCCCAAAGCGCTTTGCAGCCAATGGGGTAATCTTTAAAGTGTAGTCACTGCTGCAATGTGGGAAACGCAGCAGCCAATTTGCGCACATCATCGTCAATGGTCCCTCGGAATCGAGGAAGACTTGCTTCCACTCTAAAAGTGAATTCTCAGGTGACTGAACAGTCCAATATGGGAATTACAGTCTCTGTCACAGGTGGGGCAGACAGTGGTTGAAGGAAAGAGAGGGTGGGACTGGTTTGCCGCACGCTCCTTCCACTGCCTGCGCTTGATTTCTGCATGCTCTCGGCGATGAGACTCGAGATGCTCAGTGCCCTCCCGGATGCACTTCCTCCACATAGGGCGGTCTTTGGCCAGGAACTCCCAGGTGTCAGTGGGGATCCCATAAACAGCAATGTGATAAAGACCAGATAATCCGTTTTAGTGATCAACATTGGCCCCAGGACACCTGGAGAGAACTCCCTTTGCTCTTCTTCGAAAAGGTTCTGTGGGATCTTTTATGCCCAACTGAGAGAGTTGACAGGGCCTCGGTTTAACGTCTCATCCGACAGACAGCACCTCCGACAGTGTTGCACTCCCTCAGTACTGCCCTGGAATGGGACTTGAACCCACAACCTTCTGACTCAGAGGCGAGAGTGCTGCCCACTGAGCCACAGCTTGCAGAGGTGTCTTCTCCAGCTCTATTTTCTTTGCAAATTATAATTTAGGACACCAGACGGCATAATTTTCAAAGAGCAAATAATATAGTGCAGAAGATATGGGGCGTTTGAAGTTTTCAGACTCCCCAAATTAACAGGATGACATTTATTTAGGATAGGTGGAGAAGGTGACTCAGAATTAGCACTCCTGGCACCGTGCTGAGGGAGCGCCGTACTGTCGGAGGGGCAGTACTGAGGGAGCGCCGCACTGTCGGAGGGGCAGTACTGAGGGAGTGCTGCATTGACTGAGGGGCAGAGCTGAGGGAGCGCTGCACTGTCGGAAGGGAGTACGGAGGGAGCGCCGCACTGTCGGAGGGGCGGTACTGAGTGAGCGTTGCACTGTCGGAGGGGAGTACGGAGGGAGCGCTGCACTGTCGGAGGGGCAGTACTGAGGGAGTGCTGCATTGACTGAGGGGCAGTACTGAGGGAGCGCCGCACTGTCGGAGGGGCAGTGCTGAGCGAGCGTTGCATTGTCGGAGGGGAGTACAGAGGGAGCGCCGCACTGTCGGAGGGGCAGTACTGAGGGAGCGCCGCACTGTCGGAGGGGCAGTACTGAGGGAGCGCTGCACTGTCGGAGGGGCAGTACTGAGGGAGCGCCGCACTGTCGGAGGGGCAGTACTGAGGGAGCGCCGCACTGTCGGAGGGGCAGTACTGAGGGAGCGCTGCACTGTCGGAGGGGCAGTACTGAGGGAGCGCTGCACTGTCGGAGGGGCAGTACTGAGGGAGCGACGCACTGTCGGAGGGGAGTACAGAGGGAGTGCTGCACTGTTGGAGATGCCGTCTTTTGGATGCGACATTAAACCGAGACCCTGTCTGCCCTCTCAGGTGGATGTAAAAGATCCCATGGCCACTATTTCGCAGAAGAGCAGGGGAATTATCCTCGGTGTCCTGGGGCCAATATTTATCCCTCAACCAACATCACTAAAAACAGATTATCCGGTCGCTATCACATTGCTGTGTGTATGTGGGAGCTTGCTGTGTGCAAATTTCCTGCTGCGTTTCGCATATCACAACAGCGACTTCTCGCAAAAAGTACTTCATTGGCCACAAAGCACTTTGGGATGTCTGGTGGTCGTGAAAGGCGCTATATAAAAGCAAGTCCTTTGTTGTGCTTCTGTCCAATCCACACTCTTGCAGGACTTGCCTCTGCTCCTCCTCCCCTTGCTCTCTCTCTCTTGCATTGCTAGTTTTCTCTCTCTCTCTCTTGCATTGCTAGTTTTCTCTCTCTCTTTTGCATTGCTAGTTTTCTCTCTCTCTCTCTCTCTCTCTTTTTTGCATTGCACATCATCATGGCCTCTCTCTGCATCCTCTTGCACCCTGTGCGGGCAGCGGTGCTGAAGCTGGCGGCCCGGGGCAGAGGATTGTGTGTGCTGGGCAGGCGAGTGCACACCAGCGGCTCCAGGTGAGTGAGTGAGTGAGTAGTGGGCGGATTTATGAATGGGTGCGTGTCCCCAGGTGAGCTGTTCCCGGGCCAACATTCCAAGGCGGCCTTGGCGCGCGCGCGCTCCCCGGGATTTATGAATGCGGACAAATGCTGCAGACAAATACACACACACATAAACTGCGGCAATAGCAGACTAAATCATGTTCTTTTTAAAAATCTGTGCCAGCAATTAACAATCCATCTGTGATTAGTGCAGCTTTGATTGTTGCAACAACAATCTAAAAAGTGACTTTATATGATTCTACCACTCTGCTGTTTTTGCAATGAATAGGGGAGTTTTGCAGGTGATGTTTTGCCAATGTCATGCAAAAAAAAAGGGTGTTCGGGGGATGGGAGAGCCCGACATCTGGCGGAGAGTTTGCAAACAATCGACTTTTGAGTGTCTCGAGTCTCCACTGGGATGTGTCTCTTTGCAATGTTTCTTTTTTTTAGTGATGAAACAAGCTCTATATAACAAAAGCAAAACACTGCGGATGCTGGAATCTGGAATAAAAACAGAAAATGCTGGAATTCTCAGCAGGTCAGGCAGCATCTGTGCAGAGGAAGCAGAGTTAAGGTCACAAAAGCAAAAGATCTGGTCATTATATCACATTGTTGTTTGTGGGAGCTTGCTGTGCAAATATGGCTGCCGCAGTTTTAAAGTTTTTAAAGTAATTGGGGAGAGGTTTAGAGGGGATTTGAGGAGAACTTTCTTCACCCAGAGGATGGTGGGGGTCTGAACTCACTGCCTGAAAAGATGGTACAGGCAGAAACCCTCACCACATTTAAAAAGTACCTGGATGTGCACTTGAAGTGCCGTAAACTACAGGGCTACGGACCGAGAGCTGGAAAGTGGGATTAGGCTGGGTGGCTCTTTGTCGGTGAGGAATCAGACCCCCCTTGGGCTGTACTTGTTAATCTGCTTGTATACATAGAGCACCATGCACTGAAACACACCTGTGTTGTGCCATGTATAATGAAAGTCTCTGCACTGTTTAGTAACTTGTAAAGAAATATAAATGTATCCCCATCCGTTCCTTGTACTGCTTTCATCTGCATAGTGCTACATGTAACGTGATTCGTGATCGGTATTGAAATGTATCCTGGAATCTAATGTAAACCTGTTCTCATCTGCTCCATGTAATACCCCCATTGTATGGAACTGCTGTCAGCATCCAAACGACTTGTATGGAATTGCTGACCGCAAGGTACTGAGCTATTTTCCAATGCGTTGTGAAAATTTTATATGAATAAAGTATATTTTTGAAAAAAAAAAGCTCTTTGCCGGCCGGTGCGGACACGATGGGCCGAAATAGCCTCCTTCCGTGCTGTAAATTTCTTTGATTCTAAGTCAGGTACGGCTTCAAGCATAGAATACTAACAAATGCTTTGGAATTAAAAGTTCTGAGGGATTTTGATAAAATAAATGGCGGAGAGGGGATGGGGTTGCAGGGGACGAGCGGGAAACTGTTTCGAAGATGGAGAGGTAGGGAGATTTTTAAAATGTTAAGCAGAGGGTTTTAGGACATGGGATGTCCCAACGATAATTAGTGGGGGACAGGGAAGTCCAGAATACCTTCTAAAAGGGAAGGGGATAAATATTTGATAAAGAAGCATTTTAAAAGCTAATAAGCAAGAGAAGTGGGCAGTGGGATTAATTAAATCGCTCGGACAAAGAGCTGACACGGGCATGATGGGCGGAATGGCCTCTTTCTGTGCAGTAATATTCTAGGAGTGAGTGCTTGCTTGCTATAGGGTCACTCATCCCATGGTGGGAAATAGACAGGCAGCAAATCGCTTTGTGGAGTCAAGCCCATAGACTGGTTCGTTACACTGTGGGGACAACACTGCCATCCTATAGAGGAGCAGGGTCTGATAATGAGCTGGTCCGACAGTGAACTGGTCCGATAGTGAGCAGATTTGATAGTGAACTGGTCCGATAGTGAACTGGTCCGATAGTGAGCGGGTCTGATAGTGAGCACTGATAGTGAGCAGGTCCGATAGTGAGCACTGATAGTGAGCAGGTCCGATCGTGAGCACTGATAGTGAGCAGGTCCGATAGCGAGCACTGATAGTGAGCAGGTCCGATAGTGAGCATGTGATGGTGAGCGGGTCTGATAGTGAGTGGGTCTGATAGTGAGCATGTGACAGTGAGCGGGTCTGACAGTGAGCTGGTCTGACAGTGAACTGGTCTGACAGTGAGCTGGTCTGACAGTGAGCTGGTCCGACAGTGAACTGGTCTGATAGTGAGCGGGTCTGATAGTGAGCGGGTCTGATAGTGAGCGGGTCTGATAGTGAGCACAGGATAGTGAACAGGTCCGATAGTGAGCACGGGATGGTGAACAGGTCTGATAGTGAGCGTGTGTGATAGTGAGCGTGTGTGATAGTGAGCGTGTGTGATAGTGAGCGGGTCTGATAGTGAGCGGGTCTGATAGTGAGTAGGATGGTGAGCAGGTCTGATAGTGAGCACGTGATAGTGAGCGTGTGTGATAGTGAGCGGGTCCGATAGTGAGCAGGTCCGATAGTGAGCGGGTCCGATGGTGAGCGGGTCCAATGTCCTAGTGGAAGTGTTTGCTACTGCTGTTGGGGAGCAGTTAAACAAATATGGCAGGGTGATGGGAACCAATGCAGGGTGATAGAGGGAAACAAAATGGAGATAGAAGCAAAAGACAGAAAGGAGATGAGTAAAAGTGGAGGGCAGAGAAACCTAAGGCAAAAAACAAAAAGGGCCACTCTACAGCAGAATTCTAAATGGTCAAAGTGTAATAAAAATGCAAGCATGAAAGCTCGGTGCCTCAATGCGAGGAGTATTCAGAAACCAGGAGAGGGCTCTGAGCAAGTTAGAGTGGGTGAGAGCTCATATGAACAGGACCCCAAGAAAGAATGCAAAAGGCAGGAGGCAACAGAGCAGAGTAGCACTGGGGTAAGTGTAAACCACAAGGTGACAGGAAGGGACAATATGTATGAATATAAAGGGGCTGCAGGAGGGGTCAAAACTAAAAATCATGGTTTAAAAACTAGTATTAAAACACTCTACCTAAACGCATGCAGCATTCGAAATAAAGTAAATGAGTTGACGGCACAAATCATTACAAATGGGTATGATTTGGTGGCCATTACAGAAATGTGGTTGCAGGGTGGCCAAGACTGGGAATTAAACATACAGGGGTATCTGGCAATTCGGAAAGATAGACAAGAAGGGAAAGGAGGTGGGGTAGCACTGTCAATAAAGGATGATATCAGGGCAGTTGTGAGAGACGATATTGGCTCTAATGAACAAAATGTTGAATCATTGTGGGTAGAGATTAGAGATAATAAGGGGAAAAAGTCACTGGTGGGTGTAGTTTATAGGCCCCCAAATAATAACTTCACGGTGGGGCGGACAATAATCAAGGGAATAATGGCGGCATGTGAAAAATGAACGGCAGTAATCATGGGGGATTTTAACCTACATATCGATTGGTCAAATCAAATCGCAAGGGGTAGCCTTGAGGAGGAATTCATAGAATGCATACGGGACTGTTTCTTAGAACAGTATGTTACAGAATCTACAAGGGAGCAAGCTATCTTAGATCTGGTCCTGTGTAATGAGACAGGAATAATAAATGATCTCCTAGTAAAAGATCCTCTCGGAATGAGTGATCACAGTATGGTTGAGTTTGTAATACAGATTGAGGGTGAGGAAGTAGTGTCTCAAATGAGTGTACTATGCTTAAACAAAGGGGACTACAGTGGGATGAGGGCAGAGTTGGCCAAAGTAGACTGGAAACACAGACTAAACGGTGGCACAATTGAGGAACAGTGGAGGACTTTTAAGGAGCTCTTTCATAGTGCTCAACAAAAATATATTCCAGTTAAAAAGAAGGGCGGTAAGAGAAGGGAGAACCAGCCGTGGATAAACAAGGAAATAAAGGAGAGTATCAAATTAAAAACCAATGCGTATAAGGTGGCCAAGGTTAGTGGGAAACGAGAAGATTGGGAAAATTTTAAACGACAGCAAAGAATGACTAAGAAAGCAATAAAGAAAGGAAAGATAGATTACGAAAGTAAACTTGCGCAAAACATAAAAACAGATAGTAAAAGCTTTTACCGATATATAAAACGGAAAAGAGTGACTAAAGTAAATGTTGGTCCCTTAGAAGATAAGGGGAATTTAACAATGGGAAATGTGGAAATGGCTGAGACCTTAAACAATTATTTTGCTTCGGTCTTCACAGTGGAAGACACAAAAACCATGCCAAAAATTGCTGGTCACGGGAATGTGGGAAGGGAGCACCTTGAGACAATCACTATCACTAGGTGGGTAGTGCTGGACAGGCTAATGGGACTCAAGGTAGACAAGTCCCCTGGTCCTGATGAAATGCATCCCAGGGTATTAAAAGAGAAGGCGGAAGTTATAGCACATGCATTCGTTATAATCTACCAAACTTCTCTGGACTCTGGGGAGGTACCAGCGGATTGGAAAGCAGCTAATGTAACGCCTCTGTTTAAAAAAGGGGGCAGACAAAAGGCAGGTAACTATAGACCGGTTAGTTTAACATCTGTAGTGGGGAAAATGCTTGAAGCTGTCATTAAGGAAGAAATAGCGGGACATCGAGATAGGAATAGTGCAATCAAGCAGACGCAACATGAATTCATGAAGGGGAAATCATGTTTAACTAATTTACTGGAATTCTTTGAGGATGTAACGAGCATGGTGGATAGAGGTGTACCGATGGATGTGGTGTATTTAGATTTCCAAAAGGCATTCGATAAGGTGCCACACAAAAGGTTACTGCAGAAGATAAAAATACGCGGAGTCAGAGGAAATATATTAGCATGGATTGAGAATTGGCTGGCGAACAGAAAGCAGAAAGTCGGGATAAATGGGTCCTTTTCGGGTTGGAAATCGGTGGTTAGTGGTGTGCCACAGGGATCGGTGCTGGGACCACAACTGTTTACAATATGCTTAGATGACCTGGAAGAGGGGACAGAGTGTAGTGTAACAAAATTTGCAGATAACACAAAGATTAGTGGGAAAGCGGGTTGTGTAGAGGACACAGAGAGGCTGCAAAGAGATTTAGATAGGTTAAGCGACTGGGCTAAGATTTGGCGGATGGAATACAATGTCGGAAAATGTGAGATCATCCACCTTGGAAAAAAAAGCAGTAACAGGGAATATTATTTGAATGGGGAGAAATTACAACATGCTGCGGTGCAGAGGGACCTGGGGGTTCTTGTGCATGAATCCCAAAAAGTTAGTTTGCAGGTGCAGCAGGTAATCAGGAAGGCGAATGGAATGTTGGCCTTCATTGCGAGAGGGATGGAGTACAAAAGCAGGGAGGTCCTGCTGCAACTGTACAGGGTATTGGTGAGGCCTCACCTGGAGTACCGCATGCAGTTTTGGTCACCTTACTTAAGGAAGGATATACTAGCTTTGGAGGGGGTACAGAGACGATTCACTAGGCTGATTCCGGAGATGAGGGGGTTACCTTATGATGATAGATTGAGTAGACTGGGTCTTTACTCGTTGGGTTTCAGAAGGATGAGGGGTGATCTTATAGAAACATTTAAAATAATGAAAGGGATAGACAAGATAGAGGCAGCGAGGTTGTTTCCACTGATCGTGGAGACAAGAACTAGGGGGCACAGCCTCAAAATACGGAGGAGCCAATTTAAAACCGAGTTGAGAAGGAATTACTTTTCCCAGAGGGTTGTGAATCTGTGGAATTCTCTGCCCAAGGAAGCAGTTGAGGCTAGCTCATTGAATGTATTCAAATCACAGATAGATAGATTTTTAACCAATAAGGGAATTAAGGGTTACGGGGAGCGGGCGGGTAAGTGGAGCTGAGTCCACGGCCAGATCAGCCATGATCTTGTTGAGTGGCGGAGCAGGCTCGAGGGGCTCGATGGCCTACTCCTGTTCCTAATTCTTATGTTGTTCTTGTGTGAGCGGGTCTGATAGTGAGCGGGTCTGATAGTGAGAGGGTCTGATAGTGAGCGGAACCGATAGTGCGCGGGTCTGATAGTGAGCGGGTCTGATAGTGAGCATGTGATAGTGAGCGGGTCCGATAGTGAGCGGGTCCGATAGTGAGCAGGATAGTGAGCGTGTCCGATAGTGAGCGTGTCCGATAGTGAGCAGGTCTGATAGTGAGTGGGATAGTGAGCGGGTCCGATAGTGAGCAGGATAGTGAGCGTGTCCGACAGTGAGTTAGTTCGATAGTGAGCGGGATAGTGAGCGGGTTCGACAGTGAGCGTGTCCGATAGTGAGCGTGTCTGAACTTCTCGCTATGCTTGTGATATAGTTCGTGCTCTCTCTGTTCTCAGGCGGGAGGCTGTGGTGATCTCGGGGACGGAACTGGCCAAGCAGATTCACGCCGAGGTGCGGAGAGACGTGGAGGCATGGGTGGCACTCGGCAACACTCGACCCCAGCTCAGCGTGGTCCTGGTGGGCAACGATCACGGCAGCCACTCATACGTCAAGAATAAGGCCAAGGCTGCCGCGTCAGTCGGTGAGGGCAGGTAGCGTGCTGTGCACCCCGAGCCTGCCATACCAGAGAAAGTCACCTCCACTCACAACATCACATCTGGCGGGGAGATCGTCACTTTGTGCAAAACGGGTGATGGTGAATGGCAGCTCGTATTTACATCTCTCCCCACTCCAGGGATTTGATCACAAAAATCCAGGCCGACACTCCCAGTGCTGTGCTGAGGGAGCGCCGCACTGTCGGAGGGGCAGTACTGAGGGAGCGCCACACTGTCGGAGGGGCAGTACTGAGGGAGTGCAGCACTGTCGGAGGGGCAGTACTGAGGGAGTGCCACACTGTCGGAGGGGCAGTACTGAGGGAGCGCCGCACTGTCGGAGGGGCAGTACTGAGGGAATGCCGCACTGTCGGAGGGGCAGTACTGAGGGAGCGCCGCACTGTCGGAGGGGCAGTACTGAGGGAGTGCTGCACTGTCGGAGGGGCAGTACTGAGGGAATGCCGCACTGTCGGAGGGGCAGTACTGAGGGAGTGCTGCACTGTCGGAGGGGCAGTACTGAGGGAATGCCGTACTGTCGGAGGGGCAGTATTGAGGGAGCGCCACACTGTCAGAGGGGCAGTACTGAGGGAGTGCAGCACTGTCATGGACTGATTATGGTCTCGGCTCCACTTCCCCGCCCGCTCCCCATAACCCTTGACTCCCTTATCGTTCAAAAATCTGTCTATCTCCACCTTAAATATATTCAATGACCCAGCCTCCACAGCCCTCTGAGGCAGAGAATTCCACAGATTCACCACCCTCTGAGTGAAGAAATTCCTCCTCATCTCAGTCCTAAATGGCCGAGCCCTTATCCTGAGACTGTGAGCCCTGGTTCTAGACTCCCCAGCCCGGGGGAAACATCCTCCCTGCATCTACCCTGTCAACCACTCCATGTGGTAGCGGGTTCCACATTCTCACCACTTTCTCCGGGGCCCGAATGTGCATAAAATCCGCCAGCGCTGGATTGCTGCCCAAAAGATCACTCAGATTATTAAACTAATGCCGGCAAAAAATTACACAAAGAAAAGGAAAAAATTCCGTCCGGCGAGAAAAATGGGTCTCACACACAGATTCTGGGCAGAAAAGGCGATCCTGGGCAAATTGGGCGGGTCTTAATCAAAATGAGCGGTGCTTACTGAAATTTAGCCCGAGGCTGCGGGTTGGGCCGAGGGAGGGGAGGGAAACACAAAAAATACTTTTTCCAAAAAATTAAAAATCAGAAAACGTACTCGGGACCCTTTTCAACGTAATCGCTGTAAAAGAATTTTAAAAGAAATATAAAAAGCCCTTTAACGTACCTTTTATTGCGAGGCTCCTTACTGACCACCCAGCTCCGGCTGATTTTGGTGGGCGGGTATTTCGATCTTGCCCACGGGCAGTAGCGGTGTTTCCGGCGGTATTTCGAAACCGCCGGCGGAACACTTTGTGCAACTTTGTGGGAATCTCTGGCCGGGTGGTTTTCCGCCAAAAAAGGGCAGTACCGCCGACAAAACCGGCGGAAATAAGAAATAGGAGCAGGAGTCGGCCATTCGGCCCCTCGAGCCTGCTCCGCCATTCAGTAAGATCATGGCTGATCTGATCATGGACTCAGCTCCACTTCCCCGCCCGCTCCCCATAACCCTTCACTCCCTTATCGCTCAAAAATCTGTCTATCTCTGCCTTAAATATATTCAATGACCCAGCCTCCACAGCTCTCTGGGGCAGAGAATTCCACAGGTTTACAACCTTCTGAGAGAAGAAATTCCTCCTCATCTCAGTTTTACATGGGCGGCCCCTTATTCTGAGACTATGCCCCCTAGTTTTAGTTTCCCCTATGAGTGGAAATATCCCCCCTGCATCCACCTTGTCGAGCCCCCTCATAATCTTATACGTTTCGATAAGATCACCTCTCATTCTTCTGAACTCCAATGTGTAGAGGCCCAACCTCCTCAACTTTCCCTCATAAGTCAACTCTCTCATCCCCGGAATCAGCCTAGTGAACCTCTGAATGGAATGGAAATTCTAGCCCACAGTGTTTCTCCTGAATTCTGTATTGGACTATCTTATTTCGATGGCCTTTTATTTTGGTTTCCCCCCCTACACAAGTGGAAACATCTTCCTTATGTCTAAAATCTGATTAACAGCATCATTTATGTCTTTAGGTATCACCAGTGAGACTATTTTGCGACCAGATAGCATATCGCAGGAAGAACTCATGGAACTAATTGAAAAACTCAACAGGGATCCAAAGGTCACTGGTTTGCTGGTTCAACTCCCGCTTCCAGGTAAGGTTTCAGCAAGGTGGGAATTGGAGGGTGAATGTTTCCATGGAGTGATTGCACCTACCCTGTTCTGCCCAATGTAATTTCTCATGTGTCCTTTTTATTATTGGGCATCGCTGGCAAGGCCGGCATTTATTGGCCATCCCTAATTGCCCCTTGAGAAGGTGGTGGTGAGCCGCCTTCTTGAACCGCTGCAGTCCGTGTGGTGAAGGTGCTCCCACAGTGCTGTTAGGGAGGGAGTTCCAGGATTGTGACCCAGCGACGGTGAAGGAACGGCCGATATATTTCCAAGTCAGGATGGTGTGTGACTGGGAGGGGAACGTGGAGGTGGTGGTGTTCCCATGCGCCTGCTGCCCTTGTCCTTCTAGGTGGTAGAGGTCGTGGGTTTGGGAGGTGCTGCTGAAGAAGTCTTGGCGAGTTGCTGCAGTGCATCTTGTAGATGGTGCACACTGCAGCCACGGTGCGCCGGTGGTGGAGGGAGTGAGTGTTGAAGGTGGGGGATGGGGGGCCGATCAAGCGGGCTGCTTTGTCCTGGATGGTGTCGAGCTTCTCGAGTGTTGTTGGAGCTGCAACTCATCCAGGCAAGTGGAGAGTGTTCCATCACACTCCTGACTTGTGTCTTGTAGATGGTGGAAAGGCTTTGGGGAGTCAGGAGGTGAGACACTCACCGCAGAATACCCAGCTTCTGACCCGCTCTTGTGGTCACAGTATTTATGTGGCTGGTCCAGTTAAGTTTCTGGTCAATGGTGACCCCCAGGATGTTGATGGTGGGGGATTCGGCGATGGGAATGCCGTTAAATGTCAAGGGACGGTGGTTAGACTCTCGCTTGTTGCCAATGGTCATTGCCTGGCACTTGTGTGGCGCGAATGTTTATGCCACTTATCAGCCCAAGCCTGAAATGTCGTCCAGGTTTTGCTGCATGCGGGCCATGGACTGCTCCATTATCTGAGGAGTTGGATGGGAGGAGGGCGGGGTGGGGCGAGGGACGCGCTACAGCACGGACAGTCAGCGTGTTGGTGCCGACTCGAGGGTACAATTGATGCACGGCATTGCAGTGTTTAGTTGGACATCAACCGGCTGCGTGTGGCTACTTCTGGTCCGTACACAGTAATCAGCGACGGAGGGCACCAGAGTGCGCATTGCACCCACTGAGCCAAGGTAGGCACGTAGCTAAGAGCTGGCCATAGGAGATGGCTGGATTCTCGGTTGTCTAATGCCTCAGTTAGCGGCCAGAGGGGGCGTTAATGGGAGCGTAGGAGCTTAAGTGCGTGAGCCTCCCAGTTTGCAGCGGCAGACAGACATAACAGCGCAGGGGGAAATCAAGTGAGTTTGTAAAGTTTAATGGGTGCGTTACTATGCTGCACCTTTAACACTCGGCTTTTCCCGGGGTCTGACTCGGAGTTCCGCGCGTGCTCAATGGGTTCGTTATCGTACCCCCAGCTCTGGTGTGCAAGGGCTAATTTATCGCCCCTGTCAGCTCTTCGATCCATTCTCACCAATTTCTGGGTGGGAGCCACAAACTTTTTCAAGGCGCCAAAATTACCGCTCCGCCTGGATTAACGCACCAACTGAGGCGCGGCCGAATTTCACCACCGTGTATCTCAGTGACAATCGATGTTCCCGCTAATTGTTTATGGGGTGCGCGGCCCATTCAGATTACCGCGCATGCTGGGTTTTATCCATTAGCATGCCGTCGAGCCGGCCACGCGGAAACCTCCCACTCTCTGTGCGGCTGCCCCAGATTAAAGGCAACATTGGTTACAACCACCTTTCTGTCTCGCTTCGCAGATCACATCGATGAGCGCTCGGTCTGTAATGCTGTTGCCCCAGAGAAGGATGTGGACGGGTTTCACGTCGTTAATGTCGGAAGGCTGTGCTTGGATCAGCAGGCCATCCTCCCGGCCACCCCTGCCGGCGTCTGGGAAATTATCAGAAGAACAGGTAATCGGGCGGGAAGCGAAATGTTGCTCTTCACAGTCGTGGGCCGAAAGCGGAGGCAGCTCGAGCCCAGCGGCGAAAATAACGCACGGAGACACAGGACATTCTGAAAAGGGAGGGTGAACAGCCAGTTGTCGTGGTGCACATTGGTACCAACGATATAGGTAAAAAAAGGGATGAGGTCCTACGAGATGAATTTAAGGAGCTAGGAGCTAAATTAAAACGTAGGACCTCAAAAGTAGTAATCTCGGGATTGCTACCAGTGCCACGTGCTAGTCAGAGTAGGAATCGCAGGATAGCTCAGATGAATACGTGGCTTGAGCAGTGGTGCAGCAGGGAGGGATTCAAATTCCTGGGGCATTGGAACCGATTCTGGGGGAGGCGGGACCAGTACAAACCGGACGGTCTGCACCTGGGCAGGACCAGAACCAATGTCCTAGGGGGAGTGTTTGCGAGTGCTGTTGGGGAGGAGTCAAACTAATATGGCAGGGGGATGGGAACCAATGCAGGGAGACAGAGGGAAACAAAAAGGAGACAAAAGCAAAAGACAGAAAGGAGATGAGGAAAAGTGGAGGGCAGAGAAACCTAAGGCAAAAAACAAAAAGGACCACTGTACAGCAAAATTCTAAAGGGTCAAAGTTTAATAAAAAGGCAAGCATGAAAGCTCGGTACCTCAATGCAAGGAGTATTCGGATCCCAGGAGAGGGCTCTGAGCTAGTTAGAGTGGGTGAGAGCTCAGATGAACAGGATCCCAAGAAAGAATGCAAAAGGCAGGAGGCAACAGAGCAGAATAGCACTGGGGTAAGCGTAAACCACAAGGTGATAGGAAGGGACAATATATATGAATATAAAGGGGCTGCAGGAGGGGTCAAAACTAAAAATCATGGTTCAAAAACTAGTATTAAAACACTCTACCTAAACGCATGCAGCATTCGAAATAAAGTAAATGAGTTGACGGCACAAATCATTACAAATGGGTATGATTTGGTGGCCATTACAGAAATGTGGTTGCAGGGTGGCCAAGACTGGGAATTAAACATACAGGGGTATCTGACAATTCGGAAAGATAGACAAGAAGGGAAAGGAGGTGGGGTAGCTCTGTTAATAAAGGATGATATCAGGGCAGTTGTGGGAGACGATATTGGCTCTAATGAACAAAATGTTGAATCATTGTGGGTGGAGATTAGAGATAGTAAGGGGAAAAAGTCACTGGTGGGCGTAGTTTATAGGCCCCCAAATAATAACTTCACGGTGGGGCGGGCAATAATCAAGGGAATAATGGAGGCATGTGAAAAAGGAATGGCAATAATCATGGGGGACTTTAACCTACATATCGATTGGTCAAATCAAATCGCACGGGGTAGCCTTGAGGAGGAATTCATAGAATGCATACGGGATTGTTTTAGAACAGTATGTTACAGAACCTACAAGGGAGCAAGCGATCTTAGATCTGGTCATGTGTAATGAGACAGGAATAATAAACGATCTCCTAGTAAAAGATCCTCTTGGAATGAGTGATCACAGTATGGTTGAATTTGTAATACAGATTGAGGGTGAGGAAGTACTGTCTCAAACGAGCGTACTATGTTTAAACAAAGGGGACTACAGTGGGTTGAGGGCAGAGTTGGCCAAAGTAGACTGGAAACACAGACTAAATGGTGGCACAATTGAGGAACAGTGGAGAACTTTTAAGGAGCTCTTTCATAGTGCTCAACAAAAATATATTCCAGTTAAAAAGAAGGGCGGTAAGAGAAGGGATAACCAGCCGTGGATAACCAAGGAAATAAAGGAGAGTATCAAATTAAAAACCAATGCGTATAAGGTGGCCAAGGTTAGTGGGAAACGAGAAGATTGGGAAAATTTTAAACGACAGCAAAGAATGACTAAGAAAGCAATAAAGCAAGGAAAGATAGATTACGAAAGTAAACTTGCGCAAAACATAAAAACAGATAGTAAAAGCTTTTACCGATATATAAAATGCAAAAGAGTGACTAAAGTAAATGTTGGTCCCTTAGAAGATGAAAAGGGGGATTTAATAATGGGAAATTTGGAAATGGCTGAGACCTTAAACAATTATTTTGCTTCAGTCTTCATAGTGGAAGACACAAAAACCATGCCAAAAATTGCTGGTCACGGGAATGTGGGAAGGGAGCACCTTGAGACAATCACTATCACTAGGGGGGTAGTGCTGGACAGGCTAATGGGACTCAAGGTAGACAAGTCCCTGGTCCTGATGAAATGCATCCCAGGGTATTAAAAGAGATGGTGGAAGTTATAGCAGATGCATTCGTTATAATCTACCAAAATTCTCTGGACTCTGGGGAGGTACCATCGGATTGGAAAGCAGCTAATGTAATGCCTCTGTTTAAAAAAGGGGGCAGACAAAAGGCAGGTAACTATAGGCCAGTTAGTTTAACATCTGTAGTGGGGAAAATGCTTGAAGCTATCATTAAGGAAGAAATAGCGGGACATCTAGATAGGAATAGTGCAATCAAGCAGAAGCAACATGGATTCATGAAGGGGAAATCATGTTTAACTAATTTACTGAAATTCTTTGAGGATATAACGAGCATGGTGGATAGAGGTGTACCGATGGATGTGGTGTATTTAGATTTCCAAAAGGCATTCGATAAGGTGCCACACAAAAGGTTACTGCAGAAGATAAAAGCACGCGGAGTCAGAGGAAATGTATTAGCATGGATCGAGAATTGGCTGGCTAACAGAAAGCAGAGAGTCGGGATAAATGGGTCCTTTTCGGGTTGGAAATCGGTGGTTAGTGGTGTGCCACAGGGATCGGTGCTGGGACCACAACTGTTTACAATATACAATATATAGATGACCTGGAAGAGGGGACAGAGTGTAGTGTAACAAAATTTGCAGATGACACAAAGATTAGTGGGAAAGCAGGTTGTGTAGAGGACACAGAGAGGCTGCAAAGAGATTTAGATAGGTTAAGCGAATGGGCTAAGGTTGGGCAGATGAAATACAATGTCGGAAAGTGTGAGGTCATCCACCTTGGAAAAAAAAACAGTAAAAGGGAATATTATTTGAATGGGGAGAAATTACAACATGCTGTGGTGCAGAGGGACCTGGGGGTCCTTGTGCATGAATCCCAAAAAGTTAGTTTGCAGGTACAGCAGGTAATCAGGAAGGCGAATGGAATGTTGGCCTTCATTGCGAGAGGGATGGAGTACAAAAGCAGGGAGGTCCTGCTGCAATTGTACAGGGTATTGGTGAGGCCGCACCTGGAGTACTGTGTGCAGTTTTGGTCACCTTACTTAAGGAAGGATATACTAGCTTTGGAGGGGGTACAGAGACGATTCACTTGGCTGATTCCGGAGATGAGGGGGTTACCTTATGATGATAGATTGAGTAGACTGGGTCTTTACTCATTGGAGTTCAGAAGGATGAGGGGTGATCTTATGGAAACATTTAAAATAATGAAAGGGATAGACAAGATAGAGGCAGAGAGGTTTATTCCACTGGTCGGGGAGACTAGAACTAGGGGGCACAGCCTCAAAATACGGAGGAGCCAATTAAAAACCGAGTTGAGAAGGAATTTCTTCTCCCAGAGGGTTGTGAATCTGTGGAATTCTCTGCCGAAGGAAGCAGTTGAGGCTAGCTCATTGAATGTATTCAAATCACAGATAGATAGATTTTTAACGAATAAGGGAATTAAGGGTTATGGGGAGCGGGCGGGTAAGTGGAGCTGAGTCCACGGCCAGATCAGCCATGATCTTGTTGAATGACGGAGCAGGCTCGAGGGGCTAGATGGCCTACTCCTGTTCCTAATTCTTATGTTCTTATGTTCTTATGATAATCAGCGAGTTGTTGCGTGGGGTGACTGGAGAAGCTAGGGTTGTTCTCCTTAGAGCAGGGAAAGTTTTTTCACCACCACCGGACATTTCAAAGCGCTTTACAGCCAATGAAGTACTTTTGGAGTGCAGTCACCATTGTAATGTGGGAAACGCAGCAGCCAATTAGCGCACAGCAAGCTCCCACAAACTGCAATGTGATAATTACCAGATAATCCATTTTCGTGATGTTGATTGACGGATAAATATTGGCCCCAGGACACCGGGGCTAACTCCCCTGCTCTTCTCCGACAGTGCGGCCCTCCCTCAGTACTGCCCCTCCGACAGTGTGGCGCTCCCTCAGTACTACCCCTCCGACAGTGTGGCGCTCCCTCAGTACTGCCCCTCCGACAGTGCTGCGCTCCCTCAGTACTACCCCTCCGACAGTGCGGCGCTCCCTCAGTACTACGCCTCCGACAGTGCGGCGCTCCCTCAGTACTGCCCCTCCGACAGTGCGGCGCTCCCTCAGTACTGCCCCTCCGACAGTGCGGCGCTCCCTCAGTACTGCCCCTCCGACAGTGTGGCGCTCCCTCAGTACTTCCCCTCCGACAGTGCGGCGCTCCCTCAGAATTGAGCAGAATGTTTCCAGGGACGAGGGACTTCAGTGACGGGGATAGACTGGAGATGCTGGGGTTGTTCTCCTTGGAGCAGAGAAGGTTAAGAGGAGATTTAATAGAGATGTTCAAAATGATGAAGATTTTTGACAGAGTGAATCAGGGGCAGGAGGGTCGGTAACCAGAGGGTGGCGGATTGACGATAATCGGCAGAAGAACTCGAGGGCGAGATGGGGAGAATGTTTTTACGCAGCGAGTTGTTGTGATCGGGAACGCGCTGCCTGAAAGGGCAGTGGGAGCAGATTCAATAGTAACTTTCAAACAGGGGAATTGGATAAATACTGGAAGGGGAAACATTTGGCCGGCTGTGGGGAAAGAGCGGGGGGAGTGGGACTGATTGGATCGCTCTGTCACAGAGCCGGCACAGGCTCGATGGGCCCAATGGCCTCCTGTGCCCGTATCATTCGATGAAATGTTCCCAAAATGTGTGTGGTGATGCCAAGTTCCTCCTGGTGGCGCTGTTGAATCGCCCGATGGTTTGATGGGAATCTTTACTGGAAGTTAATGGACTCTTGGGGTGGGGTTGCGGGGGGGCTAGAATTTCCACTTCAGATCGCTGGGCTAGTGCCCATATATCGCCCATTTTTGCTTAAAAAGCAGAACGTTGGACCGGTTCGAACATGGCTGGAAAATTGCCGGCCCAACTTTCGGGTCACATTGCCGAGGTGATCGCCCAACGCAACTTTTGGCACATCACTGGCACATCGCCGGGCTGATCGCTCGCCAAGAACATCGCTGGAGAAAAGCTGCACTTACCTTGGCCTTCCTCACAGAATCTCGCAGTACGGACACCACTTTGAACATCGGAGGAAGTGAGGAGACTTATAATTTGTGAGTTGTTTAAGGGTCTCTTACTGATAGATCCACTCATATTTATACTTATATTTATTATTTCCATTTTATATATTCTTTTTAGTACCAAGCGCATTTATAACAACACAGTGATAGTGATAATAGTGATAGTGATAATAGTGATGGGGCCTGTACGTTCTCTACCATTACTTGTATCTGCTCACACGCTGGTGTCTGAAGTTTAGTTAAGTGAAGGGGCCAATCGAAGAGGTGGCAGACTAATGCGGAGGTGGAGGAGGAGAACGTACAGCCGGCGAACTTACAGGGAAAAGCAATCTTACCTCAACTTGTCCGATAACGCGTGCCCTTCGGAGGCTGGGCTTCCGGAAAGAGGTCATCGATGAGACATGCCAGCTCAACAAGGGGGATCTGCAGCCTGCCAGCACCATCAGGACCACACTGCCCGTCAAGGTCAAGGTCACTGCGGCACTATCCTTCTATGCATCGGGCTCCTTTCAGGCCTCAGCTGGCGACATCTGTGGTATCTCTCAGCACGCCACACATTGCTCCATTCGACAGGTGACTGAAGCTCTTTACGCTCGCAGCATGGACTTTATAAGCTTCCCTGTGACCAGGGAGGCACAGACCGGGAGGGCTTTGGGTTTCTGGAGAATAGCAAACTTCCCCAAGGTGCAGGGAGCAATAGACTGTACGCACATCGCCCTGCGAGCACCTTTACAGAACCCGGAGGTGTTTCGGAACCGAAAGGGATTCCCTGAATGTGCAGCTCGTTGTCGACCATAACCAAATAATTATGGCAGTAAATGCTACATTTCTTGGCGGTATCCATGATGTGCACATCCTGTATGAGAGCGCTGTCTCTGACCTGTTTGGCAGTCAGCCACAAGGTCACGTTTGAATGCTGGGGGATAAAGGATATGGCCTTGCTAGCTGGCTCATGACTCCCCCGCCACCCCCCCGCGTAATCCCCAGACGGAAGCTGAGAAGCATTACAAGGAATGCCACATAGCGACACGCAACATCGTCGAAAAGACAATTGGAGTGCTCAAGCAGTGCTTCAGATGCCTGGACCATTCTGGAGGCAGCCTACGATACCACCCTGACCAGGTCGCTGTGTTTGTTGTGGTGTGTTGCATGTTGCATAACCGAGCTATAAAGAGAGGACAACAATTGCCAGATGGGGCTGCCAGTCCACCTCAGGAAGGAGTGGAGACAGAAGAGGCAGACGATGAGGAGGAGGAGGAGGAGGCTGGTGAGGACCTTGAGGAGGACAATCAGCCTGGCGATGAATCCATGATCCCACAACGCTCCCCCCCCACGGAAGACTGGAGAAACCTCGTGGGAGTTACGCAGCTGCAAAGCTGTTGCACCAGCAGCTCATAAATGAACGCTTTGCATGAACTTACATTGGGGGCAGTCACAGTCACAGTCACAGTTACCGTTAGACAACAGCTGCATTGCATTGAGTTATGTTTCATCCTTGCCTGGTCTGGCATGGCTATTGTTGTACAAAGTTACATTCATGTTTTACCTTAACTTACGTTATTAGAAGACACTGCACAATAATTGTAAAATTCAATACATTTTTTAAATAATTTAACAATATTGAAACTAATTTAAAAAAAATGTAACTCCCCACCCCCTCCCCGCCCCCCCAACAATCACTCAGCAACAATAAAACCCCCTCCCGACCTGCGGCCACGTTACCCTCCAGATCCTGTACCCCCCGCATCTTAGCCTCACCCCATTTTGGTCCCAGGGTAGCGCGACAAGTCTGGCGTGCAGCGGGCAACGGCAAGACTTCCTGCCATTGTGCGGGGGGGGGGTGTGCGAGGTGGTGATGGTGGCACGATCGCCTGTTGGGGGGGTTGTTGGAGGGGAAGACAAAGCTGGGACATCGCCTTCCGAGTCAGAGGGATATGCTTCCTCCTGACTAGCTTGTGTGCTGGTGCTGGTGGTGTGTGTGGGACGCAAGGCGTCGATGGCGGCGGTCTGTGCGCTCATCTCCAAGAGCGCCCGCCGCGAAACCACAGCACGCTCCCGGGACACGTCCCTCGTGAACACCACAAACGCCTGGAGATTGCCCGCGACTGGTCGCGGCACGCTCCTCGCACGGTCTGGTCAAGCCCTCGGTCCGATCGGCCAGAGGGGGGCATGCGCTGACCTCGCTGACCCGACCTCTGTGGGGTCGGCGTGTGCGCACCGTCAAACGCCTTGGCATCGCCGGCTGCACGCTGCTTGGTCTCGCCACCCTGTACCGTCGAAACCGATGTTGTGGCTGCGGGTCCCACGGGTACATCAGCCATGGGGCAGGTAGGGGCATCCTCCTCTGGTTCCATGGTGTATTCCTCCTGCTCAGGGTCGCTACTCTCTTCCTTCTCCCCTCCCGTGGTGAGGGTCACCTCCAGCTGGAGGGGGAGGGGTTGCGATCGCGCCTCCGCCTCGCTGTGCATGGGTGGACCCGCAAAACACTATTGAGCTTATCAGAAAGTAATGGTACACATTCTTGTGCTGCGTTGCGCTGGCATACAAAGCAGCAGCACAACGACAATAAATGAGACCGAGAGACGTTTTATAACAACACATCAAACGGTAGTACATATGGTGGTAAATCAAGTTGAAATTCAGTGACCCAGAGAGCTGGATCAGTCGGAGAAAGACAGAATGATAAAGGAGTGAATATTTATGGGGAGTGGACAGAGAAGGAGACAGATGGCTAGATGGCCTGTTCCTACTCTCTTATCTCTTGTCAACCTGAGTGTGGCACAGAGGCTGCAGGGGAATCAGGATAACTGAATGCATAACATGACATCATTCGTTTATTATCATCATCATAGGCAGTCCCTCGAAGCGAGGATGATTTGCTTCCAAACCAAAAAGGGATGAGTTCACAGGTGTTTCAATGAAGGACCTAATATTCCAGATCCCGAACTACATCCTGAAGGGTGAAAGATGCCTGTGGGTGGATTTTTTTAACGTGGGGTGACCGTTGCACACCAGTCACCACACGGGCTTGACAGAGCTGGGTCTTGGTCCAGTGGCAAGGCTTAACCAGGACGATTGGAGACCAGCTCTGCTGCACGGACCTAGTGCGCTCACATATCGCAGTGTGGGCTGGGCCTGTCCTGCCCCTGGGCCCTCGCCTCTTCTGGGCCCCGAACTCACACCTCTCCTGGGCCTCGGTCACGTCCCTCCACAATCTCTCGCCGCTCCTTCGCCCCGACCTCGCCGCTCCTGCTGTACCTGCCCACGCTCCAATCACCGACCTGGACCGTGATGATGTCACTCTTCGCTGCCGTCGCCCTCCTGCACTAACTCGCGCTGCTTCCTGCAGGGGCCTCCACGCTGCTCCCAGGCCGCCAATCACCGCTCCTTTTATGGCCCCGACCTGCCGCTGGTGTTCTCCCGCAGGTCGGGGCCATCGTATATTATAATGAAATGACGTTACATTACTTTAACACTGCTTGAGGCATTACTCACGTGACGCAAGCGAGGGTTCTGCCTCAACACGGGTGGCCGACCGAGTGTGTTCCCCGACCAGTGCCCCAGCGCGTTCCTCCAACTCCGTTAGCTGCGTTAGCTGGGCAGGGCCTCTTCCAGTGCGCCTTCGCTCCAAACAATTCTTCGCTCACTTCTGCAAACGTGAAAAGAGCATGGCATAAGCTCATTGACTAGGTAATATCATGGAAAGACAGCAGTCGCCAACGTTATATGCTAATAGGGTTTTTATCCACAATTGATGCACAGTTATAACGAAAATCATGTTTAGGATCTAATAGAAACATAGAAACATAGAAAATAGGTGCAGGAGTAGGCCATTCGGCCCTTAGAGCCTGCACCGCCATTCAATAAGATCATGGCTGATCATTCCTTCAGTACCCCTTTCCTGCTTTCTCTCCATACCCCTTGATCCCCTTAACAGTAAGAGCCATATCTAACTCCCTCTTGAATATATTCAGTGAACTGGCATCAACAACTCTCTGCAGCAGGGAATTCCACAGGTTAACAACTCTCTGAGTGAAGAAGTTTCTCCTCATCTCAGTCCTAAATGGCCTACCTCTTATCCTAAGACTATGTCCCTTGGTTCTGGACTTCCCCAACATCGGGAACATTCTTCCCGCATCTAACCTGTCCAGTCCCGTCAGAACCTTGTATGTTTCTATGAGATCCCCTCTCATCCTTCTAAACTCCAGTGAATAAAAGCCCAGTTGATCCAGTCTCTCCTCATATGACAGCCCAGCCATCCCTGGAATCAGTCTGGTGACCTTCGCTGCACTCCCTCAATAGCAAGAACGTCCTTCCTCAGACTAGGAGACCAAAACTGAACACAATATTCCAGGTGAGGCCTCACTAAGGCCCTGTACAAATGCAGTAAGACCTCCCTGCTCCTATACTCAAATCCCCTAGCTATGAAGGCCAACATACAATTTGCCTTCTTCACCGCCTGCTGTACCTGCATGCCCACTTTCAGTGATTGATGAACCATGACACCCAGGTCTCGTTGCGCCTCCCCTTTTCCTAGTCTGCCGCCATTGAGATAATATTCTACCTTCGTGTTTTTGGCCCCAAAATGGATAACCTCACATTTATCCACATTATACTGCATCTACCATGCATTTGTCCACTCACCTAACCTGTCCAAGTCACCCTGCAGCCTCTTAGCGTCCTCCTCACAGCTCACACCACCACCCAGTTTAGTGTCATCTGCAAACTTGGAGATATTACACTCAATTCCTTCATCTAAATCATTAATATATATTGTAAATAGCTGGGGTCCCAGCACTGAGCCCTGCGGCACCCCACAAGTTACTGCCTGCCATTCTGAAAAGGACCCATTTATCCCGACTCTCTGCTTCCTGTCTGTCAACCAGTTCACTATCCACGTCAGTATATTACCCCCAATACCATGTGCTTTGATTTTGCACATCAATCTCTTGTACGGGACCTTGTCAAAAGCCTTCTGAAAGTCCAAATACACCACATCCACTGGTTCTCCCTTGTCCACTCTGCTCGTTACATCCTCAAAAAATTCCAGAAGATTCGTCAAGAATTCGTCAATAATGCTTGACAAAAACATCTCTCTCGACTACAATCCCCATTGAGTTGGGCAATGACAGGAGCTAATGTCCCAAAGTGGGCCAGGGCAGCTCTATCCCAGTCCAGGCTGGGTCACTGTGTAAGTGACAGCAGCCGGAGAGACTTAAAAAGGGCGCAGGTTCCGAGCCCTGCCCAGATCTTAGCAGGGAATATATGTCATATATATGTAAGAATAACAAGCTTAAATTCAATCCAGGAGATTTGCAATTATAATTAGAATTTGCATCGTTTCAATATAAAATCTATACTTACTCTTGTCGAAGCAACCAGGCTGTTCCTGCGCTTGCGACACTGGTCGGATCCCCTGGCCCTCGTGGGCCGCAGACGAGACCACGTCGGCAATCTCGCCCCATACTTTTCCGTAGGCCCGGGATGAAGGGTTCCCACGCGCACTCCGGGTTAATTGGGCCCACCGGGAGTGCACCTCCACGACTAAGGCCTCGTCAGAAAATGGTTTCGCCCTCCTCCCCACCTCCACATCTTGCAGGCTATTTTCAGAATCTGACATTTGAAAGATACTGCTCTTTATCTCTATTTCTTTACTCAAACTGCTGCTTTCCTTCCCTCTATCTATTCTCTCTCTCTCTCTCTCTCTCTCTCTCTCTCTCTCTCTTTCCCCCTCCCTTGGCCTTCTGCGCATGTGCGGATGACCCCTGACCTCCCGAAACGTGGGAAAACCTGTTTACCGGAAAAAAAAACGCATGCGCAGAAGACCGTTGCTAGGGAAGCTTTGCGTTCCACATCGCTACTGCTGAGTCGAAAGTTGCGATCCCAAAAATGGGCGACGTTCCAGTGATCATGAAGGCTGGAACATTGCCCATTTTTTGGCCGATAGCCAGCAAAGTGGAAAGTCTCGCCCATAGAATAGTACAGCACAAAAAAAGGCCACTTGGCCCATCGAGTGGGCACCCTGGGGTTTTCTGCTCCAGAGTTATTCCAGAAGACTGGCTCCATTCCGCTCCCATTTTTCCCATTGTCAAGTTACACCCAAGTGTGCTCCTGATCCCATTAGAAGACGCCTGGATTGAAATGGGCGGAATTCGGCGTAAACAATCGGGGGCCCAAGGGATGCTCAGAACTCACGGCGGGTTATTCAATCTCTGAGTCTTAAAATGTCTTCAAATCGTTCAATCATTATCCAGGCACATCTGGCAGGGCTGGTTTCAGCATCTGCAGTCGGGGAAAGGTTTTGATTTTTAATCTAGCTCATAGAAACATAGAAAATAGGTGCAGGAGTAGGCCATTCGGCCCTTCGAGCCTGCACCACCATTCAGTAAGATCATACATAAGAATATAAGAATTAGGAACAGGAGTAGGCCATCTAGCCCCTCGAGCCTGCTCCGCCATTCAACAAGATCATGGCCTATCTGGCCGTGGACTCAGCTCCACTTACCCGCCCGCTCCCCGTAACCCTTAATTCCCTTATTGGTTAAAAATTTATCGATCATGGCTGATCATTCACCTCAGTACCCCTTTCCTGCTTTCTCTCTATACCCCTTGATCCCTTTAGCTGTAAGGGTCATATCTAACTCCCTCTTGAATATATCCAATGAACTGGTATCAACAACTCTCTGCGGTAGGGAATTCCACAGGTTAATAACTCTCTGAGTGAAGAAGTTTCTCCTCATCTCAGTCCTAAATGGCCTACCCCTTATCCTTAGACTGTGTCCCCTGGTTCTGGACTTCCCCAACATCGGGAACATTCTTCCTGCATCTAACCTGTCCAGTCCCGTCAGAATTTTATATGTTTCGATGAGATCCCCTCTCATCCTTCTAAACTCCAGTGAATAAAGGCCCAGTCGATCCAGTCTCTCCTCATATGTCAGTCCAGCCATCCCGGGAATCAGTCTGGTGAACCTTCGCTGCATCCCTCAATAGCAAGAACATCCTTCCTCAGATCAGGAGACCAAAACTGAACACAATATTCCAGGTGAGGCCTCAACAAGGCCCTGTACAACTTCCATAAGACCTCCTTGCTCCTATACTCAAAACCCCGAGCTATGAAGGCCAACATACCACTTGCCTTCTTCACAGCCTGCTGTATCTGCATGCCAACTTTCAATGACTGATGTACCATGACACCCAGGTCTCGTTGCACCTCCCCTTTTCCTAATCTGCCGCCATTCAGATAATATTCTGTCTTCGTGTTTTTGCCCCCAAAGTGAATAATCTCACATTTATCTACATTATACTGCATCTGCCATGCATTTGCCCACTCACCTAACCTGTACAAGTCACCCTGCAGCCTCTTAGCATCCTCCTCACAGCTCACACCACCACCCAGTTTAGTGTCATCTGCAAACTTGGCGATATTACACTCAATTCCTTCATCCAAATCATTAATGTATATTGTAAAGAGCTGGGGTCCCAGCACTGAGCCCTGCGGGACCCCACTAGTCACTGCCTGCCATTCTGAAAAGGACCCATTTATCCCAACTCTCTGCTTCCTGTCTGCCAACCAATTCTCTATCCAAGTCAGTACATTTCCCCAATACCATGTGCTTTAATTTTGAACACCAATCTCTTGTGTGGGACCTTGTCAAAAGCCTTTTGAAAGTCCAAATACACCACATCCACTGGTTCTCCCTTGTCCACTCTACTAGTTACATCCTCAAAAAATTCCAGAAGATTTGTCAAGCATGATTTCCCTTTCGTAAATCCATGTTGACTGGACCGATCCTGTCACTGCTTTCCAAATGCGCTGCTATTTCATCTTTAATGATTGATTCCAGCATTTTCCCCACTACTGATGTCAGGCTAACTGGTCTATAATTACCCGTTTTCTCTCTCCCTTCTTTTTAAAAAAATTATATTACATTAGCTACCCTCCAGTCCTTAGGAACTGATCCAGAGTCGATAGACTGTTGGAAAATGATCACCAATGCATCCACTATTTCTAGGGCCACTTCCTTAAGTACTCTGGGATGCAGACGATCAGGCCCTGGGGATTTATTGGACTTCAAACCCATCAATTTCCCTACCGTAATTTCCCGCCTAATAAGGATATCCTTCAGTTCCTCCTTCTCACTAGACCCTCGGTCCCTTAGTATCTCCGGAAGGTTATTTGTATCTTCCTTCGTGAAGACAGAACCATGAAAGCGCCTTCAAAGAAACATTTAGCACAGAGCAGGGTTCATTAATCTCATTGAAACATACAAGATTCTGAGGGGGATTGACAGGGTAGATTCAGGGAGGATGTTTTCCCCGGGCTGGAGAGTCTAGAACCAGGGGTCACAGTCTCAGGATAAGGGGTTAAGGGGTTGGCCATTTAGGACTGAGATGAGGAGGAATTTCTTCACTCAGAGGGTGGTGAATCTTTGGAATTCTCTGCCCCAGAGGGCTGTGGAGGCTCAGTCGTTGAGTATATTCAAGACAGAGATCGATAGAATTTTGGATATTAAGGGAATCAAGGGATATGGGGACAGTGCAGGAAAGTGGAGTTGAGGTCGAAGGTCAGCCATGATCTTATTAAATGGCGGAGCAGGCTCGAGGGGCCGAATGTCCGACTCCTGCTCCTATTTCTTATGTTCTTATCATAAAGTCAGCCTGGTATTGTGCTTCATTTGAGGATGAAACCCTGCTCAGACCCCGCTCGGAGTCACTGTATCCAGTCCTGGGCCCCGCCCCTCGGGGTGGATATATCGGCCTTGGGGGGGCGGGGGGGTGGCGCACATTCATCAGAATCATACCCGGGGCTAAAAGGGTTAAACCCCGAGGACAGGTCGCACAGACTGGGCTGTGTTCCCTCGAGTGTAGAAGATTAAGGGGCGATCTAATCGAGGTGTTTACGATGATTAAAGGAGTTGATGGGGTCGATCGAGAGAAACTATTCCCTCTGGTGGGGGGAGTCCAGAACAAGGGGGCATCACCTTAAAATTAGAGCCCGGCCGTTCAGGGTGATGTCAGGGAGCACTTCTTCACACAAAGGGTGCTGGGAATCTGGAACTCTCTCCCCCAAAACGCTGCTGGGGCTGGGGGGGGGAATTGAAAATGTCAGAACTGAGATTGATAGGTTTTTGTTGGGTATTAAGGGTTAAAGGATCAAGGTGGATAGATGGAGTTAAGATACAGATCAGCCGCGATCTCACTGAATGTAGGAACAGGGCCCGAGGGGCTGTTCTGATGAATTTATGAGCGGTCATTACATTAATTGTCCAGATGACACTTGACCAAGAGTTTTGAACGAGATTGGAGATTTGGTTGCTCTCTTTCCCCCTCCTCCGCCTCCCAGTCGTTCTGATTTAGTAAGATGCGCATTCTCCCCTCGTCAGGTTGGAATTTAGGCTTTTTGTGTTTTCGGGGTGAAAACGAAAGCGGGGCGGGAAAGTTAGCGGCCGGGAATACTTTGCGCCTTGGTAAGGAAGTCCCGGCATCTGGCCCTGCGTGAGGGGGCTCGGCGCGAAGCGAGGCGTTGGACACCTCTCGTGGCGCAAGGATGGTAAAGTCGCGTACTAAAGTGCCAGGCCGTGTGCGCTCCGAGAGAGGCCGGGCGGGGGGACCTTGAAAAAACCCACAAAAACATTCCCAACACATCGCCCACGCCACCACAACACAAATCGCTAAAAACCTTAAGAAGAACAAACACTCACGCTTACCTTCGGAGAACTTCACCTCCCTCTGAAGACAAATGGAATGTTGGCCTTTATTGCAAGGGGGATAGAGTATAAAAGCAGAGAAGTCCTGCTACAACTGTACAGGGTATTGGTGAGGCCACACCTGGAGTACTGCATACAGTTTTGGTCTCCGTATTTAAGGAAGGATATACTTGCATTGGAGGCTGTTCAGAGAAGGTTCACGAGGTTGATTTCGGAGTTGAGGGGGATGACTTATGAAGATAGTGTAGGCGCGGGGGGGGGGTGGGGTGTTGTTCTCTATGAGGGTGTCAGGTTCCCTTCTGACCAACTTGAGCTGTTCGAATCGCTCCCCCTCCCTTGGGTTTTGTACTCTGGATTTATTTGGGGGGTGTGACAAAAGTGCAGAGGACACTGGTTTGATGCAAATAACTTTGTTTTTATTACAGTCAAAGTAATACAGGCTTATTACTCTAGTAAGAAAATACACGGCCAAACTTACAATCACTCTAATAAAGAACAATACAAGGAAAGGTACAAGATCAAACTTATAATTACTCTAATAAAGTACCATACACTACACATTCAAAGGGGGTTGCAGTAAAATTATACCTCCCACCTCCCAATCCCTAATTCTAGCTAGGTTAGACTCCAGGGCAGGCAGGGAGTTATGCTGACCAACCCTTTTGATAGTTAATGGTAGATGGTGATGTTCTTCCTTCCTTCAGGACTTCAAGACTTCGAGTCCGGAGAAGTTAGTTTTACAACTGTCATGTTGGTTTCTCTCCTTGACTTGATGAGGTAGTAGCGACCACCTCTCTCCCCCACTTCTCTCTCCTCTCGTCTAACCTCTGTTGAAAACAGTGGCCAGTTATACGATTTCAGTGTTCTAATCTTGCCGCCCGTTCTGTTCACAATCCTTTGTGTAATTTTGGCGGGCTTGGTTCTTCTTTGTAATATTTTGTCGGGCTCGTTAAAGTTGATGCGTCTTGGGTGGGTTGATGTTTGAAAACTGTTTCCTGATGGAAATATTAGTTTGGTAATTGCAATGTCCTTTTGTGCTTAGTCTTTCGCATACAGGCTGGATTGGGCCTCTTTATGATGTATATGCTGAAATGGTTTGTCCAGACCCATGTTGATGGGGAGCTATCTCTGGGTGATACTCTGATGGTAATGTCTCTTGTGGAGGAAGATTTCCAAATACTCATTCTTCCAGACAGGTTACCTCAGTCCTCACAACCAGACAGTTCCATTAATCAAGTGGGCTTCTTTTGTTCCCTAGGTCTGCTCACAGGCTTGAATTTGTCTTGTAAAAGTTCATAACTCTATTAAAGTTCGTAGTTTCTTTCATAAGCACTTTAGAGTTCCAAACTTTTCGGTTGATAGTCCCAATTTAAATTTCCTTTCGAATGAGACCAAACATAGGGGTGGAGGGGGGTGGTGGGTTCTGGTGAATTTTGCTCTTTGCAAAAGGTTGAGCAGGTTGGGCATCTACTCATTGGAGTTCAGAAGAATGAGAGGTGATCTTATCGAAACGTATAAGATAATGAGGGGACTCGACAAGGTGGATGCAGAGAGGATATTTCCACTGATAGGGGAAACTAAAACTAGGGGACATAGTCTCGGAATAAGGGGCTGCCCATTTAAAACTCAGATGAGGAGAAATTTCTTCTCTCAGAGGGTTGTAAATCTGTGGAATTCTCTGCCCCAGAGAGCTGTGGAGGCTGGGACATTGAATATATTTAAGGTGGAGATAGACAGATTTTTGAGCGATAAACATAGAAACATAGAAAATAGGTGCAGGAGTAGGCCATTCGGCCCTTCAAGCCTGCACCGCCATTCAATAAGATCATGGCTGATCATTCACCTCAGTACCCCTTTCCTGTCTTCTCTCCATACCCCTTGATCCCTTTAGCCATAAGGGCCACATCTAACTCCCTTTTGAATATATTTAACGAACTGGTCTCAACAACTTTCTGTGGTAGAGAATTCCACAGGTTCACAATTCTCTGAGTGAAGAAGTTTCTCCTCATCTCGGTCCTAAATGGCTTACCCCTGATCCTTAGACTGTGACCCCTGGTTCTGGACTTCCCCAACATCGGGAGAGCGGGCAGGGAAGTGGAGCTGAGGCCAAGATCAGATCAGCCATGATCTGATTGAATGGCGGAGCAGGCTCGAGGGGCCGAATGGCCGACTCCTGCTCCTATTTCTTATGTTCTTGTGTTATGTTCTGCGCCGCCGGCTGTGCTGGAACCGCACTGATTTCCCAGGCGGTCGTTGCGGGTACACTTCCGGGCGGACGGGTCGGGGAAAGGTCCAAACTGATGCTGGTGTCACAACCAGAGGCGTCGCACACCCGGCGTGTCTCTCCCCGGCGGTGCTGCTCCACACCGTCGCAAAACCCGACCCGCGGATCGAGGCGTGGCCCTGGAGACCTGTCCGCCGTCCTTCACACCGCCCCGCGGCCCAAAGTACAGGGCGCAAATCCAGCCCCCTGCGTTTGTTTTCATCACCCTGAGCGGTTATTGTGACGTGACACTATTGCCCAACGTACAGCTTGTATCTCAGATTTTGCCAAGGCCGTACAATGTTAGCAAGACCCTAACGGCAGGTTCCTTCTCCCGCAGGGATTGAGACATTTGGAAAGAACGTGGTGGTGGTCGGACGGTCCAAGAATGTCGGCATGCCGATCGCAATCCTTCTGCACACCGATGGGCACCACGAGAGGCCCGGTGGTAAGTGGAAAACAGACTTGCATTTCTATAGCGCCTTTCACAGCCTCAGGATGCCCCAAAGCACTTGACAGCCAATGAGGTACTTTTGGAAGTGTAGTCACCGTTGTGATGTTGGAAACGCGGCAGCCAATTTGCGCACAGCAAGCTCCCACAAAAATGTGACAATGACCGGATAATCTGTTTGTGTTCTATTGATTGAGGGATAAATATTGGCCAGGACACCGGGGAGAACTGCCCCTGCTCTTAGTGCCATGGGATCTTTTACGTCCACCCGAGAGAGCAGGTGTGGCTTCGGTTCAACGCCTCGAGCTCCCGTTGTTGAATCAGCCGAGAGTGCGGGTGTTTCGAGATGTTCCGAAAAGTAATGAAGCTGCAAAGCAGCGGCGCATTTTTCTTTAACGCTCTTGCAACCAGACCGAAGTCACGGTGTGACGTTGACGCAGACGGTTTTCCAAACCTTCCCTTCGACCTCTGAAATGGACATCCTTTCAAGACATGGATCAATGACCCTTGCGTCCCATCGAAACAGGTAACATCAGGCAAGGACTCTGCCTTCATACCCGCAAACAAGCTCGGTGAAAAACGAGATAACTTGTCAAATGAAATTAATGGATAAATAGGATCAGGTGACAGAATCTTTAACAGAATCACAGAATAGTACAGCTCAGAAAGAGGCCATTCGGCCCATTGAGTCCGCCCCGGCTCTTTCGGAGAGCGATCCAGCCAGTCCCACTTCCCCGCCCTTTCCCCGGAGCCCTGTAATTTTTTCCACTTCAGGGACGTATCCAACTCCCTTTTGAAAGCCACGATTGAGTCTGCCTCCACCACCCTCTCAGGCAGCGCATTCCAGATCCTAACCACTCGCTGCGTAAAAAAGGTTTTCCCTCGTGTCCTGGTTCTTCTGCCAATCGCCTTAAATCTGTGTCCTCTGGTTCGCCACTCTTCCACCAATGGGAACAGTTTCTCTTCATTTACTTGCTCTAAACCCTTTGTGATTTTGAACACCTCCATCAAATCTCCTCACAACCTTCTCTGCTCCAAGGAGAACAACCCCGGCTTCTCCAGTCTCTCCATGTAACTGAAGTCCCTCATCCCTGGAACCATTCTCGTAAATCTCCTCCGCACCCTCTCCAAAGCCTTCATGTCCTTCCCAAAGTGTAATACCCAGAATTGGACGCAATACTCCAGCTGGGGCCGAACTAGTGTTTTATAAAGATTTGGAAGAATGAGATGATCTCATTGAAACATACAACATTCTTACAGGGCTTGACAGGGTAGATGCAGGGAGGATGTTTCCCCCGGGCTGGGGAGTCTAGAACCAGGGGGTCACAGTGTCAGGATAAGGGGCCGGCCATTTAGGACTGAGATGAGGAGAAATTTCTTCACTCAGAGGGTGGTGAATCTTTGGAATTCTCTGCCCCAGAGGGATGTGGAGGCTCAGTCGTTGAGTATATTCAAGGCTGAGATCGATAGATTTTTGGATATTAAGGGAATCGAGGGATATGGGGATCGGGCGGGAAAGTTGAGTTGAGGTCGAAGATCAGCCATGATCTCATTGAATGGCGGAGCAGGCTTGAGGGGCCGAATGGCCGACTCCTGCTCCAATTCCTATATTGGGGGGAAATTTGCGGTCGGAGACTTTCTGCGGGCGAACGCCTTCGACCTGAAATTTTTTTATGAAAATACCTGGTGGTCCTGGAGGAAGGTAGGATTGCGGTCGGAGAACTCCATTCGCTGTGCAGCGTACGGGAACATGTCTTCCAGGTAATTACGTGTATCCTGGGATCATGTGAAGCTGGACCACCAATGGACAGCGAGTATTCTCAGTGATAATAACGGTGTGTTCCATGGTACGAGTTCCCATTACTATCAATGAAAATAAACCCCCCAAAACACAAAAACACAGCACAATAAATTTAAAAAAACATCTCCCACCGTTAAAATTAATTGAAATTGTATTAACAGTTTTAGAAAAAAAATTTATTAAAATTTAAAAAAAAAATGTGTTTTAATAGGGTTAAAAATAAACTTGCCTTAATGGACAGGGATTTTAATATAAAAATGAGTGATTAAATTAAATTTTTCTATGTTTTAAAACTCTTACGCTGGTAAAAGTAAGCTAAGTGCCCCCTTTTTCACCGGGCATGAGTTGGGCAACTATCCCAGTCTCTCCTGCACGGATCTCCTTCTCCCGGGGATGCGTTGGAACTGTCAAACAAGGTTTTGACAGATTGGAAAAGCCAGTTCCTGGCACATGCACATCACGCCCCGAGAGCCGGATTTTTGCGAGGCCTCTCTGGTTGAGAGCGCACATCGTATCCACCCGGCGAGGCTGGAATTTGCGTCCCAATATCTTATGTTCTTACGTTTAGCATAACTTCCCATCTTTTGTACTCTGTGCCGCTATTTCTAAAGATATATGCTTTACTAACTATTTTGTTAACCTGTCCTGCCACCTTCAAACAATTGTTCACACTCCCGCCCCCCCAAGGTCTCTCTGTTCCTGCACCCCCTTTAAAATTGTAATTTTAATTGTAAATTTTGTTTGAAACTCATCATCATAGGCAGTCCCTCGAATCGAGGATGACTGGGATTGGGTGACCCCTGGACAGAAGAGGAAGACCAGGCAGGTAGTGCAGGAGTCCCCTGAGTCCATCTCGCTCTCCAACCGGTACTCTGCTCTGAATGCCGGTGGGGGCAATGGTGGCTCTGGGGAGGGCAGCCAGAGCCAAGTCCACGGCACCACGGGTGGCTCAGCTGCACAGGGGGGGGGGAGGAAGAAGAGTAGAAGAGCTATAGTGCTAGGGGATTCATTAGTCAGAGGAGCAGACAGGCGTTTCTGCGGCCGCAGATGTGACTCCAGAATGGTATGTTGCCTCCCTGCTGCCAGGGTCAAGGATGTCATTGAGCGGCTACAGGGCATTCTGGGGGGAGTAGGTAAACAGCCAGAGGTCGTGGTCCACATCAGGAAAGCCAATGGTATCTTGGCCTTTATTGCAAAGGGGATAGAGTATAATAGCAGGGATGTCTTGCTACAGTTGTACAGGGTATTGGTGAGGCCACACCTGGAATACTGCATGTAGTTTTGGTTTCCGTATTTACGAAAGGATATACTTTCTTTGGAGGCAGTTCAGAGAAGGTTCACTAGGTTGATTCCGGGGATGAGGGGGTTAACTTATGAGGAAAGGTTGAGTAGGTTGGGCCTCTACTCATTGGAATTCAGAAGAAAGTGAGGTGATCTTATCGTAACATATAAGATTATGAGGGGGCTTGACAAGGTGGATGCAGAGAGGATGTTTCCACTGATGGGGGAGACTAGAACTAGGGGGCATGGTCTTAGAATAAGGGGCCGCCCATTTAAACCTGAGATGAGGAGGAATTTCTTCTCTCAGAGGGTTGTAAATCTGTGAAATTCACAGCCTCAGAGAGCTGTGGAAGCTGGGACATTGAATAAATTTAAGACAGAAATAGACAGTTTCTTAAACGATAAGGGGATAAGGGATTATGGGGAGCGGGCAGGGAAGTGGAGCTGAGTCCATGATCAGATCAGCCATGATCTTATTGAATGGCGGAACAGGCTCGAGGGGCTGTATGGCCTTCTTCTGTTGCAATGTTCTTATGTTCTTATGACTTGCTTCCACGTCAAAAAGTTCACAGGTGCTCCGATGAAGGATCTAATATTCCAGGTCCCGAACTAAATCCTGAAGGGAGGAAGATTCCTGTGCATGGATATTTTAACGTGGGGTGACCGTTGCACACCAGCCACCACACGGGCTTGACAGAGCGAGGTCTTGGTCCAGTGGCGAGGGTTAACCAGGACGACTGGAGACCTGCTCTGCTGCACGGACCTAGTGCGCTCACATATCGCAGTGTGGGCTGGGTCCGTGCTGTCCCTGGGCCCATGGCCCAAACGCGCGCCTCCCCTGGGCCCTGATCACGTCCCTCCACAGTCTCTCGCCACTCCTGCTGTACCTGATGAAAGCCCAACTGAGGCAGGACTCAACGTGTGACCCAGTGCAAGTTGCCTGAGCCTGTCTGCTGGCTCCTGGCTCTTGGCCCTCGCTATGTTTCCAGGATGTGAGGTTCCACCCTCAGAAAACACACACACAACGATTGCAGGCAACGCCTTCCTTCCTTCACTTTGTCGACACAAGGTAAATAACTTTCCATCACATTCCTGAGTCTCGGGGCACAGAGGAATGTGAGTGTGAGGCATCATATCTCCATCGCCAGAGTAGATAGAGAGAAGCTGTTCCCATTGGTGGAAGGGTCGAGGAACAGAGGACACAGATTTAAGGCGATTGGCAGAAGAACCAAAGGCAACACGAGAAAAAACGTTTTACGTAGCGAGTGGTTAGGATCTGGAATGCGCTGCCTGAGAGGATGGTGGAGGCAGACTCCGCAAGATCCTACAAATCCCCTGGGAGGACAGACACTGCAGCGTTAGCGTCCTCGATCAGCCCAACATCCCCAGCATCAAAGCACTGACCACACTCGACCAGCTCCGCTGGGCAGGGCCACATTGTCCGCATGCCAGACACGAGACTCCCAAAACAAGCGCTCTACTCGGAACTCCTTCATGGCAAACGAGTAAAAGGTGGGCAGAGGAAACGTTACAAGGGACACCCTCAAAGCCTCCCTGATAAAGTGCAACATCCCCACCGACACCTGGGAGTCCCTGGCCAAAGACCGCCCTAAGTGGAGGAAGTGCATCCGGGAGGGCGCTGAGCACCTCGAGTCTCATCGCCGAGAGCATGCAGAAACCAAGCGCAGGCAGCGGAAGGAGCGTGCGGCAAACTTGCCCCGCCCTCCCCTTCCCTCAACCACTGTCTGTCCCACCTGTGACAGGGACTGTGGTTCCTGTATTGACTGTTCAGCCACCTAAGGACTCATGTTAAGAGTGGAAGCAAGTCTTCCTCGATTCCGAGGGGCTGCCTATGATGATGACTGTTGTAATGTGGGAAACGCAGCAGCCAATTTGCGCACAGCAAGCTCCCACAAACAGCAATGCGATAATGACCAGATAATCTATTTTTTAATGATGTTGATTGAGGGATAAATATCGGCCCCAGGACACCAGGGATAACTCCCCTGCTCTTCTTCAAAATAGTGCCGTGGGATCTTTTACATCCACCTGAGAGAGCAGACAGGGCCTCGGTTTAACGTCTCATCATATAGCACCTTTTACGTAGTAAAACATTCCAAGGCGCTTCACAGGAGCTATTATCAGACACAAATTTGACACCGAGCCACACTAAGAGATATTTGGACAGGTGGCCAAAAGCTGGGTCAAAGAGGTCGGTTTTAAGGAGCGTCTTAAAGGGAGGAAAGAGAGGCGGAGAGGTTTAGGGGGGGAGTTCCAGAGCTTGGGGCCCAGGCAGCTGAAGGCACTGCCACCGATGGTGGAGCGATGGAAATAAGGTGATGCGTGTGAGGCCAGAATTGGAGGACGAAGAGATCTCGGAGGGTTGTGGGGTCGGAGAGAGGGAAAGGGGTAATAACTATTAACCCATGGTTAATGGGTTGGTCTTAGACCCATTTGGCTCCCCTATCTTGTATTCCTTCCCAAGGTATTGGGGCAGTCAGTAATTACCCTTCCTCTGAATTTCCATTACCTCTGTTAGAGACACTCCCTTGTAACTTTCCTTTGCCCAACCTGTGATATAATTCTTCATCAGAGGCAGTCCCTCGGAATCGAGCAAGACTTGCTTCCATGCTAAAAGTGAGTTCTCAGGTGACTGAACAGTCCAATATGAGAATTACAGTCTCTGCCACAGGTGGGACAGACAGTGGTTGAGGGAAGGGGTGGGTGGGACTGGTTTGCCGCACGCTCCTTCCGCTGCCTGCACTTGGTTTCTGCATGCTCTCGGCGATGAGACTCGAGGTGCTCAGCGCCCTCCCGGATGCACTTCCTCCACTTAGGGCGGTCTTTGGCCAGGGACTCCCAGGTGTCGGTGGGGATGTTGCACTTTTTCAGGGAGGCTTTGAGGGTGTCCTTGTAACGTTTCCTCTGCCCACCTTTGGCTCGTTTGCCGTGTAGGAGTTCCTGTAGTGTGTGTAGGCACCTTTAGTAATGACTCCACGAGGCAGGGTATGGTACTTAAACTGTGCAGACCTGTAGTCCTTTATTTGCAACTCTGAGTGAGGACAACAAGCTGTGAGTTCCCTTTTATACTGGGTTACCTGCTGTGTGCAGGCAATCCCTAGGTCTCCAGCAGCAGCACCCTCTGGTGTACAGGTAGGGTGTGTACAGTATAAGGGTACATTCAGTGTTGCATAACAGTGTTACAGACATCACACAGTAAACAGGCATGCATACACAACAATACTCCCCCTGTGCATTTTTCATATCCTAGTTGTCATGACCAGGGGAGGTGATCAGTGGTGGGCTATGGAAGGTTGTGGTGAGGGTTGTGTGGGTTGCCAGGTGTGACCCCTGTGCTTGAGGCTGACCTCGTACGTTTCCTCTCCCTCACACACAAACCAAGTGGGTGTCACTGTTGTGGGATCCCTCGGGGAGGTAGCCAGGGCAGCAGTGGGTGGTGTGTATACACTGTGATGTGGGTCGTTGTGGGGTGGTGGGCAGGACCACAAGACTGGGTGGGCTCCTTGTCCACCAACTGGGATGAGGGTCGGGTCATCCCAGGGTTTGCCAGGGAAGCTGGAGGGTATTGGTCTCATGCTTCTGGTGTTGGCCCAGGTGGCCAGGGGCTGTAGGGCTGGTCTGGTGCAGGTTGCCATTGGTGGTGGCTGGGCTGCCCATTGACCACTGTCCCTGTAGTGGGTCTGCTCCCACTGGCTGTGTGTGTGTCCTGCAAGGGGCATCACATTCGTTCCAAAGGTCCAGGCTACATGGTCAGGTAGCCTGCTGGACCTGGGGGTCTCCCACAGGGGGATTCCATTGGCATCAGCATGGTCCCTGTAGGACCCAATGTCCTTTGGCAGTGTCCTACCAGTATACACGACACCTTGGCTCTGATCACACATAGGCGAGCCTGCATTATACATTCTAGCACTTGCATCACTTTTTGGGTGTCCTGGTTTCAACAAACATGGTTACATTAGGCATTTCACAATCTCTATCATTATTGTTAAGCATAATAAACTTGTTCTTAACATTACTGACACCTGCATTCATCTCATTAGTCACATTAGTTAAACCAGCATCGTAATTCATGGTTACATTGCATACATTTTCATATTTGCATCCTTTAATCGCATCTTTAGCTTTAAAGTCCGTGTACTCAAATAGTTGAAACTTCCCCTTTAAATTTCTTTGGTTACCGGTCTCCTTTAAGGGAGCCTTCAAATCCGATTGGCCGCTTGGTGTCATGTGATGTTCCTCCATGTTCACTGGTGGCATGCTGGCGGCCATTTTGATTACAAGTGTTTCTCCTTGTGCTGCTGGTGCTGCAGCCATTTCCTGGCTTTCCTGCAGGAGGGCTGTGGTGGTCTATTCTTCCACAGGGCCACTTCGCCTGATGTGGACCCGGTTCATCCAATTCCTGCCCAGCAGCATGGGACCGTTGCCGGCTACAATCCACAGGGGGAGTTTGTTCAACACGCCGCCCTGGGAGACCTGGAAGTCTACACTGCCAACGATTTGGATTTTACCTTTGGTGTAGGTGAGCAGCTTTGCCTGGACAGGAGACAGTTTTGGTCGAGTGGTGGGATTCATCCAAATTTTTTCAAAGGTCGTTTGGCTCATCACAGACTGGCTCGCCCCTGTGTCGATCTCCATGGAGACTGGGACCCCATCGATGTCCACTTCCATCATCCACGGAGAACTTCCAGTGGAGCAGGTAAAGATTCCATACTCTTCTCCCAGGGTTTGAGCAGCTTCATCTTCATCTGTGTCGGAGCCCCGGTGATTAGCCAACTCTTCAGAGACACAGTGAGTACAGCCTTTTCTGCACATTCTCTGAAGGTGCCCTTTCTCTTTGCAGCCTTTGCATGCATAGTCTTTGTAGCGGCACTGGTGGGCCTTGTGGTTTCCTCCACAGCGCCAGCACGGGGCCATCTGGTTTGCCCCATGTGGCGGACTCAGGGTTGCGGGACTCGGGGCAGCATTTCTGCCTTTAGAAGTGTCCATGCGGTGCACTGCGCTCGCCGGTTTAGAGTCATGGGTCAGTATTCGCCTGGAGTCGCTGGCCGAAACCATGTAGGCCTGGCTCACTTGAATTGCTTTCTGCAGCGTGACCATGATGTCAGCCGAGAGCAATTTGTGTAGGAGGCCTTCGTGGCCGATCCCGATGACAAATATGTCCCTTAGTGCTTCATTAAGGTGGTCGCCAAACTCACACGATGCAGCTAATCTTCTTAAGTGTACAGCATACTTGGTAATTTCTTGGCCCTCAGGTCGCCGGTAAGTGTAGAACCGGTGCCTGGCTGTGAGGATGCTTTCTTTCGGTTTTAGTTGTTCCTGTATGATTGTTACAAGTTGCTCATAGCTCTTGGTGGTTGTCTTCTCCGGGGCTAGTAAGTCCCTGACGAGACCGTAGATGGTGGGCCCACAACTGCTAAGCAGGATGGCCCTGCGTTTGTTCGGTAGTGTGGCCGGTGTGTCCCCATCCAGGTCGTTGGCTATAAAGAAGTGTTCCAATCTTTCCACAAAAGCGACTCAATCTTCCCCCTCTGTAAATTGCTGAAAGTTGCTGAGGTTAGACATGTTGAGCGTGTGGTTCGTGACCTCGTATTCCCGTCGCCAGTTGTAGTGTATGTAGGCACCTTTAGCAATGACTCCACGAGGCAGGGTATGATACTTAAACTGAGCAGACCTGTAGTCCTTTATTTGCAGCTCCTGAGTGAGGACAACAAGCTGTGAATTCCCTTTTATACTGGGTTACCTGCCGTGTGCAGGCAACCCCTAGGTCTCCAGCAGCAGCACCCTCTGGTGTACAGGTAGGGTGTGTACAGTATAAGGGTACATTCAATGTGGCATAACAGTGTTACAGACATCACACATGCATACACAACAGTTCTGAGTAGAGCTTGCTTTGGGAGTCTTGTGTTAGGCATGCGAACAATGTGGTCTGCCCAGCGGAGTTGGTCGAGTGTGGTCAGTGCTTCAATGCTGAGGATGTTGGCCTGGTCGAGGACGCTAACGTTGGTGCGTCTGTCCTCCCAGGGGATTTGCAGGATCTTGCGGAGACATCGTTGGTGGTATTTCTCCAGCGACTTGAGGTGTCTGCTGTACATGGTCTACGTCTATGAGCCGTTCAGGAGGGCGGGTATCACTACAGCCCTGTAGACCATGAGCTTGGTGGCAGATTTGAGGGCCTGATCTTCAAACACTTTTTTCCTCAGGCGGCCGAAGGCTGCACTGGCGCACTGGAGCACCAGTATAGTTCTTACGACATCACTAAGAAACACACTCGACAAGTTGGCGCCAACTGTCATCATGTGACCTTGGCACATGATCCTTTATTACTTACATCAGCAGTTGCATTACCACAGCAGTCCACTAGGGGGAAGCTCGATGACACAACCCTTTCCGACATTAACAAAAGCCCTTATATCCTAGCACCCTCCTTGCCCTCCCTGATCTAGGAAATCCCTTCCTTATACCCCCACCAAAATGTCTAGACTGTTAGTGAGCGGGGAACAAAATTTGAGCCTAGATGGAAATTGCTTGTCTTGGCTACATTCTCTTTCCCATTATGGCTCCCTGCTCCAGTATAACTGCTAAGATGATGCAAAAAGATTATTGCAAAAGTCTTTTATAGACAGACAGCCCATGTATTAACCCAGGTGAGTTACTGCCAATTGAGATAAATGGTTGTACAGAATTATATTTTTGTAACTTGGCTGCCCCGTGTCCTAACTCACACCAAGTCCCGCTCGCCCATCACCCCCTGTGCTCACTGCCCCGTGTCCTAACTCACACAGAGTCCCGCTCGCCCATCACCCCCTGTGCTCACTGCTCCATGTCCCAACTCGCACCGAGTCCCGCTCACCCATCACCCCCTGTGCTCACTGCCCCGTGTCCTAACTCACACAGAGTCCCGCTCACCCATCACTCCCTGTGCTCACTGCCCCGTGTCCTAACGCGCACCGAGTCCCGCTCACCCATCACCCCCTGTGCTCACTGCCCCGTGTCCTAACGCGCACCCAGTCCCGCTCACCCATCACCCCCTGTGCTCACTGCCCCGTGTCCTAACTCGCACCGAGTCCCGCTCACCCATCACCCCCTGTGCTCACTGCCCTGTGTCCTAACTCGCACCGAGTCCCGCTCACCCATCACCCCCTGTGCTCACTGCCCCGTGTCCTAACTCGCACCGAGTCCCGCTCACCCATCACCCCCCTGTGCTCACTGCCCCATGTCCTAACTCGCACCGAGTCCCTCTCACCCATCACCCCCTGTGCTCGCTGCCCCGTGTCCTAACTCACACCCAGTCCCGCTCACCCATCACCCCCCTGTGCTCGCTGACCTACATTGGCTCCTGGTCCAGCAACGCCTCAATTTTAAAATTCCCCATCCTTGTTTTCAAATCCCTCTGTGGTCCTTGCCCCCTCCCTATCTCTGTAATCACCTCCAGCTCTATACAACTTTCCGAGATCTCTGCGCTCCTCCAATTCTGGCCTTTTGTGAGGTCCCCACTCTCTATCGGTGGCCGTGCCTTCTGTTGCCTGGGCCCCAAGCTCTGGAACTCCCTCCCTAAACCTCTCCACCTCTCTACCTCTCTTTCTTCCTTCAAGACGCTCCTTAAGAACCTACCTCTAAAGTGTTAGTGAGCCACACCTGGAGTACTGCGTACAGTTTTGGTCTCCGTATTTAAGGAAGGATATACTTGCTTTGGAGGCAGTTCAGAGAAGGTTCACTCGGTTGACTCCGGAGATGAGGGGGTTGACTTTTGAAGAAAGGTTGAGTAGGTTGGGCATCTACTCATTGGAGTTCAGAAGAATGAGAGGTGATCTTATTGAAACATATAAGATAATGAGGGGGCTCGACAAGGTGGATGCAGGGGGGATATTTCCACTCATAGGGGAAACTAAAACTAGGGGACATAGTCTCAGAATAAGGGGCTGCCCATTTAAAACTGAGATGAGGAGGAATTTCTTCTCTCAGAGGGTTGTAAATCTGTGGAATTCTCTGCCCCAGAGAGCTGTGGAGGCTGGGTCATTGAATATATTTAAGGCGGAGATAGACAGATTTTTGAGTGATAAGGGAGTGAAGGGTTATGGGGAGCGGGCAGGGAAGTGGAGCTGAGTCCATGATCAGATCAGCCATGATCTTATTGAATGGCGGAGCAGGCTCGAGGGGCCGAATGGCCGACTCCTGCTCCTATTTCTTATGTTCTCTTTGACCAAGCTTTTGGTCGCCTGTCCCTAATACCTCCTTTTGCGGCTCGGTGTCAAATTTTGTCTGACTAGCGCTCCTGTGCGTTAAAGATGGTGGATACGTTTATTGCTGTTGTTCTTTAATGACTTCTTTCTGTGATTTGCAGGAGATGCCACGGTGACCATTGCCCACAGGCACACCCCGAAGGAGCAGCTCGTGGCCCACACCCGGCTCGCGGATATTGTGATCGTGGGCGCAGGTGAGGTCGCCACTATCACCAACAACAACAACTTGCATTTATATAGCGCCTTTAACGTAGTGAAACGTCCCAAGGTGCTTCACAGGTACATTATCAGATAAAAGTTTTGACACCAAGCCGCATAAGTAGAAATTGGGGCATGTGACCTTCTTCTTCTTCGGTGTCCCTCGGAGTCGAGGATGACTTGCTTCCACACTAATACGAGTTGTAAGGTGACTGATGAGCCCAGCGTGGGACCTACAGTCTCTGTCTCAGGGGGGGCAGACGGTGGTTGGAGGGACGGGTGGGTGGGGCGCCTGGGTTGTCGTGCGCTCCTTCCGCTGTTTGCGCTTGGCTTCCGCGTGCTCCCGGCGACGAGACTCGAGGTGTTCGGCGCCTTCCCGGATGCTTCCCGTCCACTTTGAGCGGTCCTGGGCCAGGGATTCTCAAGATTCGGTGGGGATGTTGCACTTTTATCAAGGAGGCTTTGAAGCGTTTTCAAAAGCTTGGTCAAAGAGGTCGGTTTTAAGGAGCGTCTTGGAGGAGGAAAGAGAGGCAGAGAAGCGGAGAGGTTGAGGGAGGGAGTTTCAGAGCTTGGGGCGCAGGCAACAGAAGGCACAGCCACCGATGGTGGAGCGATTATAATCAGGGATTCTCCGGAGGGCAGAATTAGAGGAGTGCAGGAGCAGACACCTCGGGGAGGGTTGTGGGGCTGGAGGAGATTACAGAGATAGGGAGGGGGTGAGGGCCATGGAGGGATTTGAAAATAAAGATGAGAATTTCGAAATCGAGGTGTTGCTTAACCGGGAGCCAATGTAGGTCAGCGAGCACAGGGGGTGATGGGTGAGCGGGACTGGGTGCGCGTTAGGACACGGGCAGCCGAGTTTTGGATCACCTCTAGATTACGTAGGGTAGAATGTGGGAGCACAGCCAGGGGTGCGTTGGAATAGTCAAGTCTAGAGGTAACAGAGGCATGGATGAGGGCTTTAGCAGCGGATGAGCTGAGGCAGGGGCGGCGACGGGCGATGTTATGGAGGTGGAAATAGGCGGGTTTAGTTACGCTGTGGATAGGTGGTCGAAGGATGATTTCAGGGTCAAATGTGACACTTTCACCCAAATCAAGTTGATGCTGTAGATTGTCTATGATCTCAGCCACATGTAATCTGACCTCGAGAGACTTAAGTTTTTTATTTGTCATCGAGTGTACGGCACAGAAACAGACTACTGGGCCCCACCGCTCCGTGCCGGGGTTTATGCCCCACCGCTCCGTGCCGGGGTTTATGTCCCACCGCTCCGTGCCGGGGTTTATGTCCCACCGCTCCGTGCCGGGGTTTATGTCCCACCGCTCCGTGCCGGGGTTTATGCCCCACCGCTCCGTGCCGGGGTTTATGCCCCACCGCTCCGTGCCAGGATTTATGCCCCACCGCTCCGTGCCGGGGTTTATGTCCCACCGATCCGTGCCGGGGTTTATGTCCCACCGCTCCGTGCCGGGGTTTATGCCCCACCGCTCCGTGCCGGGGTTTATGTCCCACCGCTCCGTGCCGGGGTTTATGTCCCACCGCTCCGTGCCGGGGTTTATGTCCCACCGCTCCGTGCCGGGGTTTATGCCCCACCGCTCCGTGCCGGGGTTTATGCTCCACACCAGCCCCCTCCCACCCCTCTCCATCTCACCCCATCACCATATCCTTCTATTCCTTTCTCCCCCCATGTGTTTATCCAGCTTCCCCTTAAATGCATCGATACTATTCACCTCAACCCCTCCCTGTGGCAGCGAGTTCCACATTCTCACCGCTCTCTGGGTAAAGAGGTTTCTCCTGAATTCCCGGTTGGGTTTATTAGTGACTGTCTGATATTGATGGCCCCTAGTTCTGGTCTCCCCCACAGGGGGAAACATCTTCTCTACACCTACCCTATCGAAATCTTTCCTCGAGCGAAGAGCTCCAGCCTGAGTTTTTCCTGATAGATATAATGGGGTTTGGATTTTCGGTTTGGGGCTAATTCAGGCGGTAACGGCAGTAAATCTTGCGCCGGGAATGGTCTGCGTCAGAAGCCACAGAATTGGTCGGCTGGGCCCTGAGTGTGGGTCGGGGCGCTAGGGGAGGCGTTACACACCTCTCTCAGGGCGCTCGGCCGGCTGAGCATGGGACAATCCCCGAGCTAAACAGCCGGCCTCGGAGCGCCCCGAGAGAGGCCTCCCTGGGAAAGAAAAAATTGTCAGAAAAGATATTCCCGACACCTTGCTCACCCCACACAACGATAAATCGCAAAAACAAAACCAACCAATCACACTGACCTCAGGCAGTCCTTCCTTCCCTCCCCGCCCCCGGGACAGCTCGGACCGCCCGCTTTCTCGGGCGGGGTCACTACGGGGTCAGCGCGAAACAAATGTTGAGACCGGGACGATACCGGGGGACGGAGCACACCGGCGCGGTGTGGCGCTCCCGGACGCTACTGCTCCACGCCGCCACAAAACCGGCACCGAATGTCCCGGCGGGGCACTGGAAGCCGCCCGCCCGCCCGGCAATCATTTCCAGACCCGTTACCGCTCCCCCGGGGCCCGAACGGAGGCGCCAGGCCCAACGGAAATCCAGCACAATCTCTCAGATCATGTACCACCTTTGTACGTCTTTTTGCGCACTTTCTCCAGTGCCTCCATATCCTTTTTCATAATATAGGGGCCAGAACTGTGCACGGTTCTCTGAAGTGTGGTCTAACCCAGGTCTGTGAGATGCGGCTGATTGTCGCCTGTACCCTGCAATGTATCTCTGGAAGCCTGTCACAGCCTCTTCTATTGCCTCTGCCCCCCCCCCCCCCCCCCTGTGCTCGCTGACCTACATTGGGCTCCCGGTCCGGCAACGTCTCGACATTAAAACTTTCGTACTTGCCATCAAATCGCTTGCAGGCCTCTCCCCCACCTCCCTATCTCTGTAACCTTCCCGTTCCCGCTCCCCCGCCCAGACCCACCGCCCCCTCCCCTCCCCCCCCCCCCCCCCCCGCTTAACTCGGCCCGGGCGTTTTCCGGATTCGGGATGTCGGAAAGACATTCCGTAATCCGGAAATACCCGGAATCCGCAACTGCCTCGGTGTCAAAGTTTCTGTATTTCGGCTGCTCCACCTGTACCACGTTAAAGGCGCTATATAAATGCAAGTTGCTGTTGCTGGTAATCTATTTTACAGCATGTTCCAGCAGTGTATGTGTGAGCTAGTTAATGCAGTGGTGAACCACAAATTAACTGGTTCCTTGCCAAGACTCGTTACCATTGTCTGGCAGGAGTCCTTGGCAAAGAAAGTTGTGGCATTAACCCTCACCGGCAGCAAAGTGCCGAAATAGTGCTCCTTATTCACAGGCTTTATTCCAGGAAATGGCACAAAATGGCTTCCTTGGTGTGCTGTGGAACAGTCCCATCTCATTCCCAGGTGAGGCCAAGGTAGTACCGGCACCGGCAGTACACAGACTGCCCCCGGTTATCCCCCTGGCCCTCCACCAATGGTATCCAAACTCCATGACTCTCCTGCTGTAATGTATTTGCTTCAAGGGTTCTTTGCTTTAAGAATTTATGGCAACATATTGCTGATAAGAACTAGGTGGTTTATTAGCAAAAGGTTTAACAATCACACGACACATCACCAGTTCATCCACCGGGCTCACAACCACCTGCCCCATCGTGGATCCCCCGAACCCAACTGGCTGGGGTTTTATTGAGTCTTGTGAACATCACGTGACTGGCTAAGCCGCTCACAATGCAACAGCTCTACAACTCTTTTGTTGCAAACCAATAAATAAAGTTAAATCAAGTGCCCCCTTATTAAAGGGGGGGGGGGAACTACAACACTCCAAACACTTTTCAAGTGCCCTTTTTTTTTGTTTGTTGTTTTTTGGGGTTTTTTTGTGTTTTTTTTTGTGTTTTTTTTTTAGGGCACCGGGAGGCACATTATACAAGTGCCCCCTAACTGGGGGACACTAAAACCCGGCAATAAACTTTAAAACATGTAAAATCAAATTAAAATTTGGTTGCCAGGGGTGATGATGCACTCCAGTCCCTCCGGTGCCCAACAGCTCTACAACTCTTTTGGGGGGTACAAAATAAACATTAGATCGAGTGTCCCCCGATCTGGGGGACACTCCAGACACTTGCCCAACAGCTCTACAACTCTTTTTGAGTAAACAAAACAAACATTAGATCAAGTGCCCCCCGATCTGGGGGACACTACAAACATTTCACAAGGCCCTTTTTTTTTGTTTTTTTTGGTGATTTTTGTGGGGTTTTTTTGAGCACTAAAATCATAGTTTTTTTTTCTCCAAGTGCCCCCTATAAAAGGGGAGGGGGACACTAAAACCGGCATTTAAAATAAATTAGACTTTAAAACAAATAAAATCAAATTAAAATTTGGTTGCCGGGGGTAATAATGCACTCCAGTCCCTCCGCTGCCTCAACAGCTCTACAAACCCGTGAGCACCCTCGCAGGTGCATACATTACACCTGTAGCCCCTCCTCCTCCTTCTCCATTAGCCCCTCCTCCTCCTTCTCTAACAACAACAACTTGCATTGATACGGCGCCCTTAACGTAGCAAAACGTCCCAGGGTGCTTCACAGGAGCGATTCACAAACAAAGCCTCATCAGGAGATATTAGGACTTGGACAAAGAGGGAGGTTTTAAGGAGCGTCTTAAAGGAGGAAAGAGAAGTGGAGAGGTTTGGGGAGGGAGTTCCAGAGCTTGGGGCCCAGGCAGCAGAAGGCACGGCCACCGATGGTGGAGCTTTTCCATGCATCTTCCCGGAGAGTTGAGGAGGTGTTAGATCCTCCTAAGATGTGGTTGCAATATTGAAATCTATAATGGATTCTGACATTCTACAGTTAAGGGATCATGAGGTGAAAATAATTTTTTATGAAAGGAAAGGTTGGGCTTCTACTATATCTGTCCATCTCTCTCTCTCACTTTCTCACTTTCTCTCTCACTTTCTCACTCAATCTGTCTATCCATCTTCGTCTGTCGATCTTTCTATATCATCTATCTATCTATATCTCGATACCAATCTTTGTATAACTGTCTCTCTATCTATCTATCTATCTATCTGTCTACCAATCTTTGTATAACTCTATCTATCTATCTATCTATCTACCTATCTCTCTGTCTATCTGTCTCATTCTCTCTCTCCTATCTATATCTATCTATCTATCTATCTATCTATCTATCTATCTATCTATCTATCTATCTATCTATCTATCTATCTATCTATCTCTCTCTACTATCTATATCTATCTATCTATCTCTCTATCTCTCTATCTCTCTATCTCTCTATCTCTCTATCTCTCTATATCTTTATATCTATATACGCTTAGTATTTCAATCCTGGTTTGTCATCTTTACAGCACGAACAAATTTACATGGATTTTTGACGTACATTTCAATCAGTGTGGGGTTTGTTAAACAAAGAGCAGAAATTCCTGCTGATTGAAGCAACCACCCTGTTCCTTGCAACATCTGCCGAACTTGGTCAGAGCACGTTGGAGATTGAGGAGGAAGTGGGTTCGGTCCATTTGTCACATTCCAGGGAGGGGATGGAGTCATTCCTGGTTCCTGTCAGGACCGGGATCTTGGAATTATCTTGAGTGCTGATTTCATCAGACACGGGCAGATGAAGTTCACTTGAACTAATTAATCCACATTACCATGAAGTCCTTATATCATCAGCATCGTACTTAAAGAAAGAAAGATTTACATTTATAAAGATTTAGATTTACAGCCACAAGCACGTCCCAAAGCGCTTTACAGCCAATGAAGTACTTTTTGGAGTGAAGTCACTGTTGTAATGTGGGAAACGGGGCAGCCAATCTGCGCACAGCAAGCTCCCACACACAGCAATGTGATAATGACCCGATAATTTGTTTGTGATGTTGATTGAGGGATAAATATTGGCCCCAGGACACCGGGGAGAACTCCCCTGCTCTTCTTCAAAATAGTGTCGCAGGATCTTTTACATCCACCTGAGAGAGCAGACGGGGCCTCGGTTTAATATCTCATCCAAAAGACGGCCTCTCCGACAGTGCGGCGCTCCCTCAGTACTGCCTCTCCGACAGTGCGGCGCTCCCTCAGTACTGCCTCTCCGACAGTGCGGCGCTCCCTCAGTACTGCCCCACCGACAGTGCGGCGCTCTTTCAGTACTGCCCCTCTGACAGTGCGGCACTCCCTCAGTACTGCCCCTCCGACATTGCTGCGCTCCCTCAGTACTGCCCCTCCGACAGTGCGGTGCTCCCTCAGTACTGCCCCTCCGACAGTGCGGCGCTCCCTCAGTACTGCCCCTCCGACAGTGCAGCGCTCCCTCAGTACTGCAGTGGGAGTGTCAGCCTGGATTTTTGTGCTCACGTCCCTGGAGTGGGACTTGAACCCACAACCTTCTGACTCAGAGGTGAGAGTGCTGCCCACTGAGCCACAGCTGACACCTTAAATTGCCTCAATACAAAAGCAAAATACTGCAGATGCTGAAAATCTGGAATAAAAACAGAGAATGTGCTAAAAACACTCAGCAGGTCAGGCAGCATTTGTGGAGACGGAAACAGAGTTAACGTTTCAGGCAAAAGTTAGTGATGTAACAGGTTTTTAACCTTCGCCGTCTCCAAGGCCAGATCCAAGATCACCCCAACCTGTCGTCGAGCTACAGTACGCGGACGACGCCTGCGTCTGCGCACATACAGAGGCTGAACTCCAGGACGTATTTACTGAGGTGTACGAAAGCATGGGCCTTACGCTAAACATCCGTAAGACAAAGGTCCTCCACCAGCCTGACCTCGCTGCACAGCACTGCCCCCCAGTCATCAAGATCCACGGCGCGGCCCTGGACAACGTGGACCATTTCCCATACCTCGGGAGCTTCTTATCAACAAGAGCAGGCATCGATGACGAGATCCAACACTGCCTCCAGTGCGCCAGTGCAGCCTTCGGCCGCCTGAGGAAAAGAGTGTTTGAAGACCAGGCCCTCAAATCTGCTACCAAGCTCATGGTCTCCAGGGCTGTAGTGATACCCGACCTCCTGTATGGCTCAGAGACATGGACCACGTACAATAGACTCCTCAAGTTGCTGGAGAAATACCACCAACGATGTCTCCGCAAGATCCTACACATCCCCTGGGAGGACAGACGCACCAACGTTAGCGTCCTCGACCAGGCCAACATCCCCAGCATTGAAGCACTGGCCACACTCGACCAGCTCCGCTGGGCGGGCCACATTGTCCGCATGGCAGACACGAGACTCCCAAAGCAAGCGCTCTACTCGGAACTCCTACACGGCAAACGAGCCAAAGGTGGGCAGAGGAAACATTACAAGGACACCCTCAAAGCCTCCCTGAAAAAGTGCAACATCCCCACCGACACCTGGGAGTCCCTGGCCAAAGACCGCCCTAAGTGGAGGAAGAGCATCCAGGAGGGCGCTGAGCACCTCGAGTCTCGTCGCCAAGAGCATGCAGAAACCTAGCGCAGGCAGCGGAAGGAGCGTGCGGCAAACCTGTCCCACCCTCCCCTTCCCTCAACCACTGTCTGTCCCACCTGTGACAGAGACTGTAATTCCCATATTGGACTGTTCAGTCACCTGAGAACTCACTTTAAGAGTGGAAGAAGTCTTCCTCGATTCTGAGGGACTGCCTATGATGATGATTTTACGCAAGTCCGGGGGCGGGGCGGGGGGAGGGCAGGAAGAACAAAAGGGAAGGTCTGTGATAGGGTGGGAGGCAGGAGAAAATGAATGACAAAAGGGATGATGGAGTGAGGGAAGAGGAGACGGTAATGGGATAGGTAGACACAAAAGATGGGTCTGAAGGAGGTTCTGAGCAGAATCTGTCCGAAAAATATGGGCAGAGGTTATAATCTGAAATTGTTGAACTCGATGAGTCCAGGAGGTTGTAAAGTGCCTAATAGAACATCAGAACAAAAGGATTAGGAGCAAGAGTCGGCCATTCGGCCCCTCGAGCCTGCTCCGCCATTCAATGAGATCAAGGCTGATCTTCAACCTCAGCTCCACTTTCCCGCCCGATCCCCATATCCCTCGATTCCCTTAATATCCAAAAATCTATCGATCTCAGCCTTGAATATCAACGACTGAGCCTCCACAGCCCTCTGGGGCAGAGAATTCCAAAGATTCACCACCCTCTGAGTGAAGAAATTTCTCCTCATCTCAGTCCTAAATGGCTGACCCCTTATCCTGAGACTGTGACCCCTGGTTCTAGACTCCCCAGCCCGGGGGAAACATCCTCCCTGCATCTACCCTGTCAAGCTCTGTAAGAATTTTCTATGTTTCAATGAGATCACCTCTCATTCTTCTAAACTCTAGAGAATATAGGCCTAGTCTGCTCAATCTCTCCTCATAGGACAATCCCCCCATCCCAGGAATCAGTCTGGTGAACCTTCGTTGCACTCCCTCAATGGCAAGTATATCCTTCCTTAGGTAAGGAGACCGACACTGTGCACAATACTCCAGGTGCGGTCTCACCAGGGCCCGATATAATTGCAGTAAGACGTCTTTACTCTTATACTCTAATCCTCTTGTGATATAGGCCAAAATACCATTTGCTTCCGTAACTGCCTGTTGTACCTACACGTTAACTTTCTGAACACCAATTTTTGAAGTGTTGTTACTGTTGGATTTAAGGAAATGTGGCAGCCAATTTGCGCACAGCAAGCTCCCACAGACAGTAATATGATAATGACCCAGATAATCTGTTTTAGTGATGTTGATTGGGGATAGATATTGGCTCCAAGGACACCAGGGAGAACTCCCCTGCTCTTCTTCAAAATAAAGCAATGACATTTTTTACATCCATCTGAGAGAGCAGGGGTTTAACGTCTCTTCCGATAAATGGCACCTCCGACAGTGCTGCACTCCCTCAGCACTGCCCCTCTGACAGTGTGGTGCTCCCTCAGTACTGCTCTTCCGACAGTGCGGTGCTCCCTCAGTACTGCCCCTTCGACAGTGCAGCGCTCCCTCAGTACTGCCCCTCCGACAGTGCGGCGATCCCTCAGTACTGTCCCTCCGACAGTGCGGCGCTCCCTCAGTACTGCCCCACCGACAGTGCGGCGATCCCTCAGTACTGCCCCTCCGACAGTGCGGCGCTCCCTCAGTACTGCCCCTCCGACAGTGCGGCGCTCCCTCAGTACTGCCCCGCCGACAGTGCGGCGCTCCCTCAGTACTGCCCCGCCGACAGTGCGGCACTCCCTCAGTACTGCCCCTCCGACAGTGCGGCACTCCCTCAGTACTGCCCCTTCGACAGTGCGGCGCTCCCTCAGTACTGCCCCGCCGACAGTGCGGCACTCCCTCAGTACTGCCCCTCCGACAGTGCGGCGATCCCTCAGTACTGCCCCTCCGACAGTGCAGCGCTCCCTCAGTACTACCCCTCCGACAGTGCGGCGCTCCCTCAGTACTACCCCTCCGACAGTGCGGCGCTCCCTCAGTATGTGGTATATATCAATGATTTAGATTTGAATATAGGGGTATGATTAAGAAGTTTGCAGATGACACTAAAATTGGCTGTGTGGTTGATAATGAAGAGGAAAGTCATGGGCTGCAGGAGGATATCAATCTACTGGTCAGGTGGGCAGAGCAGTGGCAAATGGAATTTAATTCAGAGAAGTGTGAGGTAATGCACTTTGGGAGAGCTAATAAGGAAAGGGTTTTCACATTAAGCGGTAGGCCACTTAATAGTGTGGATGAACAAAGGGACCTTGGAGTGCTTGTCCACAGATCCCTGAAAGTAGCAGGCCAGGTGGATAAAGTGGTTAAGAAGGCATACGGAATGCTTGCCTTTATTGGCCGAGGCATGGAGGTGTAGGGAGTGGTCTGTCTGTTAGCTTGCCTTCCTGACCAGAACGGTTACGAGTCGCTCCCACTCCCTGGTTCTCGAGCCTGGATTTATTAATCGGGGTGTGATAAAGTGCAGCAGACAACTGTTTTGTACAAAGAAGGTTTGGGTTTTATTCAAGAAAGCAAATAACACAAATACACTCCAATAAAACTGTAAAATCTTACAAAAGGTTCTAAACAATGGGGAATACTTTACCACAGGTAATACACAGCAGAAATATCTCCCACCTCCCACTTACTCTCTCGCTAAGTTAGACTCTAGGGCAACAGGGATAATGCTCACCAATCCTTCCTTTGACAGTTAGGGTTGTTTCGCAGTTTTGGGGTTCTTTGGTTATAGCCGGTTTGCCTTGCCGTACCCCGGACGTGGTGGAAGACCTCTGCTGCGTATTGAAGCCAGTTGGGGCAAGTTCTTTTCTCTTCCTGTGGTTTCTCACCCTGTGCTCTCGATCTTGTTGTTCCGAAGTACTTGGCCAGAATAGTTCTTTCTGTGATAGTCAGAATAGAGATAGTTCTCTTGGTACGACGGGCCCTTAATTATACTCTGAGAGCCTGTTTAATCTTCGCGCCAAATCTAACGTTTCTTTTCTTTAAGTTTTGCTGCCCAGCTAACTGAAACTTGATTAAGTTTTAATCTGGCGTTGATAGACTTTTCTGAGTTGATGAGCTCTCGTCCATTGTGATAGCACTGCTTTTTACTTCCGGAAGTCTGTGCCAGATAGTTCTATGCCTGTTGAAAAGGTGTTGGAATATGTATGTGACATTTGGGTCCTGTGAGTGGGGTGGATAATGTTTCTTCCGTGGTCGATTGTTTAAATGCTAATGTTTTCTAGGGGCAGGTTTCGAGGGTAAACAGTTCCCAGATAATTTGATTAGCTCCAATGTCCAAACTGGCCTTTTAGAGATTGACCCCGTCCCTTTTCTTGCAGACCCAAACATTCACCTTTTAAAAATCCCAAACTTGGTTACAAACTTGTAGATTTCTTTCATCAGCATTTTACGATCCAAACTTTCTGTTTGATCGTCCCAAATCAAATTTCATTTTCAATGAGTCCCAACACTGGTGGGTTTCCATGAATTTTGGAATCTTGCAGAGGTTATGCTTAAATTGTATAATACTTTGGTTCGGCCATAGCTGGAGTACTGCGTGCAGTTCTGGTCGCCGTATTATAGGAAGGATGTGATTGCACTAGAGAAGGTGCAGAGAAGATTTACTAGGATGATGCCTGGAATGGAGAATCTTAGTTATGAGGACAGATTGGATAGGCTGGGTTTGTTCTCATTGGAATAGAGGAGGTTGCGAGGAGACCTCATCGGGGTGTACAAAATATTGAGGGGCCTGGTCATAGTGGATAGTAAGGGCCTATTTCCATTGGTGGAGGGGTCTATTATGAAGGGGCATAGTTTTATGGTGGTTGGTGGAAGGTTTAGAGGGGATTTGAGGGGGGCTTCTTTACGCAGAGGGTTGTGGGGATCTGGAACTCACTGCCTGGAAGAGTGGTGGATGCAGAAACCCTCACCACTTTTAAGAGACGGTTGGATGGGCACTTAAAGTGCAGTAACCTGCAGGGTTACGGACCGAGAGCTGGTAATTGGGATTAGACTGGATGACCTTTTGTTGGCCGGCGCAGATATAATGGTAAGTACTGCAGGGAATAGAATACGGCCAGGGTGATCTCCTGGACTAGTGTCGATCGCCTGGATGGGTCGGAGAGGAATTTTCCCAGATTTTTTTCTCCCGAAATTGGCCTGGGTTTTTATCTGGTTTTTGCCTCTCCCAGGAGATCACATGGCTCCGGTTGGGGTGGAGTGTAGAATGTTTCAGTATAAGGGGTGTCGCAGTTGTGTGAGGCGGACTGGTTGGGCCCGGTGCTCTTTACCTTTCCGCCATTGTTCATAGGTTTATATGTAACCTTCAGGGCTGCTGACCGAGGGCCGTGCGGCTCTTTGTCGGCCGGCGCAGGACACGATGGGCTAAAATGGCCGCCTTCTGCGCTGTAAATTTCTATGTTTCTATGTACTGCCGCTCCCTCAGTACTGACCCTCCGGCAGTGTGGCGCTCCTTCAGTACTGCCCCTCCGACAGTGCGGCGCTCCCTCAGTACTGCCCTTCCGACAGTGCGGCGCTCCCTCAGTACTGGCCTCCGACAGTGCGGCGCTCCCTCAGTACTGCCCCTCCGACAGTGCGGCACTCCCTCAGTACTGCCCCTCCGACAGTGCGGCACTCCCTCAGTACTGCCCCTCCGACAGTGCGGCGTTCCCTCAGTACTGCCCCTCCGACAGTGCGGCGCTCCCTCAGTACTGCCCCTCCGACAGTGCGGCGCTCCCTCAGTACTGCCCCTCCGACAGTGCTGCACTCCCTCAGTACTGCCCCTCCGACAGTGCGGCACTCCCTCAGTACTGCCCCTCCGACAGTGCGGCACGGGGAGTGCCAGCCTAAGTTTATGTGCTGAAGACTGGGACCCACAACCTTCTGACTCAGAGGCGAGGGCGCTGCGCAGTGAGTCCCAGCTGACACCGGTAGTGGCAAGAGGCCGGAAGCTCAGGGTCACGCATGCAGAATGAACAGAGTGTGTTCAGCAAACAAATCTCCCAAACTGAGTCCGGTCTCCCCAGTGCAGAGGAGACCTTATTGTGAGCAGCGCATACCTTGCATTGTTGAAAGAAGTATAAGGGCTGTTGGAACAGGAATCCTTTCATCAAAAATCTCACATTTCACAGTAGGAATGTGTGTCACTGACTCCAAAGGAAATTATTTCAAGTTTCTATTCAAATCCAATTGTTACAATTCCTGGAAAAATCAAAGACTAATTATGCAACATAAATTCCTGGGGTTCTCGGTAGTTTCATATCCAGCACGGTTTTGAAGCTTTGGGGGGTGTGGGAGGACAGTTGGTAATAAGACTATATTTCACAATGGGCTCCTTGGCTCAGCCATTTCACTGAATCTGTAGCGCTCCTTGTCCAATCATATGGTGCAGACACAATCCTCCATCCACTTCAAGTTAGCCAAGGTTCATATTCTAGTTTGTCTTCAGCATGATGTTTATGGAAGGAGATAGGAAATCACCCACGCTTTTGTTACCTCCAGACTCGATTATTCCTGGCTGGCCTCTCAGCTTCTATCCTCGGCAAATTGCAGTTCATCCAAATCTCTGCTGCCCCGTGTCCTAACTCGCACCGTGTCCCGCTCACCCATCACTCCCTGTGCTCACTGCCCCGTGTCCTAACTAGCACCGAGTCCCGCTCACCCATCACCCCCTGTGCTCACTGCCCCGTGTCCTAACTCGCACCGAGTCCTGCTCACCCATCACACCCTGTGCTCGCTGACCTACATTGGCTCCCGGTCCGGCAACACCTCATAGAAACATAGAAACATAGAAATTAGGTGCAGGAGTAGGCCATTTGGCCCTTCGAGTCTGCACCGCCATTCAATAAGATCATGGCTGATCATTCTCTCAGTACCTCTTTCCTGCTTTCTCTCCATACCCCTTGATCCCCTTAGCCATAAGGGCCATATCTAACTCCCTCTTGAATATATCCAATGAACTGGCCTCAACAACTCTCTGTGGTAGGGAATTCCACAGGTTTACAACTCTCTGAGTGAAGAAGTTTCTCCTCATCTCGGTCCTAAGTGGCCTACCCCTTATGCTAAGATTGTGTCCCCTGGTTCTGGACTTCCCCAACATCGGGAACATTCTTCCCGCATCTAACCTGTGCAGTGTATAAAGGCACAGTTGATCCAGTCTCTCCTCATATGTCAGTCCTGCCATCCCGGGAATCAGTCTGGTGAACCTTTGCTGCACTCCCTCAATAGCAAGAACGTCCTTCCTCAGATTAGGAGACCAAAACTGAACACAATATTCCAGGTGAGGCCTCACTAAAGCCCTGTACAACTGCAGTAAGACCTCCCTGCTCCTGTACTCAAAACCCCTAGCTATGAAGGCCAACATACCATTTGCCTTCTTCACCGCCTGCTGTACCTGCATGCCTACCTTCAATGACTGATGAACCATGACACCCAGGTCTCATTGCACCTCCCCTTTTCCTAATCTGTCGCCATTCAGATAATATTCTGCCTTTGTGTTTTTGCCGCCAAAATGGATAACCTCACATTTATCCACATTATACTGCATCTGCCATGCATTTGCCCACTCACCTAACCTGTCCAAGTCACCCTGCAGCCTCTCAGCGTCCTCGATTTTAAAGTTATCTTCTTCGTGTTCACATCCCTCCATGGCCCTCGCCCCTCCCTATCTCTGTAACCTCCTCGAGCTCTACAACCCCCGAGATCTCTGCGCTCCTTCAATTCTGGCCTCTTGAGCATCCCCTGATTTCCATCGCTCCACCATCGGTGGCCGTGCCTTCAGCTGCCTGGGCCCCAAGCTCTGGAACTCCCTCCCTAAACTTTGCCGTCTCCCTCTCTCTCCTTTAAGACGCTCCTTAAAACTTCCCTCTCGTCATCTGCCCTAATTTCTCCTTATGTGGCTTGGTTTCACATTTTGTCTGAATAGACCATGCAAAGCACCTTGGGACGTTTTATTATGTTAAAGGTGCTATATAAATGCAAGTTGTTCTTGGTGTAAGGCAATATTTAAGCGAACATTTGATAACATCAAACTGTGTCTGGTTGTCCCACAGTTACTCTCTGTCTCTGTTTGTTGTGTATTTTGATAAATGATCCGATACATCTCAATTTATATTTTCTAATTAAAAGCCAGTCAGGAAAGTTGTGTGAGGAGACACAGTAAGTGCCTTGCTGTAAGATTGTAGGACGGAGAACCTGCTGTGACAATTGGGTTGGTGCTTTCCTCCTCCAGGGATTCCGAAACTGATCACCGCAGACATGATCAAAGACGGAACAGCTGTAATTGACGTCGGTATTAACCGCGTTCGGGACCCTGTAACCGGGAAAACCAAGTTGGTCGGTGATACGGATTTTGAAGGTAACTCGAGGTGTAAAATGGTGGATCTGATCAAACGAGCGGTTATCGGTCAGTATCGAGATGTATCTTGTGAAAAATATCAGCCCAGAAATCCCGGCCAACCTGGGTCTGTATGGGGCGCGTACGGGGTGTGTACGGGGTCCGTACGGAGTGTGTACAAGGTCCGTACAGAGTGTGTACAGAGTGTGTACGGGATCCGTATGGAGTGTGTACGGGGTCCGTATGGAGTGTGTACGGAGTGTGTACGGACCCGGGAAGATGGGACAGATCCTCCGCATCTCGGGAGCCAGGACATTAGCACAGGCAAGATTGCGGGATTTCAGCAAATGTCCTGAAAACTCTTGCGCCTGATAAAAGCCGGTCCATAGCCTACTGTTACAGGCACAAGAGTTTTAAAACATACTGAAAACATAAAAAATAATATTAAAAAACACATTTTATTTTTATAAACCACGTCCATTACGTTACATTTATTTTAAACCATAATTAAAAATCCTTTGTAAAAACTTTTTTTCTCTAAGATATTTATTAACTTTAATTTCAATTAATTTTAATTATGTGAGGTGTGTATTTTATTTTTTATTAGGTGTTATTGTGTTTGTTTTGTCCCATTAATAGCGATGAGAATTGGTAGATACGGAGTCCCTGTTGCTATTAATGGAGAATACTGTACCTGATTGGCTGAGCAGTCACACGTGACTGCACCGTCTCCGTGGGAACCTGGAGGACGGGAGTGCGCTCCGCAGCGCGGGAAGAGAAGGCCTCCCCGCCGGAATCCCACGCTCCTCCCGGACCACCAGCTACTTTCGGAAAAATTCTCCAATCAGAGGCAATTGCCCGCGGGAAGCCTCCGACCCGAATTTCAGGGCCATCTTTTGCTGCTGGCTCTGTGTTGCTCACACCTGTGTTGAGACCGCACCTGGAGTATTGTGCACAGTGTCGGTCTCCTTACCCAAGGAAGGATATACTTGCCATTGAGGGAGTGCAACCAAGGTTCACCAGACTGATTCCTGGGATGGGGGGATTGTCCTATGAGGAGAGATTGAGCAGATTAGGCCGATGTTCTCTAGAGTTTAGAAGAATGAGAGGTGATCTAATTGAAACATACACAATTCTTACAGGGCTTGACAGGGTAGATGCAGGGAGGGTGTTTCCCCCGGGCTGGGGAGTCTAGAACCAGGGGTCACAGTCTCAGGATAAGGGGTCAGCCATTTAGGACTGAGATGAGGAGGAATTTCTTCACTCAGAGGGTGGTGAATCTTTGGAATTCTCTGCCCCAGAGGGCTGTGGAGGCTCAGTCATTGAGTATATTCAAGGCTGAGATCGATAGATTTTTGGATATTAAGGGAATCGAGGGATATGGGGATCGGGCGGGAAAGTGGAGTTGAGGTCGAAGATCAGCCATGATCTCATTGAATGGCGGAGCAGGCTCGAGGGGCCGAATGGCCGACTCCTGCTCCTAACTCTTATTTTCTAATGTTCCTCAGGATGCCCTAAAGTGCTTCACAGCCAATTAGTTTGTTTGTGAAGTGTTTTTGTGTAAGCCGACGCAGAAATATCCTGCAAACAGGAAACGAAGGCTGAGAGAATGGTCTCTTGCTGTGCTGTAATAACCTGCTCTTGGTGCCGTTGGTTATGGACACAAGGAGAGCTCCCCAGCCCGTGAATAAGTGCTGCCGTTGAGATTTCTTCCATCTGCCTGAACAGGTAGGCAGGGCCTCCGTGTAACATCGTATCCTTGGGTACTGCACTGAAGTGTCAGCCTAGATTCTGCGTTCAAGTTCTGGAGCGGCACTTACAATTTTCCCACTCTTATAGAAATACAGAATCGTACTGCACCGGAGGCGGCCATTGGGCCCATCGAGCCTGTGACAGAGCGATCCAATCAGTCCCACTCCCCCCTGCTCTTTCCCCACAGCCCTGTAAATTAGTCCTCTGTGAGTACATGTCCAATTGCCTTTTTGGAAGTTCCTGTAGAGTCTGTTTCGGGCCGTGCGTTCCAGATCACAACAAGCCCTGTGTGTGTAGAAATCTCTCCTCATTTCCCCTTCGTCCTTTTGCCAATTGTTTGAAACTGTGCCGGAAGAAATTGTTTCTCTCTAATTGCTCTACCAAAACCCCGGTTAATTTTGAACACCTCGCTTAAATCTGCCCTTAACCTTCTTTGCTCCAAGGAAAGATCGGATAGGCTGGGCTTGTTTTCTTTGGAACAGAGGAGGCTGAGGGGAGACCTGATTGAGGTGTATAAAATTATGAGGAGCCTGGATAGAGTGGATAGGAAGGACCTATTTCCCTTGGCAGAGGGGTCAACAACCAGGGGGCATAGATTTAAAGTAATTGGGGGGAGGTTTAGAGGGGATTTGAGGGGAAATGTCTTCACCCAGAGGGTGGTGGGGGTCTGGAACTCACTGCCTGAAAGGGTGGTAGAGGCAGAAACCCTCACCACATTTAAAAAGTACCTGGATGTGCACCTGAAGTGCCGTAACCTACAGGGCTACGGACCCAGAGCTGGAAAGTGGGATTAGGCTGGGTAGCTCTTTGTCGGCCGGCACGGACACGATGGGCCGAATGGCCTCCTTCCGTGCTGTAAATTTCTCTGATTCTAAGGAGAACAATTCCAACTTCTCTAATTTCTCCACTGAAGTCCCTCATCCCTGGTGACAGTTTCGAACACTTTTGTGAGGTTGAAGAAGGCCATGTACAAGGGTTGGTGTTGTTCCCTGCATTTCTCTTGTATCTTCCACGTGGCGAAGATCATGTCCATTGCGCCCCTTAGTGGGCGGAATCCGCATTGCGACTCTGGGAGGAGCTCTTCAGCCACAGGGAGAAGGCGATTGAGGAGGATTCTTGCGATGACTTTCCCTGAGGCCGACAGCAGGGCGATTCCTCTGTAGTTACCGCAGTCGGACTTGTCACCTTTCTTCTTGATGGTCACGGTTACAGCGTCTCTGAGATCTCCCAGCATGATCTCCTCCTTCCAGATCAGAGAGATGAGGTCATGGATCTGCGCCAGTAGTGCTTCTCCGCCATGTTTTAGTGTTTCGGCGGGGATTCCATCTGCTCCTGTGCCCTTGTTGTTCTTCAGTTGTCGGCTGGCCTTTTCAACCTCGTGCCGGGTTGGGGTTGTGCTGAGATGTTGGTGGGTGGCATGCTGCGGGATGGAGTCGAGGACACTCACATGGAAGACAAAGTCTTGGTTAAGGAGATCTTCGAAGTGCTCCTTCCAGTGAGCACTGACTGCCTCTCTGTCCTTGATGAGCACCTCTCCATTCTTGGCCAGCAGTGGGATAGGACCTGGTGTGCTTGGGCTGTGGGTCGTCTTGATTGGGCTGAAGAATCCTCGCACGTTGTGGTTGTCGGTGAGCTGCTGGATTTCTTGAGCTTTCTCCACCCACCATCTGTTCTTTAGGTCGCGGGTTTTCTGTTGGACCTCGGCCTTCTGACACCTGTAGAGCTGCTTTCTTGCCCTCGCGTTGTGTTGCTGCTCCCAGTCCAAGAATGCCTTGTGCTTGCAGCTTATTAGCTCCTGGATCTCTTTGTCGTGCTCATCGAACCAGTCTTGGTGTTTCCTGGTCGAGTGACCAAGTGTCTTTTCACAGGTGCTGATTATGGAAGCCTTGAGGGCAGACCAGGCTCTGTGGACTCTCTGCGTCTCTGGGTCACTGGGTCACTGGGAGTCGTCAGGTTGGTAGCAAGGCGCTGGCTGAATAGGGCTTTCTTAGAGGGACCTTTGAGTGCACCGGCATTGATTTTCCTGTGGCATTGTTTCTGTTGCCGTTGCTGTTTTGGGTCAATGTTGATGGTGATGATGGAGCGGATTAGGCAATGGTCCATCCAGCAGTCGTCAGCTCCTGTCATGGCGCAGGTGATGCAAACGTCTTTGCGGTCCCTCGCTCACTCAGATGCCAGTACTTGGAGTGAGGGTGTGGCCATGAAGCTTTATATTTGTCCTTCTGATGGAACAGGGTATTGGTTATGACGAGACCGTGTTCTAAGCATTTTGTCAGGAGGAGGGTACCATTGGAGTTGGCTTTCCCTACCCCCTCTCTGCCGATCACACCATCCCAGAGGGCAGTGTCCTTTCTGGCTCTGGGGTTGCAGCCGGCGAGGAGGATCAGCTTGTCGCTCGTTGGGAGTCGGGACAGGGATTGTTCGAGGCTGGAGTAGAATTCCCCTTTGGTCTCGTCTGTAGCTTCCAGTGTTGGGGCGTACGCACTGATGACCGTAGTGTTCTGGTTCCGGGCTAGGGTGAGCCAAAGAGCCATGAGGCGTTCGTTTATCCCGCAGGGGGAGTCTCTGAGACGGCCCACCAGCTCGCTTTTTACGACGAAGCCCATCCTATGGAGGCGACGTTCTTCCTCTGGTTTGCCTTTCCAGCAGAAGCTGTAACCACCACCTTGTTCTTTGAGCTGGGCTCCCCCTACCCACCGGGTCCCACTTACAGCGGCGATGTCCATGTCGAAGCGTCTGAGTTCCCGGGAATCCCTGGAATCATTCTGGTAAATCTCCTCCGCCCTCTCTCCAAGGCCTTGACATCTTTTCTAAGGCGTGGTGCCCAGAATTGGACGCAATTACTCCCGCTGGAGCCGAACCGGTGATTTATTAAGCAGGAGTTCTGCCGACTGAGCGAAACCAGCTCTTCATCCTGTGCTGACAATTCAGCCTCTTCCTTCGACACACCGTGTACAATCTACACTATCTTGCACCCTCTTCAATCTGTTCCATCTCAGGAGGAGATATTCTGCATGAATGCTGCCTGATATCTAACGGTTAATGGGGAAAATTCCAGAATATTTATCCGCTTACCTCTTGTCGGTGGGCAGCACTCTCGCCTCTGTCAGAAGGTTGAGGGTTCAAGTCCCTCTCCAAGGACTTGAACACAAATAAAATCTTGGCTGACACTCCCAGTGCAGTGCTGAGGGAGCTCCGGGAGTTTCCCCACTGCCCCGGCACATTTCTCCTTTCCAACTATTTATCCAATTCCCGTTTGAAAGTCACTATTGAATCTGCTCCCACCGCCCTTTCAGGCAGCGCGTTCCCGATCACAACAACTCGCTGCGTAAACACATTCTCCTCATCTCCCCCTCTGGCTCTTTTGCCAATCGCCTTAAATCCGTGTCCCTCTGGTTACCGACAAGTTGAGGAAGTTTGGTAATAATGCTTGCTGAATGTTGTCTTCTTGTTATACTCCAGAATACACTTAAAGTGGCACCATCTAAAGTATCGGACTCAACATCGAGTTCAACAATTTCAGATCAGAAACTCTGCCTCTATTTTTTCACAAGGCAGCTGTTGATTCTGCCATTCCCATTTAAACCTGTATTAGACCCGCCTTTGTTTCTTCACATATCCGCAGTATAACTAAGACCCACCTATTTCTACCTCCGTAACATCACCCGACTCCAGCCCTGCCTCAACTCATCCGCTGCTGAAACCCTCATCCATGCCGTTGTTACCTCTAGACTTGACTATTCCAATGCACTCCTGGCCGGCCTCCCACATTCTACCCTAAGTAAACTAGAGGTTACCCAAAACTCGGCTGTCCATGTCCTAACTCGCACCAAGTTCCACTCACCCATCACCCCCTGTGCTCACTGCCCCGTGTCCTAACTCGCACCGAGTCCCGCTCACCCATCACCCCCTGTGCTCACTGCCCCGTGTCCTAACTCGCACCGAGTCCCGCTCACCCATCACCCCCTGTGCTCACTGCCCCGTGTCCTAACTCGCACCGAGTCCCGCTCACCCATCACCCCCTGTGCTCACTGCCCCGTGTCCTAACTCGCACCAAGTCCCGCTCACCCATCACCCCTTGTGCTCACTGCCCCGTGTCCTAACTCGCACCCAGTCCCACTCACCCATCAACCCCTGTGCTCGCTGACCTACATTGCCTCCTCAATTTCAAAATTCTCATCCTTGTTTTCAAATCCCTCCATGGCCCTCGCCCCTCCCTATCTCTGTAATCTCCTCCAGCCCCACAACCCCCCGAGATGTCTGTGCTCCTCTAATTCTGCCCTCCTGACCATCCCTGATTATAATCGCTCCACCATCGGTAGCCGTGCCTTCTGCTGCCTGGGCCCCAAGCTCTGGAACTCCCTCCCTAAACCTTGCTACCTCTTTTTCCTCCTTTAAGACGCTCCTTAAAACCTCCCTCTTTGACCAACCTGCCCTAATATCTCCTTATGCGGCTCAATGTCAAATCTATTTGTTTTGTTCTAAAACACTGCTGTGAAGCGCCTTGGGACGTTTTACTACGTTGAAGGCGCTAGATAAATACAAGTTGTTGTTGTTCTTTACCTGTCCCATTACCGTCTCCTCTTGCCTCCCTCCATCATCCATTTTGTCATTCAATCTCTCCTGCCTCCCACCCTATTGTTCCCTTTTGTTCTCTCCACCGGCCCTCCTTTTTTTTTAAAAACCTGTTACATCTCAAACTTTTTCCAGTTCTGACCAAATAGAGGTCTTCAAAATGATGAAAGGTTTGATAGACTGGATACAGAGAAAATGTTTCCACTTGTGGGGAAGAGCATAAACTAGAGGCCGTCAATATATGATATTCACCCCAGAAACCCAATGGGGAATTTAGGAGAAACCTCTTTACCCAGAGAGCGGTGAGAATGTGGAACTCGCTGTCACAGGGAGGGGTTGAGGCGAATAGTATCGATGTATTTAAGGGGAGGCTGGATAAACACATGAGGGAGAAAGGAATAGAAGGATATGGTGGTAGTGATGGCCTGGGCCAATCGGAGGAGCAGAATAATTAAATGATGCAGTACAGGAGCCGCCATTGGGTCCCGCAAACCTGTGTCGGTGATTTTCTCCACAAGCCACCTGGTCTGATCCTGCTCTTCCATCCATTGAATCACATGGCACAGGAGGAGGCCATTCGGCCCATCGTGCCTGTGTCGGCTCTGTGACCGAGCGATTCAATGAGTCCCACTCCCCCCACTCTTTCCCAGTAGCGTGAATTCGGGGCCCAGGGGCAGCACGGGCCCAGCCCACACTGCAATATGTGTGCGCACTAGGGCCATGCAGCAGAGCAGGTCTCCAGTCATCTTGGTCAATCCTTGCCACTGGACCAAGACCTCGCTCTGTCAAGCCCGTGTGGTGGCTGGTGTGCAACGGTCACCGCACAGTAGTAGTGAGGTTGGGACAGCATCAAACAAGAAATTAGAGATGCGTGCAATAAAGGTACAGCAGTTATCATAGGTGACTTTAATCTACATATAGATTGGGCTAATCAAACTGGTAGCAATGTGGTGGAGGAGGATTTCCTTAAGTGTATTAGGGATGGTTTTCTGGACCAATATGTTGAGGAACCAACTAGAGGGCTGGCCAACCTAGACTGGGTGTTGTGTAATGAGAAGGGACTAATTAGCAATCTTGTTGTGCGGGGCCCCTTGGGGAAGAGTGACCATAATACGGTAGAATTTCTTATTAAGATAGAGAGTGACACAGATAATTCAGAGACTAGGGTCCTGAACTTAAGGAAAGGTAACTTCGATGGTATGAGACGTGAATTGGCTAGAATAGACTGACAAATGATACTTAGAGGGTTGACGGTGGATAGGCAATGGCAAACCTTTAAAGATCACATGGATGAACTTCAACAATTGTACGTCCCTGTCTGGAGTAAAAATTAAATGGGGAAGGTGGCTCAACCATGGCTAACAAGGGAAATTAAGGATAGTGTTAAATCCAAGGATGAGGCATATAAATTGGCCAGAAAAAGCAGCAAACCTGAAGACTGGGAGAAATTTAGAATTCAGCAGAGGACAAAGGGTTTAATTAGGAGGGGGAAAATAGAGTATGAGAGGAAGCTTGGTGGGAACATAAAAACTGACTGCAAAAGCTTCTATAGATATGTGAAGAGAAAAAGATTAGTGAAGACAAACGTAGGTCCCTTGCAGTCAGATTCAGGTGAATTTATAATGGTGGACCAGTTGAACAAATACTTTGGTTCTGTCTTCACGAAGGAAGATACAAATAACCTTCCGGAAATACTAGGGGACCGAGGGTCTAGTGAGAAGAAGGAACTGAAGGAAATCCTTATTCGGCGGGAAATTGTGTTCAGGAAATTGATGGGATTGACGGCCGATAAATCCCCGGGGCCTGATAGTCTGCATCGCAGAGTACTTAAGGAAGTGGCCCTAGAAATAGTGGATGCATTAGTGATCATTTTCCAACAGTCTATCGACTCTGGATCAGTTCCTGTGGACTGGACACCACTTTTTAAAAAAGGAGGGAGAGAGAAAACGGATAATTATATACCGGTTAGCCTGACATCAGTAGTGGGGAAAATGTTGGAATCAATTATTAAAGATGAAATAGCAGCACATTTGGAAAGCAGTGACAGGATCGGTCCAAGTCAGCATAGATTTATGAAAGGGAAATCATGCTTGACAAATCTTCTACAATTTTGTGAGGATGTAACTAGTAGAGTGGACAAGGGAGAATCAGTGGATATGGTGTATTTGGACTTTCAAAAGGCTTTTGACGAGGTCCCACACAAGAGATTGGTGTGCAAAATTAAAGCACATGGTATTGGGGGTAATGTACTGACATGGATAGAGAACTGGTTGGCAGACAGGAAGCAGAGAGTCGGGATAAATGGGTCCTTTTCAGAAAGGCAGGCAGTGACTAGTGGGGTGCCGCAGGGCTCAGTGCTGGGACCCCAGCTCTTTACAATATACATTAACAATTTAGATGAAGGAATTGAGTGTAATATCTCCAAGTTTGCAGATGACACTAAGCTGGATGGCGGTGTGAGCTGTGAGGAGGATGCTAAGAGGCTGCAGGGTGACTTGGACAGGTTAGGTGAGTGGGCAAATGCATGGCAGATGCAGTATAATGTGGATAAATGTGAGGTTATCCACTTTGGTGGCAAAAACACGAAGGCAGAATATTATCTGAATGGTGGCAGATTAGGAAAAGGGGAGGTGCAACGAGACCCGGGTGTCATGGTTCATCATTCATTGAAAGTTGGCATGCAGGTACAGCAGACGGTGAAGAAGGCAAATGGTGTGTTGGCCTTCATAGCTAGTGGATTTGAGTATAGGAGCAGGGCGGTCTTACTGCAGTTGTACAGGGCCTTGGTGAGGCCCCACCTGGAATATTGTGTTCAATTTTGGTCTCCTAATCTGAGGAAGGACGTTCTTACTATTGAGGGAGTGCAACGAAGGTTCACTAGACTGATTCCCGGGATGGCAGGACTGACATATGAGGAGAGACTGGATTGATTGGGCCTGGAATTTAGAAGGATGAGAGGAAATATCATAGAAATATATAAAATTCTGACGGGACTGGACAGGTTAGATGTGGGAAGAATGTTCCCGATGTTGGGGAAGTCCCGAACCAAGGGACACAGTCTTAGGATAAGGGGTAAGCCATTTAGGACTGAGATGAAGGGAAACTTCTTCACTCAGAGAGTTGTTAGCCTGTGGAATTCTCTGCCACAGAGATGCCAGTTCATTGGATATATTCAAGAGGGAGTTAGATATCGCCCTTACGGCTAAAGGGATGAAGGGGTATGGAGAGAAAGCAGGAAAGGGGTACTGAGGTGAATGATCAGCTATGATCTTATTGAGTGCAGGCTCGAAGGGCTGAATGGCCTACTGCACCTATTTTCAATGTTTCTATGTTTCACACATTAAAAAAAATCCACGCACAGGCATCTTCCACCCTTCAGGATTTAGTTCGGGATGTGGAATATTAGGAATGGTGGTTGAAATGAATAGTATCGATGCATTTAAGGGGAGGCTGAATAAACATATGAGGGAGAAGGGAATAGAGGGATATGCTGATAGATTTAGATGAGGAAAGACGGGAGGAGGCTCGAGTGGAGCATAAACACCGGCATGGCCTGGTTGGGCCCAATGGCCTGTTTCTGGGCCGTATATCCGGCGTAATCCTACGACCTGAAACATTAACTCTGTTTCTCACTCCGCACATGCTGCCTGACATGCTGAGTATTTCCAGTATTTTCTGTTTTTATTTCACATTTCCAGATCCGTGGTATTTTGCTTTTGACCGGATAAAGTACACTATTGACAAAAAGTCGTTTGTCGGCAGTGGGAGGGAGGGGGTCTGGGGGAGATTGCGATTCCCGCAAGGGGCTATAGATGAGGCGCGTTGCATTGAATTTTTCTGTGTAAATAAATTGTTCACCGTCTGCAGTCACCAGAACGAGGGTTTCGTGGAAGATTACAGGAATTTCTTACCTGAAATGGATGAAGCGAACCTTTAAACAAACCTGCACTAACAGGAGCAAGTGATATCGGGCAGATTATGAAAACATAAATGGAAATTGTTTAATTCAAGTCTAGGCATAATTATTACATAACTATGGCCTTGCATCTGCTCTCCTGTGAGGCAATAAATCATTTCTTACTTTGACTGAGTTTCAAGCTCATAAATCCGAGTGGGTGAATACATGTTTCAGGGGAGGGCCTGGGGGGGGGCCTGTTTTCACCTCCCCCCGCACCAATATGGCCCAGTCCCGCCTCGTGATGTGCCCGCGCTCCCTACCCGCCATGTCGGACGGTTCGAAAACCCTCCAGCGTCCGAAGACAGGCGCAACGCCATTGCTGTACGTTTCATCGGAGGACAGGAGTTACCGATATTCAACAAGAACATAAGAAATAGGAGCAGGAGTAGGCCATTCGGCCCCTCGAGCCTGCTCTGCCATTGAATACGATCATGGCTGATCTGATCATGGACTCAGCTCCACTTCCCCGCCCGCTCCCCATAACCCCTTACTCCCTTATCGCTCAAAAATCTGTCTATCTCCGCCTTAAATATATTCAATGACCCAGCCTCCACAGCTCTCTGGGGCAGAGAATTCCACAGATTTACAATCTTCTGAGAGAAGAAATTCCTCCTCATCTCAGTTTCAAATGGGCGGCCCCTTATTCTGAGACTATGTCCCCTAGTTTGAATTTCCCCTAGTTACATAATTAATATGCCTGGACTTGCATTAAACAATTTCCATTTTTGTTTTCATAATCTGCCCTAAATTACTTGCTCCTGTTGGTGCAGGTTTGTTTAAAGGTTTGCTAAATCATTTCATGTAAGAAATTCCTGTAATCTTCCATTAAACCTCTCTGCATCCACCTTGTCAAATTCCTCATTATCTTATATGTTTCGATAAGATCACCTTTCATTCTTCTGAACTCTAATGTGTATAGGCCCAACCTGCTCAACCTTTCTTCATAAGACAACCTCTTTATCTCTGGAATCAACCGAGTGAACCTTCTCTGAACTGCCTCCAATGTATATCCTTCCTTAAATACTGAGACCAAAACTGTATGCAGTACTCCAGGTGTGACCTCACCAATACCCTGTACAGTTGTAGCAGGACTTCTCTGCTTTTATACTCCATCCCCCTTGCAATAAAGGCCAACATTCCATTTGCCTTCCTGATCACTTGCTGTACCTGCATACTAACTGTTTGTGTTTCATGTACCAGGACCCCCAGGTCCCACTGTACTGCAGGGAGGGAAGGTCTGTGATAGGGTGGGGGGCAGGAGAGATTAGAGAGACAAAAGGGATGGTGGTGCTCGGCATAACAGGATGGTAATGGGACAGGTAAAGAAACAAAAGGTGGGTCTAGAGGAGGTGTAAATGGTTACAGTAGAATATCAGGGGGAGAGGGAAAATCTGGCAATGAGGAGATGGATCCGGTATCCCGGGAATGTGGAGGGAAAAGGTGGGGAGACCCCAGAGGTGCGGACCACCCCAGCGTGTACCGATAGGGGATCCCCACCCATACCCCACCCTCCCCCCACCATACCCCACCCATACTCCCCTCTCCGCCCAACCATATCTCACCCCCTACTGCCCATACCCTGCCCATACACCCCCTCGCCCCCACCCCCCCACCTAAACCCCATACGCCCCACTCCCGCCCCCCCACCCATACTCTCCCAGCCCCCACCCTCCTCCCACCCATACACCCCCTCGCCCCCACCCCCCCACCTAAACCCCATACCCCACACCCCCGCCCGCCACCCATACTCTCCCCAGCCCCACACCCTCCCCCCACCCAAACCCCATACCGCCCCTATGCCTTCATCCCCATAGCCCCCCCCCCACATACCGGGGTGATGGGCGAGTGGGACTTGATGCGAGTTAGGACACAGGGCAGCGAGCACAGGGGGTAATGGGTGAGCGGGACTCGGTGCAAGTTAGGACACGGGGCAGCCGAATTTTGGAACATAAGAAGTAGGAGCAGGAGTAGGCCATACGGCCCCTCGAGCCTGCTCCACCATAGAATACGATCATGGCTGATCCGATCATGGACTCAGCTCCACTTCCCTGCCCGCTCCCCTTAAACCCCTTATCCCCTTATCGTTTAAGAAACTGTCTATTTCTGTCTTAACTTTATTCAATGTCCCGGCTTCCACAGCTCTCTGAGGCCTAAATGGCCAGAACTAACGCAGTTGACAGGTTACGCCACCCGTTGGCTGAAAAAAAAACTTACCTTAAAAAAACCGTAACTGAGTTAGCTGATTGGGGAAACTGTGTTTTTTAAACTTAGGCCAAAAAAAGCAACCTGCTCCAAAAAAAACGCCACAAATCACCGGCGGAAATTAGCCCAACAACCCAGGAGCTACCCATCAAACATGTGAGACAGGACGCACTCCCGGAAATTATTTGGCAAATTCTGTGCCCGCCCCTCCCTCCCAAATAGAATTTTTCAACTTTCGCTATTTTTGCACCTCAGTTATGTATTTTGTTCCTGTGAAAGAAAACTTTCTATTCCCAGGACAGTTTAAAAGAACTTAATCTGGCTCTCCATCAGTGGAGAGAAGGCCCAAAGCCACTGTGACTCGTCCCTGAGATTTGGGTTAAGACATTCTTAAACTCTGCTTCGGAGAAGCACCCTGACTCCTTCACAACAATACGCCTGTTTCTGGGAGCTAAAGGAATAATAAGAAAGAAAATAATATAGCGCCTTTCACATCCATCGGACATCTCAAAGCACTTCACAGCCAATGAAGTGCTTTTCAAGTGTAGTCACTGTTGTAATGTGGGAAACGCGGCAGCCAATTTGCGCACAGCAAGCTCCCACACACAGCGATGAGGTAATGACCGGATAATCTGTTTTATTTTAGTGATGCTTGTTGAGGGATTTTTATTGGCCCCAGGACACCGGGGCAGAGCTAATTTGAAGAAGGGCAGTGACGTTCTCCACAGTGTTCTGGCGGATTTGCGCACAGCAAGCTCCCACACACAGCAATGTGATAATGACCAGATAATCTGCTATTTCATTTTCTTGATTGAGGGATCAATATTGGCCACAGGACACTGGGGAGAACTCGTCTTCGAAATAGTGCCATGGGATCTTTTACGTCCACCGGTTTAACATCTCATCCGAAAGTCGGCACCTCCGACAGTGCAGCACTCCCTCAGTCATCATCACAGGCAGTCCCTCGGAATCGAGGAAGACTTGCTTCCACTCCTGAAGTGAGTTCTTTGCTGGCTGAACAGTCCAATATGAGAGCCACAGATTCTGTCACAGGTGGGACAGACAGTGGTTGAGGGAAAGGGAGGGTGGGACTAGTTTGCCGCACGCTCCTTCCGCTGCCTGCGCTTGGTTTCTGCATGCTCTCAGCGATGAGACTCGAGGTGCTCAGCGCCCTCCCGGATGCACTTCCTCCACTTAGGGCGGTCTTTGGGCCAGGGACTCCCAGGTGTCGGTGGGGATGTTGCACTTTATCAGGGAGGCTTTGAGGGTGTCCTTGTAACGTTTCCGCTGCCCACCTTTGGCTCGTTTGCCATGAGGGAGCTCCGAGTAGAGCGCTTGCTTTGGGAGTCTCGTGTCAGGCATGCGGACAATATGGCCCGCCCAGCAGAGCTGATCGAGTGTGGCCACTGCTTCGATGCTGGGGATGTTGGTCTGGTCGAGGACGCTAACGTTGGTGCGTCTGTCCTCCCAGCGGATTTGTAGGATCTTGTGGAGATATTTCTCCAGCAACTTGAGGTGTCTACTGTACATGGTCCATGTTTCTGAGCCGTACAGGAGGGCGGGTATTACTACAGCCCTGTAGACCATGAGCTTGGTGGTAGATTTGAGGGCCTGGTCTTCAAACACTCTTTTCCTCAGGCGGCCGAAGGCTGCACTGGTGCACCGGAGGCGGTGTTGGATCTCGTCGTCGATGCCTGCTCTTGTTGATGGGAGGCTCCCGAGATATCCCTCAGTACTGCCCCTCCAACAGTGCGGCGCTCACTCAGTACTGCCTCTCCGACAGTGCAGTGCTCCCTCAGTACTGCCCCTCCGACAGTGCTACACTCCCTCAGTACTGCCCCTCCAACAGTGCGGCGCTCCCTCAGTACTGCCTCTCCGACAGTGCAGCGCTCCCTCAGTACTGCCCCTCCGACAGTGCGGCACTCCCTCAGTACTGCCCCTCCGACAGTGCAGCCCTCCCTCAGTACTGCCCCTCCGACGGCGCAGTGCAGCACTCCCTCAGTACTGCCCCTTTGACAGTGCGGCACTCCCTCAGTACTGCCCCTCCGACGGCGCAGTGCAGCACTCCCTCAGTACTGCCCCTTTGACAGTGCGGCACTCCCTCAGTACTGCCCCTCCGACGGCGCAGTGCAGCACTCCCCCAGTACTGCCCCTTTGACAGTGCGGCACTCCCTCAGTACTGCAGCACTCCCTCAGTTCTGCCCCTCCGACAGTGCGGCACTCCCTCAGTACTGCCCCTCCAACAGTGCAGCACTCCCTCAGTACTGCCCCTCCGACAGTGCGGCACTCCCTCAGTACTGCAGCACTCCCTCAGTACTGCTCCTCCGACAGTGCGGCACTCCCTCAGCACTGCACTGGGAGTGTCAGCCTAGATTTATGTGCTCCAGTCTCTGGAGTGGGACTTGAACCCACAACTATGTGACTCAGAGGCGAGAGTGCTGCCCACTGAGCCACAGTTGACACGCCAGTGGTAATGTTTCCAAGAACAGTTTGTTTTAAAAGCTCCTCGTGCCCTCCCGAGAGCAATGGGTATTATATAATCCGCTGATGGAGAACCAGATTACTTTCTTATAAACTGACCTGGGAATACATTATAGAATCCTTACTTGCCCATGTTTTAATTCACCGCTTTTTTTTCCACCCCATATTTCTCCCTCTCGCTGCTGTTCATTCGAGGGTTTTGCTTGATGGGCACGGACAGCCTTCCGATACCTTCCCAAGGCAGGCATTCTTTAGATAAGTGAAGTCCCTCATCCCTGGGATCATCCTGGTCAATCTCCCTTTCACTGTCTCTGCTCGAAGGAGAACAGCTTCTCTAGTTAAAAAACAAATTGTGGGGTCACTAGCAGGCCGGCATTTATTGCCCATCCCCAATTGCCCCCGAGTGGTGAGCCGCCTTCTTCAACTATAAAGGGCAGTTTAAGAGACACCCACATTGCTGTGGGTCTGGAGTCACATATCGGCCAGACCGGGTAAGGGCGGCAGATTTCCTTCCCTAAAGGGACATCAGTGAACCCGATGGGTTTTTACAACAATCCGGCAGTTTCATGGTCACCATTACTGACTCTGGATTTTTTTAAATTCCAGATTTATTTAATTGAACTTAAATTCCCCAGCTGCCGTGGTAGGATTTAAACTCATGTCTCCAGATCAGTCGTCCAGTACCGTAACCACTATGTTCCCGTACCTTGTACATAACTGAAGTCCGCCATCCCTGGTATCATTCTGGTCAACCTCCCCTTAACCTTCTCTGCTCTAAGGAGCACAATCCCAGCCTCTCCACTCTCTCCGTGTAACTGAAGTCCATCAGCTGGAGCCTCGGAGTCAAAAGGTGATGAGATCAAGTCCCACTCCAGAGACTTGAGCACAAGATCCAGGCTGACACTCCCAGTGCAGTACTGAGGGAGTGTTGCATTGTTGGAGGTGCAGTACTGAGGGAGCGCTGCACTGTCGGAGGGGCAGTACTGAGGGAGCGCTGCACTGTCGGAGGGGCAGTACTGAGGGAGCGCTGCACTGTCGGAGGGGCAGTACTGAGGGAGCGTTGCATTGTCGGAGGGGCAGTACTAGAAACATAGAAACATAGAAAATAGGTGCAGGAGCAGGCCATTCAGCCCTTCTAGCCTGCACCGCCATTCAATGAGTTCATGGCTGAACATGAAACTTCAGTACCCACTTCCTGCTTTCACGCCATGCCCCTTGATCCCCCGAGTAGTAAGGACTTCATCTAACTCCCTTTTGAATATATTTAGTGAATTGGCCTCAACTACTTCCTGTGGTAGAGAATTCCACAGGTTCACCACTCTCTGGGTGAAGAAGTTTCTCCTTATCTCGGTCCTAAATGGCTTACCCCTTATCCTTAGACTGTGACCCCTGGTTCTGGACTTCCCCAACATTGGGAACATTCTTCCTGCATCCAACCTGTCCAAACCCGTCAGAATTTTAAACGTTTCTATGAGGTCCCCTCTCACTCTTCTGAACTCCAGTGAATACAAGCCCAGTTGATCCAGTCTTTCTTGATAGGTCTGTTGAGGGAGTGTTGCATTGTCGGAGGGGCAGTACTGAGGGAGCGTTGCATTGTCGGAGGGGCAGTACTGAGAGAGCGTTGCATTGTTGGAGGGGCAGTACTGAGGGAGCGTTGCAGTGTCGGAGGGGCAGTACTGAGGGAGCGTTGCATTGTCGGAGGGGCAGTATTGAGGGAGTGCCGCACTGTCGGAGGGGCCGTCTTTTGCATGAGATGTTAAACTGAGGCCCCGTCTGCCCTCTCAGGTGGATGTAAAAGAAGAGCAGGGGAGTTATCCCCGGTGTCCTGGGGCCAATATTTATCCCTCAATCAACATCACTAAAACAGATTATCTGGTCATTATCACGTTGCTGTTTGTGTGGGAGCTTGCTGTGCGCAAATTGGCTGCCGCATTTCCCACATTACAACAGTGACTACACTCCAAACACATTCCATTGGCTGTAAAGTGCTTTAAGACGTCCGGTGGTCATTCTAGCCAATCTCCCTTTAGCCATCTCTGCTCCAAGGTGAACAATCCCACTTCTCCTGTGTCTCCCCATCACTGAAGTCCCATTAATATTTGGTTCACGTTAGGTGAACATTTTGAGCCGCCTGTGTAGACATGCAAGTTACTCAGCAATACGTTGTGTAATCCCCTGCAAAAGCCGGTTGCTTTTTGCAATCATCCCAGGAGTTTGCCGTAAGTAACATTTCTGTAATGTTGTCTTTCTAAAGCGTGGACTAGCTGTGGTTAAAAAAAAAATATCAGAAGTAATTGAAGTGAAAGTCACGAGTCGCGGACTGTTTAAATGATATCTGAACGTTGAACGAGCAGAAGCGAGGAACGTGAGGAGGAAGGGTTAACTCAGTACCTGGGGGGGGTCAAGGGATTTGAACAACCTCCCTCTTGTTATTATAGGGCAAAAGAAAATCATGCATTTCTATAGCGCCTTCATAACCACCGGACATCTCAAAGCGCATTACAGTTTTGCTAATAACACTTGCTCACTCGCGCAGCATGGTGGTCCCGACCTGCGAGAGGCCATCAGCGGCAGGTCGGGGCCATAAAAGGCGTGGCCCAGGAGCAGCGTGAAGGTATACCACTTCAGGGTACAGCGCGAGCTGGTGCAGGAGGGCGACGGCAGCAAAGAGTGACGTCATCAAGGTCCAGGTCGGTGATTGGAGCGTGGGCAGGTACAGCAGGAGCAGCGAGAGACTGGAGAGATGTGATCGGGGTCCGGGGGAGGCGCCAATTCGAGACCCAGGAGAGGCGAGGGCCCAGGGGCAGCACGGGCCCAGCCCACACTGCGATATGTGCACACACTGGGTCCGTGCAACAGAGCTGGTCTCCAGTCGTCCTGCTAAACCCTTGCTGTCATGTATTCAACTATCATTGTAACCCATGTAGAAACTGACCGAAGTTGTACACCGTGAGAACATTGACCACTAGGTGGTGAACCTGTGGGAGACACACCTAACCTGGTCTTTCAGGTATAAAAGGGGAAGCTCCACCCATCTTCAGCACTTCAGTGCTGGCGAATAAAGGTTACTGCTCACAGAGCGACTTACTCTCAAGTATGGGCCTCGTGTGTATTTATATTGTATAGTAAGGACATATGACTTGCCACTGGACCAAGACCTCGCTCTGTCAAGCCCGTGTGGTGGCTGGTGTGCAACGGTCACCCCACGTTAAAAAAATCCACCCACAGGCATCTTCCACCCTTCAGGATGTAGTTTGGGATCTGGAATATTAGGTCCTTCATTGGAACATCTGTGAACTCATCCTTTTTTGGCGTGGAAGCAAGTCATCCTCGATACGAGGGACCACCTATGATGATGATGACTGACCTGAGGTCTGTGCTGAGAGTTGGAGGGAGCTCGTTGCAGCTTTAAGGTCCTGCTTTTGGGTTAACACCACATGATCCATGACACTCCAAACAACCGAACACCTTCCATACGATTAAGGCCCAATGTAATCAGAGACTTATTTGGGGCTGAGGGAAATGTCTGTTAATATCACAGCAAACACAATTGTAATTTACCTTCAGAGACATATTGTAGGTGGTGGACATATCTAGGATTAGTAAGCACAGACTTCACAAAAAGTGCATGGGCCTCTAAGTGCGTGGGCCGTTCCACCATTGGTGCAACGCAGAAGGTTGTGTCAGCCGTGGCTCAGTGGGCAGCACTCCCGCCTGAGTCAGAAGGTTGTGGGTTCAAATCCCACTCCAGGGACTTGAGCACATAAATCTAGGCTGGCACTCCCAGTGCAGTACTGAGGGAGTGCCGCACTGTCGGAGGGGCAGTGCTGAGGGAGCGCCGCACTGTCGGAGGGGCAGTACTGAGGGAGCGCCGCACTGTCGGAGGGGCAGTGCTGAGGGAGCGCCGCACTGTCGGAGGGGCAGTACTGAGGGAGCGCCGCACTGTCGGAGGGGCAGTACTGAGGGAGCGCCGCACTGTCAGAGGGGCAGTACTGAGGGAGCCCAGCACTGTCGGAGAGGCAGTACTGAGGGAGTGCCGCACTGTCGGAGAGGCAATACTGAAGGAATGCCGCAATGTCAGAGGGACAGTACTGAGGGAGCGCCGCACTTTCGGAGGGGCAGTACTGAGGGAGTGCCGCACTGTCGGAGGGGCAGTACTGAGGAAGCGCCGCACTGTCGGAGGGGCAGTACTGAGGGAGCGCCGCACTGTCGGAGGTGCCGTCTTTTGGATGACACATTAAATCGAGGCCCTGTCTGCCCTCTCGGGTGGATGTAAAAGATCCCATGGCACTATTCCGAAGAAGAGCAGGAGAGTTCTCCCTGGGGTCAATATTTATTCCTCAATCAGCATCACTAAAACAGAGTATCTGGTCATTTTGTTAAGTTACAGGGCCAGTAATCCAGGGGCCTGGACTAATGATCCAGAGACACGAGTTCAAATCCCCACACGGCAGCTGGGGAATTTAAATTCAGTAAATTAAATAAAGCTGGAATGAAAAGCCAGTGCCAGTAACAGTGACCATGAAACTACCGGATTGTGGTAAAAACCCATCGGGTTCACTGATGTCCCTTTAGGGAAGGGAATCTGCCGTCCTTACCCAGTCTGGCCGATATGTGACTCCAGACCTACAGCAATGTGATTGTCTCTTAACTGCCCTCTGAAATAGTGGCTCAACCCCTTCTCGAGGGGCAATTAGGGACGGGCAATAAATGCTGGCCTTGCCAGCGACGCCCACATCCCACGATCGAATAAATAAATATAACATGGCTGTTTGTGGGAGCTTGCTGTGCGCAAATTGGTTGCTGCATTTCCTACATTACTCGGGACTACACTTGTACACTTGACAAAGCAGTGACTACACTTCAAAATGTATTTAATTGGCTGTAAAGCTCTATGGGACGTCCGGTGGTCGTGAAAGGCGCTATAGAAATGCAAGTCTTGCTTTTGAATTATCTGCCCCAGAGGGCTGTGGATCCTGAATCGTTGAGTATATTGAGGGCTGAGATCGATAGATTTTTTTGATTCTCGGGGAATCGAGGGATATGGGGACCGGGCGGGAAAGTGGAGTTGATGTCAAAGATCAGCCATGATCTTATTGAATGGCGGAGCAGGCTCGAGGGGCCGAATGGCCGACTCCTGCTCCTATTTCTTATGTTGCCCCACAGAGCAAGGTGAAAACGACTAGATAATCTGTCTCAGATAAGGTTTGGGTTACAGCTTCAGAAACATAGAAATTTACAGCACAGAAGGAGGGCATTTCGGCCCATCGTGTCCGCGCCGGCCGACAAAGAGCCACACGGCCCTCGGTCAGCAGCCCTGAAGGTTACATATAAACCTATGAACAATGACGGAAAGGTAAAGAGCACCCAGCCCAACCAGTCCACCTCACACAACTGCGACACCCCTTACATTAAAACATTCTACACTCCACCCCAACCGGAGCCATGTGATCTCCTGGGAGAGGCAAAAATCAGATAAAATCCCACGCTAATTTAGGGAGAAAAAATCTGGGAAAATTCCTCTCCGATTCATCCAGGCGATCGACACTAGTCCAGGAGATCACCCTGGCCGTATTCTATTCCCTGCAGTACTTACCATTATATCTGCGCTGTACAACAAAAGGTCATCCAGTCTAATCCCAATTACCAGCTCTAGGTCTGTAACCCTGCAGGTTACTGCACTTTAAGTGCCCATCCAACCATCTCTTAAAAGTGGTGAGGATTTCTGCATCCACCACTCTTCCAGGCAGCAAGTTCCAGATCCCCACAACCATCGGCGTAAAGAAGCCCCCCCCCCCTCAAATTCCCTCTAAGCCTACCACCAACCACCTTAAAACTATGCTCCCTCCTAATAGACCCTTCCACCAATGGAAATAGACCCTTACTATCCACTATGTCCAAGCCCCTCAATATTTTGTACGCCTCAATGAGGTCTCCTCTCAACCTCCTCTGTTCCAATGAGAACAAACCCAACCTATCCAATTTGTCCTCATAACTAAGATTCTCCATTCCAGGCAGCATCCCAGTAAATCTCCTCTGCACCCTCTCCAGTGCAATCATGTCCTTCCTATAATACGGCGACCAGAACTGCACGCAGTACTCCAGCTGTGGCTGAACCAAAGTATTATACAATTTAAGCATAACCTCCCTGCTCTTATATTCTATGCCTCGGCCAATAAAGGCAAGCATTCCTTATGCCTTCTTAACCACCTTATCCACCTGGCCTGCTACTTTCAGGGATCTGTGGATAAGAACTCCAAGGTCCCTTTGTTCATCTACACTATTAAGTGGCCTACCGCTTAATGTGAAAACCCTTTCCTTATTAGCTCTCCCAAAGTGCATCACCTCACACTTCTCTGAATTAAATTCCATTTGCCACTGCTCTGCCCACCTGACCAGTAGATTGATATCCTCCTGCAGCCCATGACTTTCCTCTTCATTATCAACCACACAGCCAATTTTAGTATCATCTGCAAACTTCTTAATCATACCCCTATATTCAAATCTAAATCGTTGATATATACCACAAAAAGTAAGGGTTCCAGTACTGAGCCCTGCGGAACCCCACTGGAAACATCCTTCCAGTCACAAAAACATCAGTCAATCATTACCCTTTGCTTCCTACCTCCAAGCCAACTTGCCACTTTGCCCTGTATCCCATGGGCTTTAACCTTCATGGCCAGACTACTATCTGGGACCTTATCAAAAGCTTTGCTAAAGTCCATATATAATACATCGTACACACTACCCTCATCGACCCTCTTGGTTACCACCTCAAAATATTCAATCAGGTTAGTCAAACACGATCTTCCCTTATCAAATCCGTGCTGACTGTCCCTAATTAATCCTTGCCTTTCCAAATGCAGATTTATCCTGTCTTTCAGGATTTTTTCCAATAATTTTCCCACCACTGAGGTTAGGCTGACAGGTCTGTAATTACTCGGCCTATCCCTTTCCCCCTTGTTAAACAAGGATACTACATTAGCAGTCCTCCAATCCTCCGGCACCATGTCCAGATCCAAAGAGGACTGGAAAATGATATTCAGAGCCTCTGCTATTTCCTCTTTTACTTCGCTCAACAGCCTGGGATGCATTTCATCTGGGCCTGGGGACTTAGCTACTTTCAAAGCTGCTAAACCCCTTAATACTTCCTCTCTCACTATATTTATTTCATCCAGAATATCACACTCCTCCTCGATAGCAGTATCTGCATTGCCCCTTTCCTTTGTGAAAACAGATGCAAAGTATTCGTTAAGAACCTTACCACCATCTTCCGCCTCCACACAAAGATTACCCTCATGGTCTCTAATAGGCCCTACCCTTTCTTTAGTTACCCTCTTACTCTTAATATATTTATAGAACAACTTAGGGTTTTCCTTAATTTTACTGGCCAAGAATTTCTTGTGCTCTCTCCTAGCATTCCTAATATCCTTTTTAATTTTGCCTCTTAACTTTCTATGGGCCCAATCCTTGCCATGACTTGCATCAATTTTTTTGGAGTAAGTTGTTTTTTCTGGCGTAAGTTTAAAAAATGCCATTTTCCCCAAAAAATTTGCTCCAGAGTAAGAAGTCAGTTAGGTACGATTTTTTTTTAGGTCGTTTTTTTTTTTAAAAAGGGGGCGTTCCCAGACACACCAGTTTTGGCCATTTATGCCACTTTGGCCAGCTAAAACTTACTCCAAATCCACTTAGGTCAGCGTATGCGGCCAGCTCTGAAAAACCTTGAGGGCAGTGAAGAAAAACCAGTGCACATTCGGCAGACATTAGGGCAGGGGCAGGGGAGGGAAGGGAACTGGAGAGGACCTCAACAACCAAGCACCAAACATTGCAAGGAAAAGCTCAAACAATTAAATTACTAATAAAAATGAAATAAATCCTACTGGAGAAATATGAGCTGCTGGCCGTGATGTCACGGGGTGGGAGGGTAGCCAGAGAGACACTTTTTCTCCCTCCCCCAAAACACTCTTTCTCCCCCCCCTAAAACTCTCCTCCCCGCCCCAATACATTAATTCTCTCCCCCCCCCCCCCCCCAATACGCTATTTCTCTCCCCTCGCCCCTCCAAAACTCTCCTCCCCCCCTCCCGCCAATCAAAACTCTCAAGCACAGCCACTAAATAAAAAATAAAAGTGAAGTCCTACCTCGGCCGGGAACTCAGCGGGCCGGCCGGCCGCTGCGGGAGACCACTCGGTCGGGGATAGGGCGCGGCGAGATCGGGGCGTCCCTTCGGCCGGGGATAGGGGCTGCGAGCATCGGGTCCTGCTCACAGTCCACAGGACACGCTGGGAGGGCGAGGAGCATGCGCACAGGTGCCGGCAGTGCTTTCTGCGCTAGCCTGTTGCTCCGCCCCCCCCCCCCCTTCAGTCTCCACGCCACGCCATGACTCCAGGGACACCGCAGAGCGGCCAGGATGGGCCCCCTTTTTTCTGGCGCCCTTTCCAGCGTGCAAAGTCGCCGCGCTTCAGGTTAGTACGCTGAAAAAACGGCTTGGGCAATGTTGGGCCCAAAGATTCTATAGTATTTAGCCATTGATAATTGACATAAGCGTCCCTCTTTTTCTTTATCCTCCCCTGTAAGTCTCTAGACATCCAGGGGGCCCTAGAATTATTTTTCACAGCCTTTTTCTTTAAGGGCACATGTTTGGCCTGAGCCTTCCGGATCGCCTCCTTGAATGCCTCCCACTGTTCCGACCTGCTTTCCCTCCCCCATTCCATGAGTGGTATGCTCTCGCAATATTCTCTCAATGATGGAAGGCTTGGATTTTTACTGGAGGCTTCCTAACAAATTCCGATCAGTGACGGCCCTCGCAAAATCGTCAGAAAATCTCACGTTGTGGTTACGCAGTGTGCCTTTGTGTTGCACCAACATTCCTTCCGTCCGCGTACATCAACCACCACCCAAAGTATGCACAGTAAGGTATCGTATAACTGTCAGTGCACTTGTCTGAGCTATAATTAGAACCTTTCACTTTCATGTGCACTTTTATATTGTCGAATCAGAGAAAGAGGCCATACGGCCCCTCGAGCCTGCTCCGCCATTCAATAAGATGATGGCTGATCTGATCATGGTCTCAGCTCCACTTCCCCGCCCGCTCCCCATAACCCTTTACTTCCTTATCGCTCAAAAATCTGTCTATCTCCGCCTTAAATATATTCAATGACCCAGCCTCCACAGCTCTCTGGGATAGGGAATTCCACAGATTCACGACCCTCTGAGAGAAGGAATTCCTCCTCATCTCAGTTTTAAATGGGCGACCCGAATTACTCCAATCAGTCCCACTCTCCCTGCTCGTTCCCCGTGGCCCTGCAATTGTTCCTCCTTTTCAAGTATTTATCCAATTCCCGTTTGAAAGTTACTATTGAATCTGCTCCCGCCGCCCTTTCAGGCAGCGCGTTCCCGATCACAACTCCCCCTCTGGTTCTTTTGCTAATGACCTTAAATCCATGTCCCCTGGTTACCGACAGTTTCCCCTCATTTACTCTGTCAAAACCCTTTGTGATTTTTGAACATCTCTATTAAACCATCCCCTTCGCTCTAAGGAAAACAATCCCAGCTTCTCCAGTCTCCCCACGTAACCCTTGTACTGCTGGTGTGAGGATGGCAGCAAGAGTGAGACGTTTGCAGTGACACAGGATGGTCACGATAGCTCGAGAGTAAGCACAACTGAATCTTAATCCATTCAAGACTTCATATAAACCTTTCTATTCAACCTCAACGACTCTGGGGGAGAATTTGGCCTGGCTTGCACCGCCTGTTAGTGCCTGCGGGGGGCGGTAACGGGACAGTATGGGATTAACGGGCGCGGCCAATTCACTGATACCCGTGAACCTCCCTGGCGGTTTTGCGTTGGTGCTAACACTGAAGGGTGTTTTGTTTTAAACTCTATCTTGATTCGTAGACCTCGGGAATTAGAGGAAACAGGACGACACGTGACGCTAAGTTTAGGCTTAACCCAAGTGTCAGTTTTCATTACGCAAAAAACTAAGTAAAAACTACAGAACTAGACTTCTGAGAGAATTGACTGAAGACATACAATCGCCCGTCCAGTTCCTAGCTGTAATCGTGGATTGTAGGTTTGTGGTCGCTGGTTCCATGACTGGTTGTTCCCTCTTCTGTTCATTCTCTTCAGTTCTGTTCCTTTCCTTTTGCTTCCGTACTTCGCTTTGCTTCTGTACCTCTCTCCTGAGCTGCTCCCAGCTCGTATACTTATATCCATTTTATGAATAATGCCCCGCTGAGCTGCAGTTTCCGATAATGTGTTTGGATCGATATGTTGTTTGTGGTGATTCGTTTCACTGACTGATGGTGATGGACCTGGATGTCCCCAGTTTGCACACGGAGTCTGCAGGGACAAAGATAACTCCTCATCTTAAGCACCCCGTTCTCCAAAAATGTGCACCTTGTGGGGTCCCTTTGTTGTTCTGGTCCCTTGCAGACTTGGAGTCTCCAGAGAGAATTATTTTTTACCCCACCGGCCAATCAGTTCAGGAGCTCCTCTGTGGGTTCATATCAAATGTATCAGACCCATTGCTTCTATGCATAAACTCAGCCTGGTTCGCAACCACAGAGATTGTCCTTAATCCTCGAGTCTCGTGGCCGAGAGCGTGCAGAAAACAAGCGCAGGCAGCGGAAGGAGCGTGCGGCAAACCAGTCCCACCCTCCCCTTCCCTCAACCACTGTCTATCCCACCTGTGACAGAGACTGTAATTCCTGTATTGGACTGTACAGTCACCTGAGAACTCATGCTAAGAGTGGAAGCAAGTCTTCCTCGATTCCGAGGGTGTGCCTATGAGTCACTGCCTGCCCCAGGTTGGTGCTTTTTTCCTCCCTTTGTCCAATCAATCCCCCAAAGTCTGTATTAAATCAAATTAATCAATTTATAGTTTATGGCCTCTTTCTGTGCCTTTGCAAAAGTGTGTAACCTTACAACACTTACCTCCTCGCTGTCCTGCGCCCCGGAGATCGTGACATCAGCCGGTGCGTAGCACCGCGTTACCGCCCCGGACGCGATATTTGCTCCCGCCCCCTGCAGCATCGCCGGGTGTCAACAGCGGCAGTTGCAGGAGGTGGTGTCACCTTGGCTGGCCGCTCAGGGAGCGATAATCACTGGCAGTGGGGGTCAGCTAGGGCAAACCTTATTTATCTCTCTATTCAGGTGCCTCCCGCTTTCTTTTGCCCCCGCGATTGCTCAACCCCGCGTGCTCTCTCTCAGAGCGCTTGAGGGTCGCTGTGCGAGTATCGCACGTGCCGGGGCCCGGCCCAACACAGACACAGCCTTTCAGGGAGGGAAGGAGACTGTACCGAAGGCAGCACTGCCCCGAGCACTGCTCAGCGCCCTGCCGGTCATCATCATCATAGGCAGTCCCTCGGAATCGAGGAAGACTTGCTTCCACTCTAAAAGTGAGTTCTCAGGTGGCTGAACAGTCCAATACGGGAATTACAGTCCCTGTCACAGGTGGGACAGACAGTGGTTGAGGGAAAGGGAGAGTGGGATTGGTTTGCCGCACGCTCCTTCCGCTGCCTGCGCTTGGTTTCTGCATGCTCTCGGCGATGAGACTCGAGGTGCTCAGCGCCCTCCCGGATGCACTTCCTCCACTTAGGGTGGTCTTTGGCCAGGGACCCCCAGGTGTCGGTGGGGATGTTGCACTTTATCAGGGAGGCTTTGAGGGTGTCCCTTGTAACGTTTCCTCTGCCCACCTGGGGCTCGCTTGCCGTGAAGGAGTTCCAAGTAGAGCGCTTGCTTTGGGAGTCTCGTGTCAGGCATGTGAACAATGTGGCCCTGCCCAGCGGAGCTGGTCGAGTGTGGTCACTGCTTCAATGTTGGGGATGTTGGCCTGGTCGAGGACGCTAACGTTGGTGATCTGTCCTCCCAGGGGATTTGCAGGATCTTGCGGAGACATCGTTGGTGGTATTTCTCCAGCGATTTGAGCTGTTTACTGTACATGGTCCATGTCTCTGAGCCATACAGGAGGGCGGGTATCACTACAGCCCTGTAGACCATGAGCTCGCCGTACAGACAGCAGCACTATGAACATTGCTCCACACTCTGCCGCTCCTGCCCCTCTCACTCCCTGTAGCGCTCTAAGGGAAGTGGTTAGCGCTTGATTCAGCTCCACTTCCCTCGTGGAGCACTAAACTGGAAGTTCCTGACCAAAGCAAATCTTTTCCACCCAAATACTTTTGCGCTCCCTGAAAAGTTAGCGCTCCAAACATTACGCTATGCAATTCTCGCCCTCCCTGTGGCAGCGAGTTCCACATTCTCACCACTCTCTGGGTAAAGAAGTTTCTCCTGAATTCCCCATTGGATTTATCAGTGACTGTCTGATATTGATGGCCCCTAGTTCTGGTCTCTTCCACAGGGGGAAACATCTTCTCTACGTCTACCCTATCGAACCCTTTCATAATTTTAAAGATCTCTATCAGGTCACCCCCTCAGCCTTCTCTGTTCTATTGAGTAGACTAGGCCGATACTCTCTAGAGTTTAGACGAATGAGAGGTGATCTCATTGAAACATACACAATTCTTACAGGGATTGACAGGGTAGATGCAGGGAGGATGTTTCCCCCGGGCTGGGGAGTCTAGAACCAGGGATCACAGTCTCAGGATAAGGGGTCTGTCATGTATCTCACACTACTGTACATAACTGTATCTTACCATGCTATACATGACTGTAACCAGAGATGACCTGTAACCACCAGCTTACCTTACCACCAGGGGTGCACTTGCAGGAGACACTGGATACCTGTCCCAGACAGGTATATAAGGACAGGTCTCAAGCAAGTGTGGCATTCGAGAGCTGTGTAATAAAGGTGTAGGTCCTGAGTGACCTTGACTTCACTATGTGCCTCGTGTGAATCTGTACTGAGGGGACAGGACTTTACAGTGTCGGCCATTTAGGACTGAGATGAGGAGGAATTTCTTCACTCAGAGGGTGGTGAATCTTTGGAATTCTCTGCCCCAGAGGGCTGTGGAGGCTCAGTCGTTGAGTATATTCAAGGCTGAGATCGATAGATTTTTGAATTCTAGGAAAATCGATGTTTATGGAGATCGGGCGGGAAAGTAGAGTTGAGGTCGAAGATCAGCCATGATCTCATTGAATGGCGGAGCAGATTCGAGGGGCCGAATGGCCGACTCCTGCTCCTAATTCTTATGTTATTATGAAAAGAGCCCCAGTTTGTTCATTTAATTTATAAACAATGGAGGAGAAATTCAGTCACGCATCTGCCACAGAATTGGTCGGCTGGGCCCTGAGTGTGGGTCGGGGCGCTAGGGGAGGCGTTACACACCTCTCTCAGGGCGCTAGGCCGGCTGAGCATGGGACAATCCCCGAGCTAAACAGCCGGCCTCGGAGCGCCCCGAGAGAGGCCTGGGGGGGGGGGGTGCTGGGGGGGGGGGGGGAACCTGAAAAACACCCACCAAAAACATTCCCAATAAATAACTCACGCCACGACAACATAAATCGCAAATAAAAACCAATCACACTGACCTGAAGTGGACGTTACTGACCTCACTGAAGCGGCTACAGCTCAGGCCGCCCGCTTTCCCTGGCGGTCCCAGCAGGGGGCGCTGCGGATTGGGCGGCCGCCAGAAATCGAGGCGGTGTCGCACCCAGGGGGCGTTGCACCCCGGCTCACCTCCCCCCGGGCGGTGTTGCTCCGCGCTCCCGCCGAAATCCCGCACCGAATGTCCTGGCGGGGTGCTGGACCCTCCATTGCCGACCCTCCTGGAGCGCTAACAGGGGCGGCAGAAGACCGAAACTCCAACCCAATATGTGTTAAAATGGCGTGTGTGTGTGTGTGTGTGTTTTGTCCTCACAGAGCTGAAGAAGAAGGCGAGCTACATCACTCCTGTCCCCGGAGGAGTGGGCCCAATGACTGTCGCAATGCTCATGAGAAACACTCTCATCGCCGCCAAAAAGTCTGTTACCTACTGAAGATTGCACCACTGAAGGAATCCCTGTCCTCTGACGTACAGTCTTAAGTTATAACACATAAAGAATATTTTTGTTAACTTATATTTATTTATATTTGGCTGTAAAGTGTTACACGTGTGCAATGTCTACTTTATGTCGAGCTTTGGAATGGCGAATACTGTGTCTACACTCATCGAAGGCTTGGCGTTCCGGCTGCTACTCCTCCCTGCATGCTAGGACAAAGTGACACTGCCAGTCCTGCTCACCACATCGTAGTGGTTGTCCATCGGGGCTCTTACCATCTATTATTCACGGGAGGAGTATCTGGTAAATGTAGAGGGCAGATAAGTGTTATGTCACTAAGTGCCAATAACAGCACCGCAATTAGGAGCAGGAGTCGGCCATTCGGCCCCTCGAGCCTGCTCCGCCATTCAATACGATCACGGCTGATCTTCGACCTCAACTCCACTTTCCCGCCCGATCCCCATATCCCTCGATTCCCCGAGAGTCCGAAAATCTACCGATCTCAGCCTTGAATATACTCAACGACTGAGCCTCCACAGCCCTCTGGGGCAGAGAATTCCAAAGATTCACCACCCTCTGAGTGAAGAAATTCCTCCTCATCTCAGTCCTAAATGGCCAACCCCTTATCCTGAGACTGTGACCCCCTGGTTCTAGACTCCCCAGCCCGGGGGAAACATCCTCCCTGCATCTACCCTGTCAATGTCCCTCAGAATCTTGTATGTTTCAATGAGATCCCCTCTCATTCTTCTAAACTCCAGAAAGTATCGGCCTAGTCTACTCACTCCTCATAGGACGGCCCTCAACAACAACTTACATTTATATAGCGCCTTTAACGCTGTAAAACGTCCCAAGGCGCTTCACAGGAGCGATTATCAATCATAAACGTGACACCGAGCCACATGAGGAGATATTGGGACAGGTGACCAAAAGCTTGGTCAAAGAGATGGGTTTTAAGGAGCGTTTTAAAAGAGGAGAGAGAGGCGGAGAGGTTTGGGGAGGGAGTTCCAGAGCTTGGGGCCCGGGCAGCTGCAGGCACGGCCACCAATGGTGGAGCGATGGAAAGCGGGGAATACGTGAGAGGCCAGAATTGGCCACATTGCAGAGATAAGAAAACAGAAATTAAATTTGGGGTGTTCAATATGCACAATCACCTGGAGTTTTCCTTAAGCCTTATTCATATTGTTTGGATCGCCGGTGATTTATGTGCCGTCTTGAATGAAACATAGAAAATAGGTGCAGGAGGAGGCCATTCAGCCCTTCGAGCCTGCACCATCATTCAATATGATCATGGCTGATCATTCAACCTCAGTACCTCATTCCTGCTTTCTCTCCATACCCCTTGATCCCTTTAGCCGTAATGGCCACATCTAACTCCCTTTTGAATATATCTAATGAACTGGCCTCAACAATTTTCTGTGGTGGAGAATTCCACAGGTTCACAATTCTCTGGGTGAAGAAGTTTCTCCTCATCTCGGTCCTACATGGCTTACCCTTTATCCTCAGACTGTGACCCCTGGTTCTGGGCTTCCCCAACATCGGGGACGTTCTTCCTGCATCTACCCTGTCCAATCCCGTCAGAATTTTCTATGTTTCTATGAGATCCCCTCTCATTCTTCTAAATGGATTAAGATTCAGTTGTGCTTCCTCTCGAGGTATCGTGACCATCCTGTGTTATTGGAAACATCTCACCCTTGCTGCAACCTCACACCAGCAGTACGACAATTACATGGAGAGGTTGGAGAAGTCAGGGTTGTTCTCCTTAGAGCAGGGAAGGTCAAGGGGGAGACTTGTTAGAGCTGTTCAAAATCATGAGGGGTTTTGATAGAATGGATCGGGAGAAACTGTTCCCAGGGGCAGGAGGGTCGGTAACCAGAGGGACACGGATTTAAGGCGATTGGCAAAAGAACCAGAGGGGGAGATGAGGAGAATGTTTTTACGCAGCGAGTTGTTGTGATCGGGAACGCGCTGCCTGAAAGGGCGGTGGGAGCAGATTCAATAGTGACTTTCAAACAGGAATTGGATAAATACTTGAAGGGGAGGAATGTGCCGGGCTGTGGGGAAAGAGAGGGGGAGTGGGACTGATTGGATCGCTCTGTCACAGAGCCGGCACAGGCTCGATGGGCCCAATGGCCTCCTCCTGTGTGGTATGTGATTCTATGAAACTAAACACATTTATATTCAGCACCGAGTTTCTCATGAACACAAAGAAGGATTTTACCTTTATTTCTGATTTCGATTTTGGGGAACTCTCTCTGAAATGGCCTGGTCCTGGCACCGAGTGATTCTTATTGGGGACTTTATTCCCACGCTTTCCTAGCCCCGTCTCCCACCATCCAACCTCCATAAACCTCAACCCATCCAAAACTCAGCTGCCCAGGTCCCCCATCACCCCCCTCTGCTCGCTGACCTACATCGGCTCCCGGTCCCAGCAACGCCTGGAATTATCATCTTCGTGTTCATATCCCTCCATATCCTCGCCCCCTCCCTCGCTCTGCAATCTCCTCCAGCCCCACAAACCTCCCCCTCCCACCCCCCGAGATATCTGCTCTCCTCCAATTCCAGCCTCTTGCGCATTCCCCAATTTCCAGCGCTATATGTACATGTATTGTCAGCCGGCGAATTAATTTTGATGCCGGGTTTACAGACGGATTTACCTGTATGCGGGAAATAATGATACCAAAGAGTGGTGTGAGAGGTGGGTAAAGAACCGACTCAAATGGTTTTTGTGATCGTCCTCGTGCATTGTTACAGCATCGATCTTCAACTGAGCACTGACACATGTAAAAAAAACTCAAAGTAATCTGTATGCAACTTTTAAACTGGAGCACAATGTCTATATGAATATAATGTCACGGATCGATCTGTATAAACTCATGTCCTGTATAATGTACCATTGCAAAGGGTATTTTGGTCTACATTTGTATTATAACATTTACATGTTACATAAGCTCAGCTCTTTGTCAACTGTGGTCTGTGCTGAGTCTTTACATCGCCCAACACAACACTTGCAGCAAGAAGTAATTGCATTAAACTTCATACTTATTAAACAAGTATTGCCACCACTGCGTCAGCCAATGAGATGGATCGGAGCGGGACTTACGGCAGAAATATCAAGTGTATGTATTAAAAAAATGGTCTGTTTTTTTGGTGCGCCCCATTGCCGTTGTGAACGCGGGATCTGTGCCGCGATTGAGCGGCCCCAGTGCTCGGCTCGAGTGTCGGGCTGTTGGCACGGCAACCCCGCTCCCCGGTGCTCCAGGCACGAGCCGTTTTATACTGCAACGTTTACAGCTTGGCCCCTTCCCTTTCATCCAGGGGAGAGACCCCCCCTCTCCCTGTACGGTCCATCGCGTAGCACCATGTCCCACACCCGACGTGTCCGCCTTGCTACCGTCCCAGGAAGGATGTGGGACGCGTTATTTTTCAGGGGCAGCACTGTCGGAGGGGCAGTACTGGGGAGTGCTGCACTGTCGGAGGGGCAGTACTGAGGGAGCGCTGCACTGTCGGAGGGGCAGTACTGAGGGAGCGCTGCACTGTCGGAGGGGCAGTACTGAGGGAGAGCCGCACTGTCGGAGGGGCAGTACTGGGGAGTGCCGCACTGTCGGAGGGGCAGTACTGAGGGAGCGCCGCACTGTCGGAGGGGCAGTACTGAGGGAGCGCTGCACTGTCGGAGGGGCAGTACTGAGGGAGCGCTGCACTGTCGGAGGGGCAGTACTGAGGGAGTGCCACACTGTCGGAGGTGCCGTCCTTCGGATGAAATGTTTAACTGAAGCCCCATTTGCTCTCTCAGGTGGATGTAAAAGATCCCATGGCACTATTTCGAAGACGAGCAGGGGAGTTATTCCCGGTGTCCTGAGGCCAATATTGATACCTCAATCGACATCATTAAAAGTAGATCATCTGATCAGTAACACATTGCTGTTTGTGGGAGCTTGCTTCTTCAATCAGAGGGTTGTGGGGATCTGGAACTCACTGCCTGGAAGAGTGGTGGATGCAGAAACCCTCACCACATTTAAAAGGTGCTTGGATGGGCACTTAAAGTGCATTAACCTGCAGGGTTAGGGACCTAGAGCTGGTAATTGGGATTAGACTGGATGACTTTTTGTTGGACTGCGCAGATATAATGGTAAGTACTGCAGGGAATAGAATACGGCCAGGGTGATCTGGACTAGTGTCGATCGCCTGGATGGGTCAGAGAGGAATTTTCCCAGATTTTTTTCCCCCAATCAGCCTGGGTTTTATCTGGTTTTTGCCTCTGATTGAAGAATCTTCCCCTCTAAACCTTCCACCAACCTCCTTAAACCTATGCCCCCTCGTAATTGACCCCTCCACCAATGGAAATAGGCCCTTACTATCCACTATAGCCAGGCCCCTCAACATTTTATATACCTCAATGAGGTCTTCTCTCAGCCTCCTCTGTTCCAATGAGAACAAACCCAGCCTATCCAATCTGTCCTCATAGCTAAGACAGAAGAGGTGAGGGCCCAGGGGCAGCATGGACCAGCCCACACTGCGATATGTGTGTGCATTAGGCCCGTGCAGCAGAGCCTATGTCATCCTGGTTAACCCTTACCACTGGACCAAGACCTCGCTCTGTCAAGCCCCGTGTGGTGGCTGGTGTGCAACAAACACCCCACGTTAAAAAAATCCACACACAGGCATCTTCATGGCTCCGGTTGGGGTGGAGTGTAGAATGTTTCAGTATAAGGGATGTTGCAGTTGTGTGGGGCGGACTGGTTGGGCTGGGTGCTCTTTGCCTTTCCGTCATTGTTCATTGTTCATCGGTTTATATGTAACCTTCAGGGCTGCTGACCGAGGGCCGTGCGGCTCTTTGTCGACCGGCGCGGACACAATGGGCCAGAATGGCCTCCTTGTGCGCTGTAAATTTCTGTGTTTCTATGGGGCCGAAATTCATCACCTCACCGCCCACTGCCACCAACATTTCTCCTGAAGATCTGCCCAGTGCCACTCTCGGGGTGGCCTGGGGCGGGCGGGCGGGGAGAGCCACCAGCAACCGCCCGCTGACATCCGTGGACGGCCGAGTGGCGCAACTGAGCTCCCAGATTCCTGCGGGCGGGAGTCGCCGGCCATCAGCGGCATTTGGCGGGCGGAAGCCTTGATCAAAATTGGCCCCTATGTTTCCATGTAATTACAGTCTCTGTCACAGGTGGGGCAGGCAGTGGTTGAAGGAAAAGATGGGTGGGACTGGTTTGCCACACGCTCCTTCCACTCCTGGGCCTTTGAAGTGCAGTTACAAAAGTTAATTGATTGCTCAAGCGGAGAACCTACGGCAATTATGTCACAATCTCTCAACAAGGAAAATACATTGGAAGTAATTGTGAAATCATTCCTCTCTCTCGCTTGTCAACCTCATTGAGACCAGTAACAAGCTCTCCTACATCTCTGTCCTACAACCTTCACACCATGCGTATAACTGTAATGACTCTAGAGTCTGGTTACTGTAAACTCACCCAGGTGCAACCTGATCCATCTTTATTCCAGCTCAAGAGTACCAGCGTGACAAAGACACCCAGCTTATATACAGGTGACCAAGCACACATGCCACATGCGTGCTGCCCGATGACCTCCAACCGCGGCGCCCTCTGGTGTCTGGTGACCCCCAAGCATTAATACATAACAACATCCCCCCTTTTAAAATCGTAACCACAGTCTTTTTACAAATTGAGACGTTCTGGGGCTTTCCTCTCACGAGTTGATCGTCTCAGTTCAACTTTGTCTCTGGGCGAGCGTTCTTAGTCCGTTGAGACTGAGGGCTGAGTAGCCGATCTGACGGGAGTGGTCATGACCACATCAGAGACTGAAGGTTCAGAGTCAGTAATGTCAGCAGAGTCGTCTGATGAGTGAACAATGGTTGGTGACTGACTGCATCTTCCTCACTCGCTTCCAGTTCATCCGTGTGCCGCAGTTTAACCTGGTCAAGGTGTTTCCTGCATGTTTGCCCATTCTTCAGCACGACAATAAACACTCTGTTACCCTCCTTGGCTGTAACAGTGCCAGCGATCCACTTTGGATCATAGTTCAGTACATAAACTGGATCGTTGACCGAGATGTCGTGTGACACGGCAACACGATCATGATACCCTTGCTGACTTTGACGTCTGTTTTCAACACGATCATTCAAATCAGGATGAACAAGAGAAAGCCTGGTCTTGAGATTTCTCTTCATTAGGAGTTCAGCAGGAGGAACCCCAGTAAGCGTATGAGGTCTTGACCTGTAACTGAGCAATATACACGACAACCGTCTCTGCAGTGAGCCCTGATGCCATTGAATTTCATGAACTCCTGGAATGTAAGACTTGTGAAGCAAGATCCGTTGTCGCTCACAACAATGTCAGGCAAACCATGAGTAGCAAACATGATACGAAGGCTCTCCATGGTACCTGTAGACGTGCTGGATGACATAATAACATACTCTATCCACTTAGAATATGCATCTACTACGACAAAAAACATCTTTCCTAGGAACGGGCCCGCAAAATCAATGTGGATCCTCGACCATGGTTTGGATGGCCACGATCAAAGACTCAGCGGAGATTCCGCTGGTACTTTACTTGGCTGCATGCAAGTATTGCACTGATACACACATGATTCCAGATCAGAGTCAATTCCAGGCCACCAAACATGGGCCCTAGCAATGGACTTCATCATGACAATATCAGAATGAGTGCTATGAAGTTCACGTACAAATTTTTCTCTGGCTTTCTTAGGCATGATTACACGATTACCCCACAGTAAACAGTCTGATTGAATGGACAGTTCATCCTTGCGACGGTTGTAAGGTTTGGCCTCCTCACGCATCTCCATGGGTACGGCAGACCAATCACCACTGAGGACACACCGTTTCACAACCGATAAAATAGGATCATGGCTGGTCCAGATGCTCACTTGTTGAGCAGTGACAGGGGTTCCTTCTCTCTCAAAAGCATCCATTACTAACAGTAGATCTGCAGGTTGAGGTGCCTCCATCTCAGTTGTGGGTAAGGGCAGACGACTCAGTGCATCGGCACAATCCTCAGTGTCACGTCTGACAGATGACGTAATCATAGGCAGACAATGTCAGCACCCACCTTTGAATGCAGGATGATGCATTGGTATTAATACCTTTGTTTTCTGCAAACAATGAAATGAGTGGCTTGTGATCCGTTTCTAGTTCAAAAGGAAGACCAAACAGGTACTGGTGCATTTTTTTTACCCCATACACACAGGCCAAAGCTTCTTTCTCTACCATACCGTAAGCTCTTTCTGCTTTAGACAGACTTCTCGAAGCATACGCAACAGGTTGTAGCTTTCCCGATTCATTTGCTTGTTGGAGTACACAGCCAACCCCATATGATGAAGCATCACAGGCCAATACAAGACGCTCACGCGGATCATAATGAACAAGCAACTTGTTTGAACATAGCAGATTCTTGGCTTTCTCAAAGGCTCTATCTTGAGACGCACTCCAGACCCAGTTGTCGCCTTTTGTTAGTAACACATGCAGTGGCTCTAGTAAAGTGCTCAATCTGGGTAAGAAATGACCAAAGTAGCCCAAGGAACGAAAGCAGCTCTGTCACATTCTGAGGCCTGGGTGCATTTTTGATGGTCTCGGTTTTCGGAATCAGTGGGCCTGATGTCATCAGCAGCGATCTTCCTCCTGAGGAATTCAACTTCAGGTGCCATGAATACACACTTCGAGCGTTTCAGCCTGAGTCCCACTTTGTCCAGACGCTGTAGGACTTCTTCAAGATTGTTCAGATGTTCAGCAGTGTCGTGACCTGTGACCCGAATGTCATCTTGAAACACGACAGTTCTAGGAACGGACTTCAGTAAACTCTCCATATTCCTCTGAAATATGGCTGTAGCCGATCGAATCCCAAAAGGACACCTGTTGTCGATAAACAGTCCTTTATGGGTGTTGATGCAGGTGAGTTTCTTCAAAGTGTTGACAAGCTCCTGGGTCATATAGGCCGACGTGAGATCCAGTTTCGTGAACGACTTTCCATCAGCTAGCATGGCGAATAGGTCATCAGCCTTCGGTAACGGATACTGATCCTGTTTCGAAAATCGGTTAATCGTAACCTTGTAATCTCCACAAATCCTGACAGTGCCATCACTGTTCAACACAGGAACAATGGGACTAGCCCACTCGTTAAACTCGATCGGTGATATGATCCCTTCACGCTGGAGTCTGTCAAACTCAATTTCAACCTTCTCCCTCATCATGTACGGAACAGACCGAGCTTTGTGATAGACAGGCCTTGCATTGGAGTCCAGGTGAATCTGCACCTTGGCTCTCGTAAAATTACCAATGCCCAGTTCAAACAAAGAAGGAAACTTTTTCAATACTTGAGCACATGAAGTATCATCCACCGAGGACAACATCTTGACATCATTCCAGTTCAGCTTGATTTTCTCGAGCCAATTCCTCCTGAACAGCGTTGGACCATTACCTGGGATGATCCATAATGGTAGCTTGTGAACCACACTGTAATATGACACCTCGATTGCTGCACTGCCGAGCACCAGTATGAGTTCCTTCGTGTAAGTACGCAACCTGGCATTGACTGGACTCAGCTTCGGTTTCGCAGCCTGAGTGTCCCACAGCTTGTCGAATGTCCTTTGGCTCATCATCGACTGGCTCGCACCCGTGTCCAGCTCCATTGATACAGGCACGCCATTCAGCTTCACAGTAACAATTATCGGCTGGCTCTTGCTCAGGAACGAAAACAGTCCATTCACTTCCTCCTCGGGTTGTGTATCCGGACCATCACTGAACTGGTCCTCATCAACCACGTGGTGAGCCGCACCACGCTTAGAAACATAGAAAAAACATAGAAACATAGAAACATAGACATAGAAAATAGGTGCAGGAGCAGGCCATTCAGCCCTTCTAGCCTGCACCGCCATTCAATGAGTTCATGGCTGAACATGAAACTTCAGTACCCCCTTCCTGCTTTCTCGCCATAACCCTTGATCCCCCGAGTAGTAAGGACTTCATCTAACTCCCTTTTGAATATATTTAGTGAATTGGCCTCAACTACTTTCTGTGGTAGAGAATTCCACAGGTTCACCACTCTCTGGGTGAAGAAGTTTCTCCTCATCTCGGTCCTAAATGGCTTACCCCTTATCCTCAGACTGTGACCCCTGGTTCTGGACTTCCCCAACATTGGGAACATTCTTTCTGCATCTAACCTGTCTAAACCCGTCAGAATTTTAAACGTTTCTATGAGGTCCCCTCTCATTCTTCTGAACTCCAGTGAATACAAGCCCAATTGATCCAATCTTTCTTGATAGGTCAGTCCCGCCATCCCGGGAATCAGTCTGGTGAACCTTCGCTGCACTCCCTCAATAGCAAGAATGTCCTTCCTCAAGTTAGGAGACCAAAACTGTACACAATACTCCAGGTGTGGCCTCACCAAGGCCCTGTACAACTGTAGCAACACCTCCCTGCCCCTGTATTCAAATCCCCTCGCTATGAAGGCCAACATGCCATTTGCTTTCTTAACCGCCTGCTGTACCTGCATGCCAACCTTCAATGACTGATGTACCATGACACCCAGGTCTCGTTGCACCTTCCCTTTTCCTAATCTGTCACCATTCAGATAATAGTCTGTCTCTCTGTTTTTACCACCAAAGTGGATAACCTCACATTTATCCACATTATACTTCATCTGCCATGCATTTGCCCACTCACCTAACCTATCCAAGTCACTCTGCAGCCTAATAGCATCCTCCTCGCAGCTCACACTGCCACCCAACTTAGTATCATCCGCAAATTTGGAGATACTGCATTTAATCCCCTCGTCTAAATCATTAATGTACAATGTAAACAGCTGGGGCCCCAGCACAGAACCTTGCGGCACTCCACTAGTCACTGCCTGCCATTCTGAAAAGTACCCGTTTACTCCTACTCTTTGCTTCCTGTCTGACAACCAGTTCTCAATCCACGTCAGCACACTACCCCCAATCCCATGTGCTTTAACTTTGCACATTAATCTCTTGTGTGGGACCTTGTCGAAAGCCTTCTGAAAGTCCAAATATACCACATCAACTGGTTCTCCTTTGTCCACTTTACTGGAAACATCCTCAAAAAATTCCAGAAGATTTGTCAAGCATGATTTCCCTTTCACAAATCCATGCTGACTTGGACCTATCATGTCACCATTTTCCAGATGCACTGCTATGACATCCTTAATAATTGATTCCATCATTTTACCCACTACTGAGGTCAGGCTGACCGGTCTATAATTCCCTGTTTTCTCTCTCCCTCCTTTTTTAAAAAGTGGGGTTACATTGGCTACCCTCCACTCCATAGGAACTGATCCAGAGTCAATGGAATGTTGGAAAATGACTGTCAATGCATCCGCTATTTCCAAGGCCACCTCCTTAAGTACTCTAGGATGCAGGCCATCAGGCCCTGGGGATTTATCTGCCTTCAATCCCATCAATTTCCCCAACACAATTTCCCGACTAATAAAGATTTCCCTCAGTTCCTCTTCCTTACTAGACCCTCTGACCCCTTTTATATCCGGAAGGTTGTTTGTATCCTCCTTAGTGAATACCGAACCAAAGTACTTGTTCAATTGATCCGCCATTTCTTTGTTCCCCGTTATGACTTCCCCTGATTCTGACTGCAGGGGACCTACGTTTGTCTTCACCAACCTTTTTCTCTTTACATACCTATAGAAACTTTTGCAATCCGCCTTAATGTTCCCTGCAAGCTTCTTCTCGTACTCCATTTTCCCTGTCCTAATCAAACCCTTTGTCCTCCTCTGCTGAGTTCTAAATTTCTCCCAGTCCCCAGGTTCGCTGCTATTTCTGGCCAATTTGTATGCCACTTCCTTGGCTTTAATACTATCCCTGATTTCCCTAGATAGCCACGGTTGAGCCACCTTCCCCTTTTTATTTTTACGCCAGACAGGAATGTACAATTGTTGTACTTCATCCATGCGGTCTCTAAATGTCTGCCATTGCCCATCCACAGTCAACCCCCTAAGTATCATTCGCCAATCTATCCTAGCCAATTCTCGCCTCATACCTTCAAAGTTACCCTTCTTTAAGTTCTGGACCATGGTCTCTGAATTTACTGTTTCATTCTCCATCCTAATGCAGAATTCCACCATATTATGGTCACTCTTCCCCAAGGGGCCTCGCACAATGAGATTGCTAATTAATCCTCTCTCATTACACAACACCCAGTCCAAGATGGCCTCCCCCCTAGTTGGTTCCTCAACATATTGGTCTAGAAAACCATCCCTTATGCACTCCAGGAAATCCTCCTCCACCGTATTGCTTCCAGTTTGGCTAGCCCAATCTATGTGCATATTAAAGTCACCCATTATAACTGCTACACCTTTATTGCATGCACCCCTAATTTCCTGTTTGATGCCCTCCCCAACATCCCTATTACTGTTTGGAGGTCTGTACACAACTCCTACTAACGTTTTTTGCCCTTTGGTGTTCTGCAGCTCTACCCATATAGATTCCACATCATCCAAGCTAATGTCTTTCCTAACTATTGCATTAATCTCCTCTTTAACCAGCAATGCTACCCCACCTCCTTTTCCTTTTATTCTATCCTTCCTGAATGTTGAATACCCCTGAATGTTGAGTTCCCAGCCCTGATCATCCTGGAGCCACGTCTCCGTAATCCCAATCACATCATATTTGTTAACATCTATTTGCACAATTAATTCATCCACCTTATTGCGGATACTCCTTGCATTAAGACACAAAGCCTTGCTCCGTTGTGGACACATCCTGTGAAGTTGCCCCACTTTCGAACATCCATTGCATGAGTATTGTCTAACCCGACACTGATGAGGCCGATGATTGCCCCCACAACGCCAAGAGGGTGAAATCTGGTTCGAACCAGTTGGCGGGCTCTGAGCAGCGGCAGGTTTCACGTAACCAGCTCTGCCCGAAGACAACGCCATCTTGTTTACAGTACTTGCCGTGGAACTCCGACTCGTCGATGATACCTGCCTCAAATTATCATCCGTCATCATGCATGCCTGGGCAGTCGCGATGGCCTTTTTCAAATCCAGCGTCTCTGCAGCCAACAGCTCCCTGAGGATCGCATCATGGCTGATGCCTATCACAAAGACATCACGCGGCATGTCTTCCAGCATGTTCCCGAACTTACACGGCTCAGCAATACGTCGCAGGTCGGCGACAAATCCCGACTTGACTTGGCCCTCGGCACGAACATGCGTGTAGAAACGGTAGCGTGATATGATGATCCCCTCTTTTGGCTTCAGATGGTTACCCTCCAACATACACAATTCCTCGTACCCTTTTTCCACCGGACGTACAGGCGAGAAAAGATTTTTCATGAAGCCGTAAATTTTCAGACCACAAACGGTGAGGAGAACTGCCCTGTGCTTAACTGCGTAGGCCTCTGCCTCCATGGTGTTGGCCACAAAATACTGATCCAGGCGCTCGACAAAATCCACCCAACCCTCGCCCTCCACGAACCTCTCCAGGATTCCAACAGTGCCCTTTGTGCATGCAAAGGTTCTTAAATTACCTCGTCGTCAATTGTAACTGTAAACTCACCCAGGTGCAACCTGTTGCATCTTTATTCCAGCCCAAGTGTGCCAGCGTGACAAAGACACCCAGCTTATATACAGGTGACCAAGCACACATGCCACATGCGTACAGCCCGATGACCTCCGACCGTGGCGCCCTCTGGTGTCTGGTGACCCCCAAGCATTAATACATAACAATAACCCCTACAAAGAATTACACAGGATATACGGCACAGAAACAGGCCAGTCGGCCCAACCAGTCCATGCCGCCATTTCAACCCCTCCCTGTGGCAGCGAGTTCCACATTCTCACCACTCTCTGGGTAAAGAAATTCCTTCTGAATTCCCCATTGGATTTCTTGGTGACTATCTTATATTGATGCTAAACCAGTATCGAACCTTGGTTAGACCAAACTTGGAGCACTGCGTATAGTTCTGGTCACCATATTATAAAAAGGATATAGAGGCACTGGAGAAGGTGCAGAGAGGATTTACAAGGATGATACCAGAAATGCGAGGGTATACATATCAGGAAAGGATGAACTGGCTGGTTCTCTTTTCTCTTGAAAACAGAAGGCTGAGGGGTGACCTAATAGAAGTCTTTAAAATGATGAAAGGTTTTGATAGAGTGCATACAGAGAGAGTGTTTCCACTTGTGGGGAAGTATAGCTAGAGGCCATCAATATAAAGTCCCGGTCCCCGGAATGTTACTGCTATCAATCAGGGCGGGGGGCAATTTCGCCCTCGAAGGTTCTGCCCCTCATGTGTCCGGCTCGGATTTGAATCTGAACGGCGAGGACAACCACAGTCAAATAGCTCACTCTCCAGGCTCGCCCATCAAGGGTGGCCACTTGCATCGTCTCTCAGTCTTCTCTGCTCGAGAGAATACAAGCCAAATCTGTGCGACCTGTCCCTGTAATTAACTGAATGAATGTCAGTGCAAGAACTCATCTCCCCCGGACCTCCCTTTACAACTCTCGCTGCTTCACGCTGTTCGATGTCGGGACTTCAGAATCAGTCCCGGTGCGCCTGGTGTTAATTTTAGACATGCCTCAACTCTAACCTGGTGCAGATGTCCCAACCATATCGAGATCGGAAGTGTCTCGCTCATAAAGGAAAGTCTCTGTATTCCAATGTATTCAGCTACACTAAGTGCATACAATAGAAAGAAAGACTTGCATTTATATAGCACCTTTCACGACCACCAGACTTCTCAAAGCGCCTTACAGCCAATGAAGTACTTTTGGAGTGCAGTCACTGTTGTGATGTGGGAAACGCGGCAGCCAATTTGCGCACAGCAAGCTCCCACAAACAGCAATGTGATAATGACCAGATAATCTGTTTTTTTGTGATGTTGATTGAGGGATAAATATTGGCCCCAGGACACCGGAGTGAACTCCCCTGCTCTCCTTCAAAATAGTGCGTGGGATCTTTTATATCCACCTGAGAGGGCAGACGGGGCCTCTGTTTAACGTCTCATCCGAAAGACGGCCCCTCCGACAGTGCGGCGTTCCCTCAGCACTGCCCCTCCGACAGTGTGGTGCTCCCTCAGCATTGCACTGGGAGTGTCAGCCTGGATTTATGTGCTAATAATGTTACTATTGTGAAGAGTAGGTATATTACTACTATTGTGTCAGCTGTGGCTCAGTGGGCAGCACTCTCGCCTCTGAGTCAGAAGGTTGTGGGTTCAAGTCCCACTCCAGAGACTTGAACACATAAATCTAGGCTAACATTGCAGTGCTGTACTAAGGGAGTGCTGCACTGTTGGAGGGGCAGTACTGAGGGAGTGCTGCAGTGTCGGAGGGGCAGTACAGAGTGAGTGCTGCACTGTCGGAGGGGCAGTACTGAGGGAGTGCTGCACTGTCAGAGGTGCCATCTTTCAGATGAATCGTTAAACCGAGGCCCCGTCTGCTCTCTCGGGTGGATGTAAAAGATCCCATGGCACTATTTCGAAGAAGAGCAGGGGAGTTCTCCCTGGTGTCCTGGGGCCAATATTTATTCCTCAATCAACATCACAAAAACAAATTATCTGGGTCATTATCACATTGCTATGTGTGGGAGCTTGCTGTGCGCAAATTAGCTGCCGCATTTCCCACATTACAACAGTGACTACGCTCCAAAAGTACTTCATTGGCTGTGAAGCGCTTTGGGACATCCTGAGGTTGTGAAAGGTGCTATAGAAATGCACCAAAATGGTGGGAGGAAATCCAAATAGTAACAGAGACTGAGAACTGGCTAACTGTAGCGGATTGGCTAACTAACAGAAAACAGAGAGTCGGGATAAATGGACCATTTTCCAGTTGGCAAACAGTAACCAGTGGGGTGCCACAGGGATCAGTGTTGGGGCCTCAACTATTTACAATCTATATTAATGACTTGGATGAAGGGACCGAGTGTAATGTAGCCAAGTTTGCTGATGATACAAAGATGGGAGGAAAAGCAATGTGTGAGGAGGACACAAAAAATCTGCAAAGGGATATAGACAGGCTAAGTGAGTGGGCAAACATTTAGCAGATGGAGTGTAATGTGGGAAAATGTGAGGTTATCCACTTTGGCAGAAAAAATAGAAAAGCAAATTATAATTTAAATGGAGAAAAATTGCAAAGTGCTGCAGTACAGAGGGACCTGGGGGTCCTTGTGCATGAAACATAAACAGTTAATATACAGATACAGCAAGTGATCAGGAAGGCAAATGGAATGTTGGCCTTTATTGCAAGGGGGATAGAGTATAAAAGCAGAGAAGTCCTGCTACAACTGTACAGGGTATTGGTGAGGCCACACCTGGAGTACTGCGTACAGTTTTGGTCTCCGTATTTAAGGAAGGATATACTTGCATTGGAGGCAGTTCAGAGAAGGTTCACTCGGTTGATTCCAGAGATGAGGAGGATAGGTTGAATAGGTTGGGCCTCTACTCATTAGAGTTCAGAAGAAATATAAGATAATGGGGGGGGCTCGACAAGGTGGATGCAGAGAGGATATTTCCACTCATAGGGGAAACTAAAACTAGGGGGCATTGTCTCAGAATAAGGGGCCGCCCATTTAAAACTGAGATGAGGAGGGTCTTAAATCTGTGGAATTCTCTGCCCCAGGGAGCTGTGGAGGCTGGGTCATTGAATATATTTAAGGCGGAGATAGACAGATTTTTGAGCGATAAGGGAGTGAAGGGTTATGGGGAGCGGGCGGGGAACTGGAGCTGAGTCCATGATCAGATCAGCCATGATCTTATTGAATGGCAGAGCAGGCTCGAGAGGCCGAATGGCCGACTCCTGCTCCTATTTCTTATGTTCTGATGTGGAACGACCTTGTCAAGGGGAGTATGATGGTTCTCAGGATACGAGGTAAATTCAGAACTCTACTTCAAACAACAGATCATTAGTTGGAATTGGTGAAAGATAAATCTAGGACTGATGTCAGGGAGCATTTTCTTTAACAGAGAGTCAGGAATTCGGCAACACCTCCCAAACCCACGACCTCTACCACCTAGAAGGACAAGGGCAGCAGGCGCATGGGAACACTACCACCTCCACGTTCCCCTCCCAGTCACACACCATCCTGACTTGGAAATATATCGGCCGTTCCTTCATCGTCGCTGGGTCACAATCCTGGAACTCCCTCCCTAACAGCACTGTGGGAGCACCTTCACCACACGGACTGCAGCGGTTCAAGAAGGCGGCTCACCACCACCTTCTCAAGGGGCAATTAGGGATGGCCAATAAATGCCGGCCTTGCCAGCGACGCCCACACCTCGAGAATGAGTAATTTTTTCAAAGATGATGGAAGTAGTTGTCAAAGATTCCGTCAAGCGGCTCTTACTCACCGAGGCTCAGTTTGGGTTCTGCCAGAACCACTCGGCTCCAGACCTCATTACAGCCTTGGCCCAAACATGGACAGAAGAGCTGAATTCCAGAGGTGAGGCCAAAGTGACAGACCTTGACCTCAAGGCAGCATTTGACCGAGTAAAACCGAAGTCCATTGGAATCGGGGGAAAACTCTCCATGGCTGGTGTCATACCTCGCACAAAGGAAGATGGTTATTGGAGGCCAATCATCTCAACCCCTGCAGGAGTTCCTCAGGGCAGTGTCCTAGGCCCAACCATCTTCAGCTGCTTCATCAATGACCTTCCCTCCACCATAAGGTCAGAAGTGGGGATGTTCGCTGATGATTGCTCAGTGTTCAGTTCCATTCACAACTCCTCAGATAATGGAGCAGTTCGTGCCCGCATGCAGCAAGACCTGGACAACATTCAGGCTTGGGCTGATAAGTGGCAAGTAACATTCGCGCCACACAAGTGCTCATCTCCAACAAGAGAGAGTCTTAACCACCTCACCTTGACACCCAATAGCATTATCATCGCCAAATACCACACCATCAACATCAACATGCCCGACACAAGACTCCCAAAGCAAGCGCTCTACTTGGAACTCCTTCACGGCAAACGAGCCAAAGGTGGGCAGAGGAAACGTTACAAGGACACCCTCAAAGCCTCCCTGATAAAGTGCAACATCCCCACCGACACCTGGGAGTCCCTGGCCAAAGACCGCCCTAAGTGGAGGAAGTGCATCCGGGAGGGCGCTGAGCACCTCGAGTCTCGTCGCCGAGAGCATGCAGAAACCAAGCGCAGGCAGCGGAAGGAGCGTGCGGCAAACCAGTCCCACCCTCCCCTTCCCTCAACCACTGTCTGTCCCACCTGTGACAGGGACTGTGGTTCTCGTATTGGACTGTTCAGCCACCTAAGGACTCATGTTAAGAGTGGAAGCAAGTCTTCCTCGATTCCGGGGGGATTGCGTATGATGATTGGGGGAGTGGGGGGGGGGGGGCAGCATTGTCTACATACTCAACTGCACCAGCCACAGAAATACGGTGCTTGCTGGAGCAGGTCAGAGGCTGGGTATTCTGCAGCGAGTGACTCACCTCCCGACTCCCTGAAGACTGTCCACCAAGTCAGGGTGTGCCTGGATGGGTGCAGCTGTAACAAGAAGCTGGACACCATTCAGGGCAAAGCAGATCCACCCGACCACCCACTGAACCACTTGCCCAACTGTCCACCACCGGTGTTCCGTGGCTGCAGTGCGTAATATCCACAAACTGCACCGCAATAAACTCGAGTGCATCGTCTGGGGTTTGTTACTGCAATCCCGAGCTCAAGGGGCTTTCATTTGAAACTTCGATGAAACGCCCATGGTTTCAGCCTTGCAATTGCCTTAATGGGTCGAAATCCTGGAACTCGCTCCCGAACAGCACTGTGGGAGCACCTTCACCACACGGACTGCAGCGGTTCAAGAAGGCGGCTCACCACCACCTTCTCAAGGGGGCAATTAGGGATGGGCAATAAATGCCGGCCTTGCCAGCGACGCCCACATCCCTTGAATGAATTTTAAAACAAGCCAATTTGCGCACAGCAAGCTCCCACAAACCGCAATGCCCAGATAATCTGTTTTAGGTGATACTGTTTGAGGGATAAATATTGGGCAGGACACCAGGGAGAACTCCCCTGCTCTTCTTCAAATGCAGGCATCATATTGAAATGAACCGCCGAATCATTTAGCATAATTGTGACATCAGAAACCAGCGGCTGTTATTACGGGATGTCGGTGGTCGTTCCATGTTTATTCATAAACAATTGTGTTGTCCATTTTTGTGTTACAGTGGACATGGAGTTCATTTTAAATAATCTTTCATTCATCCCTCATCCAAGCTTTGTTACATCTAGACTTGACTATTCCAATGCACTCCTGGCTGGCCTCCCACGTTCTACCCCACGTAAACTAGAGGTGATCTAAAACTCGGCTGCCCCATGTCCTAACTCGCACCAAGTCCCGCTCACCCATCACCCCCTGTGCTCACTGCCCCGTGTCCTAACTCGCACCAAGTCCCGCTCACCCATCACTCCCTGTGCTCACTGCCCCGTGTCCTAACTCGCACCGAGTCCCGCTCACCCATCACCCCCTGTGCTCACTGCCCCGTGTCCTAACTCGCACCAAGTCCCGCTCACCCATCACTCCCTGTGCTCACTGCCCCGTGTCCTAACTCGCACCGAGTCCCGCTCACCCATCACCCCCTGTGCTCACTGCCCCGTGTCCTAACTCACACCAAGTCCCGCTCACCCATCACTCCCTGTGCTCACTGCCCCATGTCCTAACTCGCACCAAGTCCCGCTCACCCATCACCCCTGTGCTCACTGCCCCGTGTCCTAACTCGCACCAAGTCCCGCTCACCCATCACCCCCTGTGCTCACTGACCTACATTGGCTCCCGGTCCGGCAATGCCCTGATTTTAAAATTCTCATCCTTGTTCACAAATCCCTCCATGGCCCTCGCCCCTCCCTATCTCTGTAACCTCCTCCAGCCCCACAACCCCCCCGAGATGTCTGCGCTCCTCCAATTCTGACCTCTTGACCATCCCTGATTATAATTGCTCCACCATTGGTGGCCGTGCCTTCTGTTGCCTGGGTACCAAGCTCTGGAACTTCCTGCCTAAACCTCTCCGCCTCTCTCTCCTCCTTTAAGATGCTCCTTAAAACCCACCTCTTTGACCAAGCTTTTGGTCACCTGTCCCTAATATCTCCTTAACATGGCTCGGTGTCAAATTTTTGTTTGTTAATCACTCCCGTGAAACAACAACCCATCTTAAAGGAAAAAAGCTGCAGTTATTTACAGGTTTCTGCTCTGTTTAATGATTAATTTAATTGGAACAGTTTTTTAATACACTTCTTCCATTCAAAGTGACAAAAATTGTGTCTCCCTGTTATACAAGTAGTCAACACAAGAGGGAGCCGATTAAACGTGTTGATTCTCCCACGTTGCTGATCAAAACTTGCCTCCACATTGTTCTGTGAGTTAATCTGCAAGGATTTGGGATACTCTTTCGGAAGCCGCAATAAAAGACAGAACGTGCATTTATACAGTGTCTTTAATGGCCTCAGGGAGTCCCTAATTGCCCCTTGAGAAGGTGGTGGTGAGCCGCCTTCTTGAACCGCTGCAGTCCGTGTGGTGAAGGTGCTCCCACAGTGCTGTTTGGGAGGGAGTTCCAGGATTGTGACCCAGCGACGATGAAGGAACAGCCAAGGGCATCTCTGCCACCTAGAAGGACAACCTCCATGTTCCCCTCCCAGTCACACACCATCCTGACTTGGAAATATATCGGCCGTTCCTTCATCGTCGCTGGGTCACAATTGTGGACACCGGGGAGAACTCTCTTATTCTTCAAAATAATGGCCGTGGGATCTTTTACGTCCACCTGAGAGGGCAGACGGGACCTTGGTTTAACATCTCATCCAAAAGATAGCATCTCCAACAGTCCAGCACCCCTCAGTACCGCCCCTCCAACAGTGCGGTGCTCCCTCAGCACTGCCCCTCCGACAGTGCGGCGTTCCCTCAGTACTGCCCCTCCAACAGCGCGGCTCTCCCTCAGTACTGCCTCTCCGACAGTGCGGCGCTCCCTCAGTACTGCCTCTGCGACAGTGCGGCGCTCCCTCAGCACTGCCCCTCCGACAGTGCGGCGCTCCCTCAGTACTGCCCCTCCGACAGTGCGGCGCTCCCTCAGTACTGCCTCTGCGACAGTGCGGTGCTCCCTCAGTACTGCCCCTCCGACAGTGTGGCACTCCCTCAGTACTGCCCCTCCGACAGTGCGGCGCTCCCTCAGTACTGCCCCTCCGACAGTGTGGCACTCCCTCAGTACTGCCCCTCTGACAGTGCGGGGCTCCCTCAGCACCGCCCCTCCGACAGTGCGGTGCTCCCTCAGTACTGCCTCTGCGACAGTGCGGCGCTCCCTTAGTACTGCCCCTCCGACAGTGCGGCGCTCCCTCAGTACTGCCCCTCCGACAGTGCGGCACTCCCTCAGCACTGCCCCTCCGACAGTGCGGCACTCCCTCAGCACTGCCCCTCCGACAGTGCGGCACTCCCTCAGTACTGCCCCTCCGACAGTGCGGCACTCCCTCAGTACTGCCCCTCCGACAGTACGGCGCTCCCTCAGTACTGCACTGGGAGTGTCAGCCTAGATTTTTGTGCTCGAGTCCCTGGAGTGGGACTTGAACCCACAACCCCCTGACCCAGCAGCGAGAGTATGAGCCACTGAGCCACTGGCTGACTGTGCCTCACCCTTACACTGCCGGGTGTTGGACCATCTTTTCGCCCAACCTGAGCTGCAGCCGATGGTCGCCGTGTCCCTCTAGTGTCTTGAGTTGGAGAGTTGCCCGAGGAATGAAATTGCGTTGATGCAACGCGCTGCTGGATCTCACTGTGTGGCCATGTACAGCCCACCTAACACATCCTGGCCACAGGCCAGAGGGGAGCCCCCTTGTCAATCCCGATGAAGATTATCGGTGTTGCGTAACTGCGGAGGCCACACCTTGCTCTCGGCTGAGTGTCAGCTTGTTGCCCCTGGCCGTGCGCCGACAAAGCTCTGCGATTGGTGCTTCGAGCCGCTTGACGTATGGCTGGCTGGCCGACGGGGTTTGTATAAATACCATCGGAGCAGCAAGTATCGACACAGCCGAGAGAGCACAGGCACATTCCAGAGACAAGAAGCGAATGTGAGTGTGCACCGTGCTGGCGAGGCTGAGCATGGAACCTGCTGCTGGGGGTCGTGTCTTCATGATAAGTGGTAAGGCTCTTTTTAAAATCGCAACTCGACGGGGCGACAGTGAAATGCCGCGTCATACCGTTTTACAGGTAGCGCGAGGAAACGTGCAGGTCTGGCTCTCCCCCATCCCTTTGCGCAACGTGCGTTCTCCACACAGCAAGGGATCATCGCAAGGTGTTCAGAGCTGTTGAGATATGCCCAGTTTTTTTGCCATATTCTCAGGGCTGGGAGGGGGGGGGGGGTGGTGGGGAGGGAGAACCCCAAAGGGATTCAATGGCAGGTTTTATACTTTAAGGCGGTATTCAGTGCAAAGCTGAGTGTCGGCCGCAAGAAAAAACATTTGTGTAGATACATTTCGCTCCGGAAACGTGGTCCGGGGGACAATTTGTCAGCGCGGTGTTCAGGCCGAATAAATTCCTTCTGTCGCGGGGAGACAAGGGACTTCGGATGGCGGAGGAGACTAAGAGGAGCTGGGGTTGTTCGTCTCAGATCAGAGAAGATTAAGGTGGAGATTTAATCGCGGTGTTCAAAATCACAAAGGGGTTTTGATCGAGTAAATAGGGAGAAACTGTTCCAGGGGCAGGAGGGTCGGTAACCAGGGGGCACAGATTGACGATAATCGGCAAAAGAACCAGAGGGAGAGAGGGGGAGAATGCGTTTACGCAGCGAGTTGTTGTGATCGGGAACGCTCTGCCTGAACGGGTGGTGTGAGCAGATTCAATAGTAACTTTCAAACTGGGAATTGGATAAATACTGGAAAAGGAAAAAAACTGCAAGACTATGGGGAAAGAGCGGGGGGAGTGGGACTGATTGGATCGCTCTGTCACAAAGCCGGCACAGGCTCGATGGGCCCAATGGCCTCCTCCTGTGCCGTGTCGTTCTTCAATTCCACTCTTCGGGTTTCAGCCCGGGGAGATGCTGTACATTCCACTTTTCAGCTGGTTCAGAATACGTGAACTCATCAGTAATATATTTAAGTACAACAGGTATCAAATGGTGCCGGAGTTAATGCACCCCATAAAGGGCTTCTTCCATCGTTACTGCCAACTATCTGGGAAAGCCAGAGTATCCTCAGGCAATTCACAGAATCGAGTCAGAAGTTGTGGGTTCAAATTCCACTTCAGCAACCTGAGCACATAAATCCAGACTGACACTCGGGGGCAGTACTGAGGGAGCACCGCACTGTCGGAGGGGCAGTACTGAGGGAGCACCGCACTGTCGGAGGGGCAGTACTGGGGGAGCGTCGCACTGTCGGAGGGGCAGTACTGAGGGAGCGCTGTACTGTCGGAGGGGCAGTACTGAGGGAGGGCCGCACTGTCGGAGGGGCAGTACTGAGGAAGTGCCGCACTATCGGAGGTGCCGTCTTTCGGATGAGACATTAAACCTGATCTCTCAGGTAAAAGATCCCACAGCCACTATTTCAAAGAAGAACAGGGGAGTTTTCCCCGGTGTCCTGGCCCTCTTGCGCTCCCCTGATTTCCATCGCTCCACCATTGGTGGCCGTGCCTTCAGCTGCCTGTGCCCTGAGATCTGTAACTCCCTCCCTACACCTCTCCAGCTCCCTATTTCTTGAAGACTCTCCTTAAAACAGTGAAGGTGCTCTATAAATGCAATGGTGTTGTTGTTGCCTGACAGTGTAGGCATCAGCCCTTGAGTCAGTTTGAGGGATAGGGTGTGAGAGCCTTCACCGTCGGCAACTTATGTTTCTGACACGGAGCCGTGAGTCAGAACTATACCCCCGTTACCCCGTATTATCTGATAGCCCTGTCGGTGTTGGCTTGGCGTTTACACTATTTTGGGGCCGAAATTGCCCCTTTTATGGCCCCGTTTGGACAACAGTGGGGGCGCCATATTTATTTGTCGGCCGACACAAGGGTTGATCCCACCGTGTCTGCCATTGTGCAGCCCAGCGCGCTGTTTTGTGTTGGCCCGGTCAAGCCTGTCCCTGCGGGCCCTGTGCTGGTCATCAGTGGGGGCTCGTGGAGTGCGTGGTGACCCTCCCCTTTAATGCTCAGCGACACACTGACACCCAACGTCCTCCCCGCAGAGAAAGCGGAGCGTCAGAGATTCTTCCCACCCCTCTCCATCTCACCCCATCACCATATCCTTCTATTCCTTTCTCCCTCATGTGTTTATCCAGCTTCCCCTTAAATACATCGATACTATTCACCTCAACCCCTCCCTGTGGCAGCGAGTTCCACATTCTCACCGCTCTCTGGGTAAAGAAGTTTCTCCTGAATTCCCCATTGGATTTATTAGTGACTGTCTGATATTATGCCCCCTAATTTTGATATTGGGCTGGAGGAGGTTACAGAGATAGGGAGGGGTGAGGGTCATGGAGGGATTTGAACACATGGATGAGAACTTTAAAATCGAAGCGTTGCTGGACCGGGAGCCAAAGTAGGTCAGCGAGCACAGGGGGTGATGGGTGAGCGGGACTTGGTGCGAGTTAGGACACGGGGCAGAGAGCACAGGGGGTGATGGGTGAGCGGGACTCGGTGTGAGTTAGGACACGGGGCAGTGAGCACAGGGGGTGATGGGTGAGTGGGACTTGGTGCGAGTTAGGACACGGGGCAGTGAGCACAGGGGGTGATGGGTGAGTGGGACTTGGTGCGAGTTAGGACACGGGGCAGTGAGCACAGGGAGTGATGGGTGAGTGGGACTGGGTGCGAGTTAGGACACGGGGCAGTGAGCACAGGGAGTGATGGGTGAGTGGGACTGGGTGCGAGTTAGGACACGGGGCAGTGAGCACAGGGGGTGATGGGTGAGTGGGGCTGGGTGCGAGTTAGGACACGGGGCAGTGAGCACAGGGGGTGATGGGTGAGCGGGACTCGGTGTGAGTTAGGACACGGGGCAGTGAGCACAGGGGGTGATGGGTGAGCGGGACTTGGTGCGAGTTAGGACACGGGGCAGTGAGCACAGGGGGTGATGGGTGAGTGGGACTCGGTGCGAGTTAGGACACGGGGCAGTGAGCACAGGGGGTGATGGGTGAGCGGGACTGGGTGTGAGTTAGGACACGGGGCAGTGAGCACAGGGGGTGATGGGTGAGCGGGACTCGGTGCGAGTTAGGACACGGGGCAGTGAGCACAGGGGGTGATGGGTGAGTGGGACTCGGTGCGAGTTAGGACACGGGGCAGTGAGCACAGGGGGTGATGGGTGAGTGGGACTTGGTGCGAGTTAGGACACGGGGCAGCAGAGTTTTGGATGAGGTGATGTTTATGGAGGGTTGGAAGATGGAAACACTGTTTCACTTATAACCCCGTTATGTTTTTTCCAGCAATACTGGCCCTAACCGCAGCGGCGGGAGAACTGACTCAAACGCCCATCACTGACTCTCTTCGCACTTTCAACGCCTTTCACAACCAATCGGATGCCGTGGAAACAGTCTCACCAGCAGAAAGAGGTAGGCTGGAAATAATCTTTGCAGTTTACGCTTGGTTTTGGTACTGAAGGAGCGCCGCACTGTCGGAGGGGCAGTGCTGAGGGAGTGCTGCACTGTCGGAGGGGCAGTACTGAGGGAGTGCTGCACTGTCGGAGGGGCAGTACTGAGGGAGTGCCGCACTGTCGGAGGGGCAGTACTGAGGAAGCGCCGCACTGTCGGAGGGGCAGTACTGAGGGAGCGCCGCACTGTCGGAGGGGCAGTGCTGAGAGAGCGCCGCACTGTCGGAGGGGCAGTACTGAGGGAGCGCCGCACTGTCGGAGGGGCAGTACTGAGGGAGTGCCGCACTGTCGGAGGGGCAGTACTGAGGGAGTGCCGCACTGTCGGAGAGGCAGTACTGAGGGGGTGCCGCACTGTCGGAGGGGCAGTACTGAGGGAGTGCCGCACTGTCGGAGAGGCAGTACTGAGGGGGTGCCGCACTGTCGGAGGGGCAGTACTGAGGGGGTGCCGCACTGTCGGAGGGGCAGTACTGAGGGGGCGCCGCACTGTCGGAGGGGCAGTACCGAGGGAGAGCCGCACTGTCGGAGGGGCAGTACTGAGGGAGCGCCGCACTGTCGGAGGGGCAGTACTGAGGGAGCGCCGCACTGTCGGAGGGGCAGTACTGAGGGGGTGCCGCACTGTCGGAGGGGCAGTACTGAGGGAGTGCCGCACTGTCGGAGGGGCAGTACTGAGGGAGTGCCGCACTGTCGGAGGGGCAGTGCTGAGGGAGCGCCGCACTGTCGGAGGGGCAGTGCTGAGGGAGCGCCGCACTGTCGGAGGGGCAGTGCTGAGGGAGCGCCGCACTGTCGGAGGGGCAGTATTGAGGGAGCGTTGCATTGTCGGAGGGGCGGTACTGAGGGAGTGCTGTCTTCCCGAAAAGATGTTAAACCGAGGTCCCGTCTGCTCTCTCAGGTGGACGTGAAAGATCCTGGGGCCAATATTCATCCCCCTAACCAACATCAATGAAACAGATTATCTGGTCATTATCACGGTGCTGTTTGTGGGAGCTTGCTGTGGACAGATTGGCTGCTGCCTTTCCACATCATCCTTAAGCACTTTGGGATGTTGTGAAAGGTGCTATAGAAATGCAGGTTCTTTCCTTGATGGAACTATGAACAATGCAGAGGTCCAACCTTCACCCGCCTGCTGAGGAATTGTGGGTAGTTTTGCAATGTCAATCGAAAGGCACAGGAATTGGGTTTCGGCCCCGGAAACTGACCTTAATTAGGCCTCTCGAACACCAGCAGAGGAGGGAACCTTCAACTTGGGCTCGATTCACAGTAAAGTGTTCTATTTTTTTGGCCTCCATGATTTAACTTTACCCAGAGAGTGGTGAGAATGTGGAACTCGCTGCCACAGGGAGAGGTTGAGGCGAATAGTATCGATGTATTTAAGGGGAAGCTGGATAAACACATGAGGGAGAAAGGAATAAAAGGATCTGGTGATGGGGTGAGATGGAGAGGGGTGGGAGGGGGCTGGTGTGGAGCATAAACCCCGGCACTCGATGTAATTGCCTCATATATTAATTGTACTTTCTGTCTGTTGACAAGAGAAGGCCGAGGGGTTGACCTGATAGATGGCTTTAAAATTATGAAGGGGTTCGATAGGGTAGGTGTAGAGAAGCTGCTCCCACTTTTGGGGGAGACCAGAACTGGCGGCCATCAATATAAGGGCAAGATCAGGACTAGAATCATAGAGATTTGCGGCACAGAAGAGATCACTCAACCCATCCTGTCTGTGCCCGAACAACGACATCAATATAAGATCATCACTAATAAACCCAACAGAGAATTCAGGAGAAACTTCTTCACCCAGAGAGTTGGTGAGGATGTGGAACTCGCTGCCACAGTCAAACCCGCGACCTCTAACGCCTAGAAGGACAAGGGCAGCAGGCGCATGGGAACACCACCACCTCCACGTTCCCCTCCCAGTCACACACCATCCTGACTTGGAAATATATCGGCCGTTCCTTCATCGTCGCTGGGTCACAATCCTGGAACTCCCTCCCTAACAGCACTGTGGGAGCACCTTCACCACACGGACTGCAGCGGTTCAAGAAGGCGGCTCACCACCACCTTCTCAAGGGGCAATTAGGGATGGGCAATAAATGCCGGCCTTGCCAGCGATGCTTAAGGTGGTGGATGGGGTGCCAATCAAGCGGCTGCTTTGTCCTGGATGGTGTCGAGCTTCTCGAGTGTTGTTGGAGCTGCAACTCATCCAGGCAAGTGGAGAGTGTTCCATCACACGCCTGACTTGTGCCTTGCAGATGGTGGAAAGGCTTTGGGGAGTCAGGAGGTGAGACACTCGCCGCAGAATACCCAGCCTCTGACCCGCTCTTGTGGTCACAGTATTTATGTGGCTGGTCCAGTTAAGTTTCTGGTCAATGGTGACCCCCAGGATGTTGATGGCGGGGGATTCGGCGATGGTAATGCCATTGAATGTCAAGGGGGGGTGGTTAGAGTCTCACTTGTTGGAGATGGTCATTGCCTGGCACTTGTGTGGCGTGAATGTTACTTGTCACTTATCAGCCCAAGCCTGAATGTTGTCCAGGTCTTGCTGCATGTGGGCACGGACTGCTCCATTATCTGAGGAGTTGTGAATGGAACTGAACACTGAGCATTCATCAGCGAACATCCCCACTTCTGACCTTATGATGGAGGGAAGGTCATTGATGAAGCAGCTGAAGATGGTTGGGCCTAGGACACTGCCCTGAGGAACTCCTGCAGCGATGTCCTCCAACCACCACAACCATCTTCCTTTGTGCTGGGTATGACTCCAGCCAGTGGAGAGTTTCCCCCTGATTCTCATTGCCGTCGGTTTTACTCGGGCTCCTTGATGCCACACTCGGTAAAATGCTGCCTTGCTGTCAAGGGCAGTCACTCTCCCCTCACCTCTGGAATTCAGCTATTTTGTCCATGTTTGGACCAAGTGTAATGAGGTCTGGAGCCGAGTGATCCTGGCGGAACCCAAACTGTGCCTCGGTGAGTTCCTGGAGCATGAGGTGTCTTTGTTGTTGTTGATTCAGAGAGTGGAAGTATTTATTTTTGGCAGCACAGGAAGTATTCAGCTTGCATGATTATTTCAAGAGCTGTGTTGCAATGGGAAATTGAGTGTGGACAGAGATACGATTTATACCGTAGGAACGTTATGCTTGAACTGTATAAAACACTAATTAGGCCACAGCTGGAGTACTGCGTGCAATTCTGGTCATCACATTACAGGGAAGATGTAATTGCACTGGAGAGGGTACAGAGGAGATTTACGAGGATGTTGCCTGGACTGGAGAATTTTAGCTATGAGGAAAGATTGGATAGGCTGGGGTTGTTTTCTTTGGAACAGAGGAGGCTGAGGGGAGACCTGATTGAGGTGTATAAAATTATTAGGGGCCTGGATAGAGTGGATAGGAAGGACCTGTTTCCCTTGGCAGAGGGGTCAACAACCAGGGGGTATGGATTTAAAGTAATTGGGGGGAAGTTTAGAGGGGATTTGAGGGAAAATTTCTTCACTCAGAGGGTGGTGGGGGTCTGGAACTCACGGCCTGAAAGGGTGGTAGAGGCAGAAACCCTCACCACATTTAAAAAGTACTTGGATGTGTACTTGAAGTGCCGTAACCTACAGGGCTACGGACCGAGAGCTGGAAAGTGGGATTAGGCTGGGTAGCTCTTGGTCGGCCGGTGTGGACACGATGGGCCGAATGGCCTCCTTCTGTGCTGTAAATTTCTATGATTCTATATTGCGATTTAGGCCCAAGATTGTGGAGAGATGTGGCTCATTTTAAGGCTCATTTCCGTCTATTGGGATCAGGATCAAACTCCTCCTCCCGGTTGATTAGTAAACCTCACGGACTTTGAAATATTTTGCCCTGAATGTGAACCCAGTGGTGACTGTGAGGTGGATTGTAAGCCTGTGACGTAAGACTTGGGCAGAGGTTGAAGAAATGTCTTTGCTGCCCACCTCATGCCTCAGGAACTAATGCCGTCATTTTAATTACACACGCCAACGCTGACAGAATGACACAGCACAACAGCGGTCAGTGCCTGCTTGGGCTGTGGAAAGATATTTCACACGTCGCATTTTCTGTTTGTTGAAGAGCCAGCAGCGGGCGATCTGCCAGAGTGAGGGGGGGGGGGAAACCAAAGCGAGGGAGGGGCGATGGGCGGGAAATTCTGGGTATTCTTTCCCTGATTTTTCTGTTCATTTAATTCAACATGTCCACGATTTACTGACCAGTGCTCCCTCTGACTGTTCGCTCCTTGCTTGGGAGGAATAACAAGAAAGAAAGACTTACGTTTATGACTTTCATAACCGCCAGACGTCACAAAGCGCTTTGGGAGTGTAGTCACTGTTGTAATGTGGGAAACGCAGCAGCCAAATCGCGCACAGCAAGCTCCCACACACAGCAACGTGATAATGGCCCAGATCATCTTGCATTTTAGTGAAGTAGCTGGAGGGATAAATATTGGCCCCAGGACACCAGGGAGAACTCCCCCTCTGTTCTTCTTTGAAGTAGTGCCATGGGATCTTTTACACCCATCACCCCCCCTGTGCTCGCTGACCTACATCGGCTCCCGGTCCGGCAACACCTCGATTTAAGAAATGTTTTCAAATCCCTCCATGGCCTCGCCCCCTCCCTATCTCTCTGCAATCTCCTCCAGCCCCACAACCCCCCGAGATCTCTGCGCTCCTCTAATTCCGCCCTCTTGAGTATCCCTGATTATAATCGCTCCACCATCGGTGGCCATGCCTTCTGCTGCCTGGGCCCCGAGCTCTGGAACTCCCTCCCTAAACCTCTCTCCCTCGCTCCCTCCTCCTTTAAGACGTTCCTTAATACCTACCTCTTGCGCTAATATCTGCTCACGTGTTGCTGGGTGTTAAATTCTGTTTGATAACCCTCCTGTGAACCGTCTTGGGGCGTTTTACGATATCAAAGGCAAGCTGTTGTTGTTGTTGTTGTTGATTGCATTACAATGTCAAACTAGTCGCGAAAGACTAACCAATAGCCAAAGCTGTTGCTGATTGCTGTACTTCACTTTGTGCATGTGACAGGAGACCTGGGCGTGCCTCAAGCCCTGACATTAAAGCAGGCTTGTCACGAAATAGACCAAAGCTATTGTATGAATGGAATTTGCAAGTACTACGAAGATCAGGATCAGAACAACAGACATCGCATCTGCATGTAAGTCTGTGAGAATTTGTATTTCTTTTAAACCACCTTTAACCACCTTAAATGCTGACACCTTAAAGTCCGACTGGAAAGAAAGAAGAAAGATTTGCATTTACATAGCGCCTTTCACAACCTCAGGACGTCTCAAAGCGCTTTACAGCCAATGAAGTACTTTTGGAGTGCAGTCACTGTTGTAATGTGGGAAATGCGGCAGCCAATTTGAGCACAGCAAGCTCCCACACACAGCAATGTGATAATGACCAGATAATCTGTATTTTAGTGATGTTGATTGAGGGATAAATATTGGCCCCAGGACACCGGGGAGAACTCCCCTGCTCTTCTTCGAAATAGTGCCGTGGGATCTTTTACATCCACCTGAGAGAGCAGACGGGGCCTCGGTTTAACGTCTCATCTGAAAGACGGCCCATAGAATCATAGAATGGTTACAGCACAGGACGAAGGCCATTCGGCCCGTCGAGCCTGTGCCGGCTCTCTGCAAGAGCACCTCAGCCAGTCCCACTCCCCCGCCCTTTCCTTGGAGCCTGGCAATTTATTTTCCTTCAGGAACTTATCCAACTCCCTTTTGAAAGCCACGATTGAGTCTGCCTCCACCACCCTCTCAGGCCCCACATTCCAGATCCTAACCACTCGCTGCGTAAAAACGTTTTCCCTCGCGTCGCCTTTGGTTCTTCTGCCAATCGCCTTAAATCTGTGTCCTCTGGTTCCCCACCCTTCCACCAATGGGAACAGTTTCTCTCGATCTACTCTGTCCAGACCCCTCATGATGTTGAACACCTCGATCAAATCTCCTCTCAACCTTCTCTGCTCCAAGGAGAACAAATCTCCCTCATCCCTGCAACGCGAGTGTCAGCCTAGATTTTTTGTGATCAAGTTTCTGGAGTGGGAAATTAACCCACGACCTTCTGAGAAAACATGGCGTGGACTAAGAGGCAAAAATCATCCAATCGGGTAACGGAGACTCTCTTTGCTTTCCGATTGGGCGCAGGGAGGTGTGGGCGTCGTAACGATGGATGTGTCGGGCAACCAATGGCGGGGGCGTGTGTGGGCGGGGCGTGATGGAGGGTGGAGGTCATGTGACGACAGCTCCAGGAATGTGTCCAATCAGAGTTGGTGACCCAAGTGGCCACTGAAATGCTGACGTGTGGCGAGCCAGCGGTTCAATGGGTGAAACTAACGGCAATTTAGTGTCAGTGTGAGTGGAGCAGGTAACGGGGGCCCCGTTCTCTGCTGCTAGTTTGAGGCCACGAGCTCCATATCACTGCACACGGAATGGGAGCGGCAGCTGTAACACGATTCACCGCGCGGGAAGCCCAGGTTTTAACGTGAACGCTGGACGTTGGTTGTTGTTGACCGAAATCGATCGGCGCTCCTGATTCCGTGCCTTTCCTGTCAGGTGGCCGAGGTTAAAATCACCCCAGTTACGTTTCTCAAAATGGGAGTAAGAACATAAGAAATAGGAGCAGGAGTCGGCCATTCGGCCCCTCGAGCCTGCTCCGCCATTCAATAAGATCATGGCTGATCTGATCATGGACTCAGCTCCACTTCCCTGCCCACTCCCCATAAACCTTCACTCCCTTATCGCTCAAAAATATGTCTATTTCCGCCTTAAATGTCCCAGCCTCCACAGCTCTCTGGGGCAGAGAATTCCACAGATTTTCAACCCTCAGAGAAGAAATTCCTCCTCATCTCAGTTTTAAATTGGTGGCCCCTTATTCTGAGACTATGTCCCCTCCTTTTAGTGGAGTTATCCTCTCTGTATCCACCTTGTCGAGCCCTCTCAGAAACTTATAAGTTTCGATAAGATCACCTCTCGTTCTTCTGAACTCCAATGAGTAGAGGCCCAACCTACTCAACCTTTCCTCATGAGTCAACCCCTTCATCTCCGGGATCAACCAAGTGAACCTCCTCTGAACTGCCTCCAAAGCAAATATATCCTTTCGTAAATATGGAGGCCAGCACTGTACGGAGAGTAGACTTTACCGAGGTCGTTCGTGCTCCCAATCACCAAACAGAAATAAAGTTACTCGGTAACCATGGTGATCCGGGGAGGCTTAGAAGTCTCCCGAGAAGAGTCCGAGGGGAGAACCGATAGTGGTCTTTAACATTACGGAGCGGTTCCACAGGGGAGATGTAGAAAAGTTGTTTCCAATTGTGGGCGAGACCAGGACTAGAATCTTAGAAATTTACAGCACAGATGAAGGCCATTCGACCCATCGTGTTCGTGCCGGAACTCGAGGCCATCAATATCCGGCAGACACTAATAAACCCAATGGGGAATTCAGGAGAAACTTCTTTACCCAGAGAGCGGTGAGAATGTGGAACTCGCTGCCACAGGGAGGGGTTGAGGTGAATAGTATCGATGTATTTAAGGGGAAGCTGGATAAACACATGAGGGGGAAAGGAATAGAAGGATATGGTGATGGGGTGAGATGGAGAGGGGTGGGAGGGAGCTGGTGTGGAGCATAAACCCCGGCACGGAGCGGTGGGACATAAACCCCGGCACGGAGCGGTGGAGCATAAACCCCAGCACGGAGCGGTGGGACATAAACCCCGGCACGGAGCGGTGGGACATAAACCCCGGCACGGAGCGGTGGGACATAAACCCCGGCACGGAGCGGTGGAGCATAAACCCCGGCACGGAGCGGTGGGACATAAACCCCGGCACGGAGCGGTGGGACATAAACCCCGGCACGGAGCGGTGGGGCATAAACCCCGGCACGGAGCGGTGGGACATAAACCCCGGCACGGAGCGGTGGGACATAAACCCCGGCACGGAGCGGTGGGACATAAACCCCGGCACGGAGCGGTGGGGCATAAACCCCGGCACGGAGCGGTGGGGCATAAACCCTGGCACGGAGCGGTGGGGCATAAACCCCGGCACGGAGCGGTGGGACATAAACCCTGGCACGGAGCGGTGGGACATAAACCCCGGCACGGAGCGGTGGGGCATAAACCCCGGCACGGAGCGGTGGGGCCCAATGGCCTGTGTCTGGGCTGTAAATACTCTATGCAAGAACTACCCTCGACATTACAAGCCCCTGCCCTTTCCCCATGGCGATCTTCAGAAACACAACACTTCGCACACCAATGAATGACTTTTGAAAGTTATAAATGCAAGCCGGCATTTTGCTCTTGCCAACGGCAGGAAATTTCTCGGCCGCTCCCCCCCCCTCGCCCCCCCCCCCCCGCCCCCCCCCCGGGCGATCAGCGGAAACCCTGGAGAGATGCGTGAATGGGATTTACGGCGATCATACGCCGATGTTACATCTGCTGATTACTGGGTTGCCCGATGAAATTCCCAGCAGATGTTCGCACAGACAGCGCCGAGCGGAATGGCCGGCTAACTACTGTTCCTGGTGTGAGGAAATAACATTGCTCGGGAAACTGGGACAACACCGTGCTGTGGGATCTTCAACATCGACCAACGGGCGGGCCGAGTATCGGTCGTGAACGTCTATAAGGCTGTTAAAATCGTATACGGGATCATTAGCTTCGCATCGAATCCCTCCATGGCCCTCGCCCCCTCCCTATCTCTGTAATCTCCTCCAGCCCCACAACCCCCCCCGAGATCTCTGCGCTCCTCTAATTCTGCCCTCCTGAGCATCCCTGATTATAATCGCTCCACCATCGGTGGCCGTGCCTTCTGTCGCCTGGGCCCCAAGCTCTGGAACTCCCTCCCTAAACCTCTCCGCCTCTCTTTCCTCCTTCAAGACGCTCCTTAAAATATACTTCTTTGACCAAGCTTTTGGTCACCTGCGCCGATTTCTACTTATGTGGCTCGGTGTCAAATTTTTGTCGCATAATACTCCAGTGAAGCACCTTGGGCCATTTCACCAAGTTAAAGGCGTTATATAGATGCAAGTTGTTGTTGTTATAGAGGCAGAGAGTACAAAAGCAAGGAATTCACGCTCAACCTCTATCGGCCCCAGCTGGAGGATTGCGTCCAATTCTGGGCATCGCACTTTAGGAAGGATGTGAAGGCCTGGGAGAGGGGGCAGAGGAGATTCACCAGAATGGTTCCTGGGATGAGGGACTTTGGTTACTTGGATAGACTGGAGAAGCTGGGGTTGTTCTCCTTTGGAGCAGAGAAGGTTAAGGGGAGATTTAATCGAGGTCTTCAAAATGATGAGGGGGTTTGGATGGAGTGGATCGGGAGAAAGTGTTTCCAGTGGCCGGAGGATCAGTAGCCAGGGATACGGATTTAAGGAGATTGGCCAAAGATACCGAAGGGGAGAGGAGGAGTCTGTTTTTACGCGGCGAGTTGTTGTGATTGGCAACGCGCTGCCTGAAAGGGCGGTGGGAGCAGATTCAATAGTAACTTGCAAACAGGGGAAGTGGGTAATGTTGCAGGGCTGAGGGGGAGGAGCTGGGGGGGAGGCGGAGTGGGACGGATTGGGTCGCTCTGTCACAGAGCCGGCACAGGCTCGATGGGCCCAATGGCCTCCTCGACGCCAATGATTCTACTTCTCATCTGAAGGTGAAAGCAACAGGCAGCCCAGCGCTGCACTCGCGTGTCAGCCCAGGTTACACGTGTGAGTGGGTTTTCAACCCACAATCTGATTCAGAGACAGGCGCGGGCTGCGGGCAGATAATTCTATCTTGGAATGCTTTGATGCCACGAACACATCATTGGCCCGAGCCTCCAGACATGAAATCCTTTCAGTGAGAGAGTCACACATGAGTCATACAGATGATCAAAGCCTTTGAGCAGATGGAGTACAGCACAGGTCATCACCATGGTTTCCCCAACAGCATATCTCAACAACAACAACAACTTATATTTATATAACGCCTTCAGCATAGTAAAACGTCCCGCGGCGCTTCACAGGACCGATTATTAAAACTAAGACTGACACCGAACCACATAAGGAGATATTAGGACAGGTGACCAAAAGCTTGGTCAAAGAGGTAGGTTTTAAAGAAGAAAGAAAGACTTGCATTTCTATAGCGCCTTTCATGACCACCGATCGTCCCAAAGCGCTTTACAGCCAATGAAATACTTTTTGGAGTGTAGTCACTGTTGTAATGTGGGAAACGCAGCAGCCAATTTGCGCACAGCAAGCTCCCACAAACAGCAATGTGATAATGACCAGATAATCTGTTTTTATTGATGTTGATTGAGGGATAAATATTGGTCCTAGGACACCGGGGATAACTCCCCTGCTCTTCTTCAAAATAGTGCCATGGGATCTTTTACATCCACCCAAGAGAGCAGACGGGACCTCGGTTTAATGGCTCATCCAAAAGACGGCACCTCCGACAGTGCGGCACTCCTTCACTACTGCCCCTCCGACAGTGCGGCTCTCCCTCAGTACTGACCCTCCGACATTGCGGCTCTCCCACAGTACTGCCCCTCCGACATTGCGGCTCTCCCACAGTACTGCCCCTCCGACAGTGCAGCACTCCCTCAGTACTGACCCTCCGACAGTGCGGCACTCACTCAGTACTGCCCCTCTGACAGTGCGGCTCTCCCTCAGTACTGCCCCTCCGACAGTGCGGCGCTCCCTCAGTACTGCCCCTCCGACAGTGCGGCACTCCCTCAGTACTGCCCCTCCGACAGTGCGGCGCTCCCTCAGTACTGCCCCTCCGACAGTGCGGCACTCCCTCAGTACTGCCCCTCCGACAGTGCGGCGTTCCCTCAGTACTGCCCCTCCGACAGTGCGGCACTCCCTCAGTACTGCCCCTCCGACAGTGCAGCACTCCCTCAGTACTGCCCCTCCGACAGTGCGGCGTTCCCTCAGCACTGCAGTGGGAGTGTGAGCCTAGATTTTTGTGCTCAATTTCTGGAGTGGGACTTGAACCCACAACCTTTTGACTCAGAGACTAGAGTGTCACCCACTGAGCCACAGCTGATACTATTGTTAAGGAGCATCTTAAAGGAGGAAAGAGAGGCGGAGAGGTTTAGGGAGGGAGTTCCAGAGCTTGGGGCCCAGGCAGCTGAAGGCACGGCCACCGATGGTGGAGCGATTATAATCAGGGATACTCAGGAGGGCAGATTTGGAGGAGTGCAGAGATCTTGGGGGTTTATGGGGCTGGAGGAGATTACAGAGATAGGGAGGGGTGAGGGCCATGGAGGGATTTGTAAACAATGATGAGAATTTTAAAATTGAGGCGTTGTTTAACCAGGAGCCAATGTAGGTCAGCGAGCACAGGGAGTGATGGGTGAGTGGAACTCGGTGTGAGTTAGGACACGGGGCAGTGAGCACAGGGGGTGATGGGTGAGTGGGACTCGGTGCGAGTTAGGACACGGGGCAGTGAGCACAGGGGGTGATGGGTGAGCGGGACTCGGTGCGAGTTAGGACACGGGGCAGTGAGCACAGGGGGTGATGGGTGAGCGGGACTTGGTTGCGAGTTAGGACACGGGGCAGTGAGCACAGGGGGTGATGGGTGAGCGGGACTTGGTTGCGAGTTAGGACACGGGGCAGCAGAGTTTTGGATTGGCCGATGTTTATGGAGGGTGGAAGGTGGGACTAGCTGTAATCACCACGCATTATAATAATCACTGCACATTGTCACAGTCAGACTGTCCAAAGATCATTTATTTGGGGTGCTCGGATGCTGTGATTATCTGCAAACTTCAATCTGGATATAGCTGCCGTGTAAATGACCTACAATATTCGTAACTGGAACTGCAACTTCATTCGCTCTGCTGGAGGAGCCGTCTTTATGACGAGACTTTAAACCGAGGCCCCGTCTGCCCTCTCAGGTGGACTTGAAAGATCCCATGGTCACTATTGGAAGAAGAGCCGGGGACTCCAGGGGCCAATATTTATCCCGCAACCAACTTCACGAGAAAAACATGATCTGGTCATGATCACTGTTGTTGCTGTTTGTGGGAGCTTGCTGTGCGCAAATTGGTGGCGGCCTTTCCCACAATACAACAGCCGCTGTTAAGCGCTTTGAGATGTCCGATGGTCGAGGACGGCGCTATAGAAATGCAAATCTTTCGTTCTCTGGACTGGATTTTGGAAGCTCGGATCGAGCTGACTAAGGAGACAGGACACACCCCAGTGGGGTGTAATTCTGGCTGGGGGGGGCAGATCTGGGGAAATTCTGTGTCTTGGCCTGTGATGTGCCTCGCTCTAACCCGCCCCCCCTCCCTCTTGCCTTCCTCCACAAAGCACCTTCTCACTGAACTTTAAAGGTCAGGCTAGGGGGTGGTGTTTAAAGAAAAGGCATCCACCAAGGAAGCATGCTGGTAGGGAGCATTGCTTCACTGCTGTGGACAGCACCGATTGGCTAAATCACATTCCGTGTCCGGGCATCTCGCATTGTCAACAGCCAGTTGATTTTGAAAGTATTTACTCTCTCGTTTTTCATTTTGTGAAGACGCTATCGCTTTTGTTCTTGTTTTTTAAGTGACCTTCATCCATCTTGTCTCGCTGTGCTACGCTTCAAAGGATAATTGGTCTCCTCTCTGGGCTCCGTCAGTGCTGCTCTAAGGAGAGGCGAAGAAGCATTCTTCTATATATATACCTGCATTGGAGGCAGTTCAGAGAAGGTTCACCCGGTTGATTCCTGAGCTGAGGGAGTTGTCATATGAGGAAAGGTTGAGCAGGTTGGGCCTAAAAGCATTGGAGTTTAGAAGAATGAGAGGTGATCTTATTGAAACATATAAGATTCTGAGGGGGCTCGACAGGGTAGATGCAGAGAGGATGTTTCCCCTTGCGGGGGAGTCTAGAACTAGGGGGCATAGTCTCAGAATAAGGGGCCGCCCATTTAAAACGGAAATGAGGAGGAATTTCTTCTCTGAGGATTGTAAATCTGTGGAATTCTCTGCCCCAGAGAGCTGTGGAAGCTGGGACATTGAATATATTTAAGGTGGAGATAGACAGATTTTTGAGCGATAAGGGAATGAAGGGTTATGGGGAGCGGGCGGGGAAGCGGAGCTGAATCCATGATCAGGTCAGCCACGATCTTATTGAATGGCGGAGCAGGCTTGAGGGGCCGAATGGCCGACTCCTGCTCCTAATTCTTATGTTCTTATGTTCATTCAGCAACAGGCCTTCCTTCCAATCTCCACAACCCCCTCCCCCCATCTCCGAAAGATTGTGAGAGTAAACCAATCCCCTGTCACTTGGTGGCACCCCTTGGTGGTGAGCTGGCAAATTACCCCTGTACACTGTTTGGGAATTTTCAAACACTACTTACACAGGATATATAGCTCAGGAACAGGCCATTCGGCCCAACCAGTCCATGCCGGCGTTTATGCTCCACTCGAGCCTCCTCCCGTCTTTCCTCATCTAAATCTATCAGCATAACCCTCTATTCCCTTCTCCCTCATGTGTTTATCCAGCTTCCCCTTAAATACATCGATACTATTCACCTCAACCCCTCCCTGTGGCAGCGAGTTCCACATTCTCACTGCTCTCTGGGTAAAGAAGTTTCTCCTGAATTCCCCATTGGATTTCTGGGTGACTGTCTGATATTGATGGCCTCTAGTTATACTCTCCCCCACAAGTGGAAACATTCTCTCTGTATCCACTCTATCAAAACCTTTCAGCATTTGAAAGACCTCTATTAGGTCACCCTTCAGTCTTTTTTCAAGAGCAAAGAGACCCAGCCTGTTCATCCTTTCCTGATATGTATATCCTCGCATTTCTGGTATCATCCTTATAAATCTCTGCACCCTCTCCAGTGCCTTTATATCCCTTTTACAATATGGCGACCAGAACTGTGCACAGTGCTCCAAGTGTGGTCTAACCACGGTTCGATACAGGTTTAGCATAACATCCCTACTGTTAAACTAAATATTTTTGGGGTATTTTGTTCCTGTTATTTGCAGTGCACTAGTTAACATAGAAACATAGAAAATAGGAGCACTAGTAGGCCATTCGGCCCTTCGAGTCTGCACCGCCATTCAATATGATCATGGCTGATCCTCTATCTCAACACCACAGTCCTGCTTTTTCCCCGTACCGCTTGATGCCCTTTGTGTCTAGAAATCTATCTCTCTCCCTCTTAACTATATTCAGTGACTTGGCCTCCACAGCCTTCTGTGGTAGAGAATTCCACAGGTTCACCACCCACTGAGTGAAAACATTTCTCCTCATATCGGTCTAGGATTATGAGGGGGCTTGACAAGGTGGATGCAGAGAGGATGTTTCCACTGATGGGGGAGACTAGAACTAGGGGGCACGATCTTAGAATAAGGGGCCGCCCATTTAAAACTGAGATGAGGAGGAATATCTTCTCTCAGAGGGTTGTGAATCTGTGGAATTCGCTGCCTCAGAGAGCTGTGGAAGCCGGGACATTGAATAAGTTTAAGACAGAGAAAGACAGTTTCTTAACCGATAAGGGAATAAGGGGGCGGGCAGGGAAGTGGAGCTGAGTCCATGATTGGATCAGCCATGACCGTATTAAATGGCGGAGCAGGCTCGAGGGGCCCGTATGCCTGACTCCTGCTCCTATTTCTTATGTTCTTATGTTCTAACGTGTTTGCGTCAAATTCCTGTGCTGATAGATTGTTAACTTTGTTAAAATGTTGGAAATTATTTGCAAGTACATTACCCACTGCGTTAAAATTCCGATCATTCGAATAGTCCTTTGCTCACATTCCACCATCTAACATCTGCAAAGCTGCTGAATAACTCATGTCTGCCATTGTAAGTTACCAGGGGTAGCTTGCTGTGTGAGCAATCATTGAATCCCTTTTTATATCGTTGTACAGAGCCTCGGCCAAACCCCGCTCGGAGTCACTGCGTCCAGTCCTGGGCCCCGCCCCTCGGGGTGGATATATCGGCCTCGGGGGGGCGGGGCGAGCAGCGCACATTCACCAGAATCATACCCGGGGCTGAAAGGGTTAAACTCCGAGGACAGGTTGCACAGACTGGGCTGTGTTCCCTCGAGTGTGGAAGATTAAGGGGCGATCTAATCGAGGTGTTTACGATGATTAAAGGAGTTGATGGGGTCGATCGAGAGAAACTATTCCCTCTGGTGGGGGGAGTCCAGAACAAGGGGGCGTCACCTTAAAATTAGAGCCCGGCCGTTCAGGGTGATGTCAGGGAGCACTTCTTCACACAAAGGGTGCTGGGAATCTGGAACTCTCTCCCCCAAAACGCTGCTGAGGCTGGGGGGGTGGGGGCAGCGGGGGGGGGGGGGGGCAATTGAAAATTTCAAAACTGAGATTGATAGGTTTTTGTTGGGGATTAAAAGGTAAAGGATCAAGGTAGGTAGATGGAGTTAAGATACAGATCAGCCATCATCATCATCATCATCATAGGCAGACCCTCGGAATCGAGGAAGACTTGCTTCCACTCTAAAAGTAAGTCCTTAGGTGACTGTACAGTCCAATAGGGGAACCACAGTCCCTGTCACAGGTGGGACAGACAGTGGTTGAGGGAAGGGGAGGGTGGGACTGGTTTGCCGCACGCTCCTTCCGCTGCCTGCGCTTGGTTTCTGCATGCTCTCGGCGACGAGACTCGAGGTGCTCAGCGCCCTCCCGGATGCACTTCTTCCACTTAGGGCGGTCTTTGGCCAGGGACTCCCAGGTGTCGGTGGGGATGTTGCATTTTATCAGGGAGGCTTTGAGGGTGTCCTTGTAACGTTTCCTCTGCCCACCTGGGGCTCGTTTGCCACGAAGGAGTTCCGAGTAGAGCGCTTGCTTTGGGAACCTCGTGTCGGGAGTCGGACAATGTGGCCCTGCCCAGCGGAGCTGGTCGAGTGTGGTCAGTGCTTCAATGCTGGGGAAGTTGGCCTGAGCGAGGACACTAATGTTGGTGTGTCTGTCCTCCCAGGGGATTTGTAGGATCTCATTGAATGGCGGGACAGGTTCGAGGGGCCGAATGGCCTCCTCCTGTTCCCATGTTTTGTAACAACCAATACCTACGAAGCAAAATGAAATTAAATACACACAAACCACACTGTGGTGTTTAGGCTCAGTGTGTGTGAACCTTTTTGTGGTTTTTTTGCAGTTGTAAAGCAGGATACAATGGAGAGAGGTGCCAACACATGGTGCTCACGTCCCACACCACACCAAAGTCGGAACGATACTTGTACCTGGCCGTGGGGATCGGGATCGGACTGTTCCTCAGTGCCTTCGCTGTTATTCTATATTACTGTGTTCGACAAAGGTACGCCCCGTGACAGAGGCCAGCTCGCCTTGCAGCTCACCCTTTTCAAAAAAGATAGACTTGCATTTATATAGCGCCTTTCATGACCACCGGACGTCCCAAAGCGCTTTACAGCCAATGAAGTGCTTTTTGAAGTGTAGCCATTGTTGTAATGTGGGAAACGCGGCAGCCAATTTGCGCACAGCAAGCTCCCACAAATAGCAATGTGATAATGACCAGATAATCTGTTTTTGTTATATTGATTGAGGGCCCCAGGACACTGGTGATAACTCCCCTGCTCTTCTTCGAAATAGTGCCGTGGGATCTTTTACATCCACCTGAGAGAGCAGATGGGACCTCGGTTTAATGTCTCAGAAAGACGGCATCTCTGACAGTGCAGCACTCCCTCAGTACTGCCCCTTCGACAGTGCGGCACTCCCTCAGTACTGCCGCTCCGACAGTGCAGCACTCCCTCAGTACTGCCCCTCCGACAGTGCGGCACTCCCTCAGTACTGCCCCTCCGACAGTGCAGCACTCCCTCAGTACTGCCCCTCCGACAGTGCCGCACTCCCTCAGTACTGCCCCTCCGACAGTGCGCCGCTCCCTCAGTATCACCCCTCCGACAGTGCGGCACTCCCTCAGTACTGCCCCTCCGACAGTGCAGCACTCCCTCAGTACTTCCCCTCCGACAGTGCAGCACTCCCTCAGTACTGCCCCTCCGACAGTGCGGCACTCCCTCAGTACTGCCCCTCCGACAGTGCGGCACTCCCTCAGTACTGCCTCTCCGACAGTGCGGCGCTCCCTCAGCACTGCCCCTCCAGCAGTGCAGCACTCCCTCAGTACTGCCCCTCCAGCAGTGCAGCACTCCCTCAGTACTGCCGCTCCGACAGTGCAGCACTCCCTCAGTACTGCCCCTCCAGCAGTGCGCCGCTCCCTCAGTATCACCCCTCCGACAGTGCGGCACTCCCTCAGTACTGCCCCTCCGACAGTGCAGCACTCCCTCAGTACTTCCCCTCCGACAGTGCAGCACTCCCTCAGTACTGCCCCTCCGACAGTGCGGCACTCCCTCAGTACTGCCCCTCCGACAGTGCGGCACTCCCTCAGTACTGCCGCTCCGACAGTGCGGCGCTCCCTCAGCACTGCCCCTCCAGCAGTGCAGCACTCCTTCAGCACTGCACCGGTGCATCAGCCTGGATTTGTGTGCTCGAGTTCCTGGAGTGGGACTTGAACCCACATCGGACTCAGAGGCGAGAGTGCTGCCCACTGAGCCACGACTGACACTTACCGAGTTACTGGGAGGGAAAGGGACAGGGGGATTGGTTATAGGGATTGCAGGTGCAATGAGCAAGCAGTGGCACTATGGGCCGAAGGGCCTCCTTCGCGTGGGGTAAACCTCCGCTGTCCGCTGTTTAGCGTTCTGACGCCGATTGTCCTTGTTCTCAGGTGCCAGGAATCAAAAACAACCTACAGTAAATGCTCGGGCGTAGCAAGTGTTTGACTGGGAGTCTATTGGATGGCAATAGGCAAACTAATTGTTGGTGGTCGTATTACCGAACAGCATTGCATTTTCGTGAAACCCAACTGGGACCAAGAACTGGCGAAGAATTGAACTCCGGACTTTCGCGACACCACAGCATGGAACTCATCACCGAGCATCTCCTGCAAGCTCCCATGGCCTGAGATCCTTGAATGCAACGCGGCAACATTTATTAACTGTAACTTGCATTTATATAGCGCCTTTAACATAGTAAAACATCCCGAGGAGCTTCACAGGAGCATTATAAGAACATAAGAAATAAGAGCAGGAGTCGGCCATTCGGCCACTTGAGCCTGCTCCGCCATTCAATAAGTGGAAATGTTTGAAGGACACCCTCAAAGCCTCCCTGATAAAGTGCAACATCCCCACCAACACCTGGGAGTCCCTGGCCAAAGACCGCCCTAAGTGGAGGAAGGGCATCCGGGAGGGCGCTGAGCACCTCGAGTCTCGTCGCCGAGAGCATGCAGAAACCAAGCGCAGGCAGCGGAAGGAGCGTGCGGCAAACCAGTCCCACCCTCCCCTTCCCTCAACCACTGTCTGTCCCACCTGTGACAGAGACTGTAATTCCCGTATTGGACGGTTCAGTCACCTGAGAACTCACTTTTAGAGTGGAAGCAGGTCTTCCTCGATTCTGAGGGACTGCTTATGATGATGATGATCATGGCTGATCTGATCATGGACTCAGCTCCACTTCCCCGCCCGCTCCCTTTTGTTATCAAACAAAATTTGACACCGATCCACATAAGGAGATATTAAAGTAAATGACCTACTGCTGGGTTGAAGAGGCAAGTTTCAAAGAACGTCTTAAAGGAGGAAAGAGGGTTAGAGAGGCGGAGAGGTTTAGGGAGGGAGTTCCAGAGCTTGGGGCCCAGGCAACAGAAGGCACGGCCACCGATGGTGGAGCGATTATAATCAGGGATGCTCAAGAGGGCAGAAATGGAGGAACGCAGACATCTCGGGGGGTTGTGGGGCTGGAGGGGATTACAGAGATAGGGAGGGGGCGAGGGCTATGGAGGGATCTGAAAACAAGAATGAGAATTTTGAAATTGAGGCATTGCTTAACCGGGAGCCAATGTAAGTCAGCAAACACAGGGGGTGATGGGTGAGTGGGACTTGGTGTGAGTTAGGACACGGGTCAGCAAGCACAGGGGGTGATGGGTGAGCGGGACTCGGTGTGAGTTAGGGCACGGGACAGTGAGCACAGGGGGTGACGGGTGAGCGGGACTCAGTGTGAGTTAGGACATGGGGCAGTGAGCACAGGGGGTGATGGGTGAGTGGGGTTCAGTGCGAGTTAGGACACAGGGCAGTGAGCACAGGGGGTGATGGGTGAGTGGGGCTCGGTGCGAGTTAGGACACGGGGCAGCGAGCACAGGGGGTGATGGGTGAGCGGGACTTGGTGCGAGTTAGGACACGGGGCAGCGAGCACAGGGGGTGATGGGTGAGTGGGACTTGGTGCGAGTTAAGACACGGGGCTGCGAGCACAGGGGGTGATGGGTGATTGGGACTCGGTGCGAGTTAGGACACGGGGCAGTGAGCACAGGGGGTGATGGGTGAGTGGGACTCGGTGCGAGTTAGGACACGGGGCAGCGAGCACAGGGGGTGATGGGTGAGTGGGACTTGGTGCGAGTTAGGACACGGGGCAGCGAGCACAGGGGGTGATGGGTGAGCGGGACTAGGTGTGAGTTAGGACACGGGGCAGTGAGCACAGGGGGTGATGGGTGAGCGGGACTCGGTGCGAGTTAGGACACGGGGCAGTGAGCACAGGGGGTGATGGGTGAGCGGGACTCGGTGCGAGTTAGGACATGGGTCAGTGAACACAGAGGGTGATGGGTGAGCGGGACTTGGTTGCGAGTTAGGACACGGGCTGCCGAGTTTTGGATCACCTGTAGTTTACGTAGGGTAGAATGTGGGAGGCCAGCCAAGAGTGCATTGGAATAGTCAAGTCTGGAGTTAACAAAAGCATGGATGAGGGTTTCAGCAGCGGATGAGCTGAGGCAGGGGCGGAGATGAGCAATGTTACGGAGGTGGTATAAGCTAATATGTAAATAATAACGGGCTGAATCGCTCTGTACATATTCCCCCTCCCCCTCCCCCCAGGGTCTCGACAGCTGTAGGTATGCCCGCCAATGGTGGGGCAATGGAAATCGGGGGATACTCAAGAGACCCGAATTGGAGGAGCGCCCAGATCTCGGGGAGGTTGTAGGGCTGAAGGAGGTTACAGAGGTCGGGAGGTGAGGAGGCCAGGGAGGGGATTTGAAAATAAAGATGAGAATTCTACATTTGAGCCAGAGGTTGGTTACATTGGTGTGTTTCTGGAAAGGCTGCTTTACTGACAACAGCTGATCGTTGTTGAGGCCGGGTACGGGCATCCGTTGAGATTCCGTTTAGACTTTCTGCAATGAGGCACAACATTGGGTCTGGTTGGGAGGGGGGATCACCAGGAACTGGGAGTTCCGTCAGCGCCAGGTTCTGATTGTCCTTCACTGTAATATCCCAGTGACAATCTGAGAGGCGGCTCACCTCAATTGAGAGGGTCCCTCAGTTTCCACCTCCGCTATCGTGCCCTAGATCCCTCAAGCACTTTGAGGCTGTTCAAGGTCCGTCCTGCCCAGACTCACACTCAGATGCTTGTACTCCCAGTCTGTGTCCAGGCTTCCAGGTGAACAGGGGACAGAATTGCTGGAGTCTGCTCTGCCGGTTAAGCTATTAGCTCAGTAGAATCATAAAAATTTACAGCACGGAAGGAGGCCATTTCGGCCAATTGTGTCCGCACCGGCCGACAAAGAGCCATCCAGCCTAATACCTCAGTAACCGGATTAAAAGAAACAGAAAGACTTGCATTTCTATAGCGCCTGTCACGACCACCAGACGTCTTAAAGCACTTTACAGCCAATGAAGTACTTTTGTGGTGTAGTCACTGTTGTAATGTGGGAAACGCAGCAGCCAATTTGCGCACAGCAAGCTCCCACAAACAGCAATGTGATAATGACCCGATAATCTGTTTTTTTGTTCTGTTGATTGAGGGATAAATATTGGTTCCAGGACGCTGGGGATAACTCCCCCGCTCTTCTTCGAAATAGTGCCGTGGGATCTTTTACATCCACCTGAGAGAACAGATGGGGCCTCGGTTTAACGTCTCATCCAAAATTTGGCACCTCCGACAGTGCGGCACTCTTTCAGTACTGCCCCTCTGACAGTGCAGCGCTCCCTCAGTACTGCCCCTCTGACAGTGCGGCACTCCCTCAGTACTGCCCCTCCGACAGTGCGGCACTCCCTCAGTACTGCCCCTCCGACAGTGCGGCACTCCCTCAGTACTGCCCCTCCGACAGTGCGGCACTCCCTCAGTACTGCCCCTCCGACAGTGCGGCACTCCCTCAGTACTGCCCCTCTCACAGTGCAGCTCTCCCTCAGTACTGCCCCTCCGACAGTGAGGCACGCCCTCAGCACTGCCCCTCTGACAGTGCGGCGCTCCCTCAGCACTGCCCCTCCGACAGTGCGGCGCTCCCTCAGTACTGCCCCTCCGACAGTGCGGCTCTCTCTCAGTACTGCCTCTCCAACAGTGCAGCTCTCCCTCAGTACTGCCTCTCCGACAGTGCGGCGCTCCCTCAGTACTGCCTCTCCGACAGTGCGGCTCTCCCTAAGTACTGCCCCTCTGACAGTGCGGTGCTCCCTCAGCACTGCCCCTCCGACAGTACGGCGCTCCCTCAGTACTGCCCCTCTGACAGTGCGGCGCTCCCTCAGCACTGCACTGGGAGTGTCAGCCTAGATTTTATGCTCAAGTCCCTTGAGTGGGACTTGAACCCACAACTTGGCGACTCGGAGGTGAGAGTGCTGCCCACTGAGCCATGGCTGACCTCTGATTACTGTGGAACCTGCTTACCCTTCCTGAGCAGTCCTGCCCTCTGCCCCTTACAGCCTCAGAACTTGCTCCCTGACCCAGTGATATCAAAGTGAAGTCCGTGCTGGCTGTACAACCAACATTACACATTGTCGATATTTATTCGTTGATACAAATAAATTATTTTTTATCCTAATGTATAATCCACTATGTATCAAGTTAAACCTACTGCTGTAAAAACAATATATTTCTAATAAAACTTTTACAAAGCTGCTTCTGCTTGAGTGAACACCGTCTCTATCCATGGAACCTGGATCAAGTTCTAGTTGTTGGGCTCTGTCGGGTTTCTTCTTGAACCGCAGCAGTCCGTGTGGTGAAGGCGCTCCCACAGCGCTGTTAGGGAGGGAGTTCCAGGATTCTGTCCCAGCGACTATCCCCATAATCCCTCGATTCCCTTAATATCCAAAAATCTATCGATCTCAGCCTTGAATATACTCAATGACTGAGCCTCCACAGCCCTCTGGGGCCAAGAATTCCAAAGATGCACCACCCTCTGAGTGAAGAAATTCCTCCTCATCTCAGTCCTAAATGGCCGACCCCTTATCCTGAGACTGTGACCCTTGGCTTAACGTCATGGTCCTCAGGAATGGCTGGTTAGGGCGGGGCCTCTGCCCGCTCACACAGGGCCATCAGCAGAAGAGGGGGTGGATTGTGGACTCTCCACATGGAAAATTCCCACGGCCTCAGCCCTCAGAGTGTCCGGTGACCCAGTGTGAGGTTATGGGGGGCTGTGCACCTTGCCAGGCTATGAGGGAAGTATCAGGACGTGCATGGAGCTTCAGGTCAGCATCCGTGCCAGCGTTAATCTTCCCCCATCAGCCTCCTCCCACCCTCCTCCATCTCACACTATTGGTATAACCTGCAATTCAACAACTTACATTTATACAGCACCTTTAACCTGGAAAAACATCCTAAGAACATAAGAAATAGGAGCAGGAGCCGGCCACCTGGCCCCTCGAGCCTGCTCCACCATTCAATAAGATCATGGCTGATCTGATCATGGACTCAGCTCCACTTCCCCGCCCGCTTCCCATAACCCCTTACTCCCTTATCGCTCAAAAATCTGTCTATCTCCGCCTTAAATATATTCAATGACCCAGCCTCCACAGCCCTCTGGGGCAGAGAATTCCACAGATTTACAAACCTCTGAGAGAAGAAATTCCTCCTCATCTCAGTTTTAAATGGGCGACCCCTTATTCTGAGACTATGTCCCCTAGTTTTAGTTTCCCCTATCAGTGGAAATATCCTCTCTGCATCCACCTTGTCGAGCCCCCTCATTATCTTATATGTTTCAATAAGATCACCTCTCATTCTTCTGAATTCCAATGAGTATCGGCCCAACCTACTCAACCTATCTTCATAAGTCAACCCCCTCAACTCAGGAATCAACCGAGTGAACCTTCTCTGAACTGCCTCCAATTCAAGTATATCCTAAGGCGCTTCACAGGAGTATTTGCCAATTTGCCTTTTAAGACAGAGATCGATAGATTTTTGCATATTAAGGGAATCAAAAAGGCAAAATTTTATCCCGAGCCCATAAGTAGAAATTAGCGTAGGTGACCAAAAACTTGGGCAAAGAGGTATGTTTTATGCAGCGTCTTGAAGGAGGAAAGAGAGGTAGAGAGGCGGAGAGGTTTATGGAGCGAGTTCCAGAGCTTGGGGCCCAAGCAGCTGAGTTTATCCCGCTCTCTCCCTCATGTGTTTATCCAGCTTCCCCTTAAATACATCGATACTATTCACCTCAACCCCTCCCTGTGGCAGCGAGTTCCACATTCTCACCGCTCTCTGGGTAAAGAAGTTTCTCCTGAATTCCCCATTGGGTTTATTACCGTCTTATATATTTCTGACTCCTCGTTCTGGTTTTCCCACATGTAGGACATCTTCTCTACGCCAAGCTATCGAACCCCTTCATAATCTTAAAGACCACTATCAGTTCGCCCCACAGCCTTCTCCTTTCTAGAGAAAAGTGCCCCAGCCCGTTCATCCTTTCCGGACAGTTATAATCTCTCAGTTCTGGTATTATCCTCGTAATTAGCATTTTTTTGCACCTTCACCAAAGCCTCTACATCCTTTCTCCAAGAACATAAGAATCAGGAGCAGGAGTCAGCCATTCGGCCCCTCGAGCCTGGTCCGCCATTCAATAAGACCACGACTGATCTTCTACCTCAACTCCACTTTCCCGCCCGATCCCCATATCCCTCGATTCCCTTAATATCCAAAAATCTATCGATCTTGGCCTTGAATATACTCAAAGACTGAGCCTCCACAGCCCTCTGGGGCAGAGAATTCCAAAGATTCACCACCCTCTGAGTGAAGAAGTTTCTCCTCATCTCAGTCCTAAATGGCCGACCCCTTATCCTGAGACTGTGACCCCTGGTTCTAGACTCCCCAGCCCAGGGGAAACATCCTCCCTGCATCTACCCTGTCAAGCCCTGTAAGAATAATACGGAGACCAGAACTGTGCACCGTGCTCCAAGTGTTCTCCAACCAAAGTTCTGTACAAGTTTAACATAACTTCTCTGCTTCTCAATTTTCTTAAGCTCCCGATCCATGGCTTTGATGATAAATTCGGAATGAGTTGGAGTTTGCGCTTGTAACATCGTCCTTTGGCAGGTGCATCAACCAGGCACTGACCGAAGGCACTGTGGGTGAATCATCTGCGGGATGCAATTCCTGGGAGTTGTCCACGTGTGCTGTGAAAATGGATCCATATCCTGGAGTTCAGCCCAATTATCCCAGTGATCAGGGAGAAATCTTCACACAACGTTTTCTTGGAGGTTTAAGAAAATAGAAAGATTTACATAGCACTTATGTAGCAATTTTCACAACCTCAGGACGTCCCTAAGCGCTTGCAATTGAAAAAGTACTTTTGGAGTGTAGTCACTGTTGTAATGTAGGAAACACGGCAGCCAATTTGCGCACAGCAAGCTCCCACTAACAGCAATGTGATAATGACCAGATAATCTGTTTTAGTGACATGGGATCTTTTATGTCCACCTGAGAGTGGACTCCTTGTTTTACGTCTCATCCAAAAGACAGCGCTTCCGACAGTGCAGCACTCCCTCAGTACTGCCCCTCCGACAGTGCGGTGCTCCCTCAGTACTGTCCCTCCGACAGTGCGGCTCTCCCTCAGTACTGCCCCTCCGACAGTGTGGCTCTCCCTCAGTACTGCCCCTCCGACAGTGCGGCGCTCCCTCAGTACTGCCCCTCCGACAGTGCGGCACTCCCTCAGTACTGCCCCTCCGACAGTGTGGCCCTCCCTCAGTACTGCCCCTCCGACAGTGCGGCCCTCCCTCAGTACTGCCCCTCCGACAGTGCTGCGCTCCCTCAGTACTGCCCCTCCGACAGTGCGGCACTCCCTCAGTACTGCCCCTCCGACAGTGCGGCCCTCCCTCAGTACTGCCCCTCCGACAGTACGGTACTCCCTCAGTACTGCCCCTCCGACAGTGCTGCGCTCCCTCAGTACTGCCCCTCCGACAGTGCGGCACTCCCTCAGTACTGCCCCTCCGACAGTGCGGCACTCCCTCAGTACTGCCCCTCCGACAGTACGGTATTCCCTCAGTACTGCCCCTCCGACAGTGCTGCGCTCCCTCAGTACTGCCCCTCTGACAGTGCAGCACTCCCTCAGTACTGCCCCTCTGACAGTGCGGTGTTCCCTTAATACTGCCCCTCCGACAGTGCGTTGCTTCCTCAGTACTGCCCCTCCGACAGTGCGGCACTCCCTCAGTACTGCTCCTCCGACAGTGCGGCACTCCCTCAGTACTGCACCTCTGACAGTGCGGCACTCCCTCAGTACTGCACCTCTGACAGTGCGGCACTCCCTCAGTACTGCACCTCTGACAGTGCGGCGCTCCCTCAGTACTCGAGTTATGCGTTCAAGTGTCTGGAGTGAGACTGGAACCCACGACCTTCTGACTCCGAGTGCTGCCCACTGAGCCACGGCTGACCCTTTGGGGCGGAATTACATATTGGCACACGTTTCCGCCAGCCCTTGCCGGAACTGACAGCCTCCCTCGCGATGGGTTTGGCACCGGGCTGAATTCCATCACTATTATTCTAAGTTCTGATTGTTCCTGGTGTTGCAAGTTCAGGCTTGAGCTGACTCTCTGTTAATACCTGCGCAAACCTCGATAGGAGTGGGCAGAGCCACCCGAGCTGGGTTTGTTCTCCGGACTCCGAGAGAGAAGAAGCTTTCAGGATCCAGCAGTTCCCGGGGGAAATACTGTGTGCCCCAGTGTTTACCTGTGAAGACCACGCTCTCCCCCGGTACCATGGCCATCGACAGGCACTATTGCACCCTGCTCCTTCTTCTGGGTAAGAACAGTATCTGAAATGGTTTTGATGAGCTGCTGTAACAATGGGGTAGGGAGTGATGTTACATTGTACACACAAGCCACAATCGATCGCTGATAATTTCCTTGGCCAGTTTAACAGGCAAATCTGTTGAACAGTCAAACGAGGTTAAGTTTTCGGGCAATTAGCTGCCGGAGTACAGCTTTGAGCGCCTGTGGACACAGAATGTAGACGCATTACGCTCAATTTTCCATTGCGTTTAAAGGACGGGGAATGTCTGGGGTGCTACCCAACACGTGAGCTGGAATTCCCCATGAGCTCACCCATCGGCTGAAGTTTTTCCCGGGAGAGTTAAACGGCCCCTGAACTATCCGGGTATACTTTCTCCCCTCTTCATCCAAAGCACAAATGTTTTACTGCTATTTGTTAACTGCGCCGAGAGATTAATGGGTTGCTACAAGATGCTCTTTTACTCTGGCGTAAAAATAAAACGGGGAAGGTGGCTCAACTGTGGCTAACAAGGGAAATTAAGGATAGTGTTAAATCCAAGGAAGAGGCATATAAACTGGCCAGAAAAAGCAGCAAACCTGAGGACTGGGAGAAATTTAGAATTCAGCAGAGGAGGACAAAGGGTTTAATTAGGAGGGGGAAAATAGAGTATGAGAGGAAGCTTGCAGGGAACATAAAAACTGACTGCAAAAGCTTCTATAGATATGTGAAGAGAAAAAGATTAGTGAAGACAAACTTAGGTCCCTTGCAGTCAGATTCAGGTGAATTTATAATGGGGAACAAAGAAATGGCAGACCAACTGAACAAATACTTTGGTTCTGTGTTCACGAAGGAAGACACAAATAACCTTCCGGAAATACTAGCGGACCGAGGGTCGAGTGAGAAGGAGGAACTGAAGGAAATTGTGTTACGGAAATTGATGGGATTGAAGGCTGATAAATCCCCAGGGCCTGATAGTCTGCATCGCAGAGTACTTAAGGAAGTGGCCCTAGAAATAGTGGATGCATTGGTGATCATTTTCCAACAGTCTATCGACTCTGAATCAATTCCTATGGACTGGAGAGTAGCTAATGTAACCCAACTTTTTAAAAAAGGAGGGAGATAGAAAACAGGGAATTATCGACCGGTTAGAATGACATCGGTAGTGGGGAAAATGTTGGAATCAATTATTAAAGATGAAATAGCAGCGCATTTGGAAAGCAGTAACAGGATTGGTCCAAGTCAGTATGGATTTATGAAAGGGAAATCATGCTTGACAAATCTAGAATTTTTTGAGGATGTAACTAGTAGAGTGGACAAGGGAGAACCAGTAGATGTGGTGTATTTGGACTTTCAAAAGGCTTTTGACAAGGTCCCACACAAGAGATTGATGTGCAAAATTAAAGCACATGGTACTGGGGGTAATGTATTGACGTGGATAGAGAACTGGTTGGCAGACAGGAAGCAAAGAGTAGGAATAAACGTGTCCTTTTCAGAATGGCAGACAGTAACTAGTGGGGTGCCTCAAGGTTCAGTGCTGGGACCCCAGCTATTTACAATATACATTAATGATTTAGATGAAGGAATTGAATGTAATATCTCCAAGATTGCAGATGACACTAAGCTGGGTGGCAGTGTGAGCTGTGAGGAGGATGCTAAGAGGCTGTAGGGTGACTTGGACAGGTTAGGTGAGTGGGCAAATACATGGCAGATGCAGTATAATGTGGATAAATGTGAGGTTATCCACTTTGGTGGCAAAAACAGGAAGGCAGAATATTATCTGAATGGTGACAGATTAGGAAAAGGGGAGGTGCAACGAGACCTGGGTGTCATGGTTCATCAGTCATTGAAGGTTGGCATGCAGGTACAGCAGGCGGTGAAGAAAGCAGGTGGCCTTCATAGCGAGAGGATTTGAGTATAGGAGCAGGGAAGTCTTACTGCAGCTGTACAGAACCTTGGTGAGGCCACACCTTGAATATATTTTCGTCTCCTAATTTGAGGGGACGAGTATGTACCTGTACATACCGGAGCGGGATATCACTGTATATTTATGAGGGTTTGAATGGCCATAATCACTGTGTGTAACAGCCTTGTTGCTATGTGTATCAAGCTAATGAAAAGTGCCCCATTTTCGGTTCTGTGATGTATGAGGAATGCAGTGCCTCGCCCACACTAAACTACTTGTAGGCTTCAACAAAGAGGTGGACTGTCATAGGGTTGAACCAGATCAGAGGTGTTGAGTGCCAACCAGAACAAAACATACTTGGTACTGAATTATTTTCTGTGACATGTTGTGAGTTAAACCTTCGACTCCAGGTGTTGCAGGCAATATCCTTTGAATACCAGCGATGCAACTGTCAGCTAATGGCCCAGTGCGCAGTACTCTCGCCTCTGAGTCAGAAGGTCGTGGGTTCAAGTCCCACTCCAGGGACTGAGCACAAATATCCAGGCTGATACTCCCATGGAGTGCTGGGAGCGCTGCACTGTCGGAGAGGCAGTACTGAGGGAGCGCCGCACTGTCGGAGGGGCAGTACTGAGGGAGCGCCGCACTGTCGGAGGGGCAGTACTGAGGGAGCGCCGCACTGTCAGAGTGGCAGTACTGAGGGAGCGCAGCACTGTCGGAGGGGCAGTACTGAGGAAGCGCCGCACTGTCGGAGGGGCAGTACTGAGGGAGCGCCGCACTGTCGGAGGGGCAGTACTGAGGGAGCGCCGCACTGTCGGAGGGGCAGTACTGAGGGAGTGCCGCACTGTCGGAGGGGCAGTACTGAGGGAGTGCCGCACTGTCGGAGGGGCAGTACTGAGGGAGCGCCGCACTGTCGGAGGGGCAGTACTGAGGGAGCGCCGCACTGTCGGAGGGGCAGTACTGAGGGAGCGCCGCACTGTCGGAGGGGCAGTACTGAGGGAGCGCCGCACTGTCGGAGGGGCAGTACTGAGGGAGCGCCGCACTGTCGGAGGGGCAGTACTGAGGGAGCGCCGCACTGTCGGAGGGGCAGTACTGAGGGAGTGCCGCACTGTCGGAGGGGCAGTACTGAGGGAGCGCCGCACTGTCAGAGTGGCAGTACTGAGGGAGCGCAGCACTGTCGGAGGGGCAGTACTGAGGGAGAGCCGCACTGTCGGAGGGGCAGTACTGAGGGAGCGCCGCACTGTCGGAGGGGCAGTACTGAGGGAGTGCCGCACTGTCGGAGGGGCAGTACTGAGGGAGTGCCGCACTGTCGGAGGGGCAGTACTGAGGGAGTGCCGCACTGTCGGAGGGGCAGTACTGAGGGAGCGCCGCACTGTCGGAGGGGCAGTACTGAGGGAGTGCCGCACTGTCGGAGGAGCAGTACTGAGGGAGTGCCGCACTGTCAGAGGGGCAGTACCCCTCCAGGGTGCCCAAAGATCAGGAGTGTGGGACTGAAGTGCAACCAGAAATTGAGGAGCAGCCCCTTGAAATATTGGAAGGGGGCTGCAACCTCGCACACTGCACATACACATGGAACACGGACTCCCCTAGACTGCAGAAATTACAGGCGGCCTGGGTGCCTGTGAACCGAACCTTAAAAACCGATTGCACGGGACTGCCCCGTGCACCACCCTCCAGACCAAGTCCCCAATAAATAGGGGGAGGACACCCGCACCGAGAGCATTCCATTGGGGACCCCTGCCTCTTCCGGATGGCAAGATGGTGCATCATCATAGGCGGTCTCTCGAACGAGGATGACTTGCTTCCACATGAGTTCACAGATGTTTCAATGAAGGACCCGATGTTCCAAGTCCTGAACTCCAATTGAGAGGGTGGAAGATGCCTGTGCGTGGGTTTTTTTAACGTGGGGTGACCGTTGCACACCAGCCACCACACGGGGCTCGACAGAGCCAGGTCTTGGTCCAGGGGCAAGGGTTAACCAGGACGACTGGAGACCAGCTCTGCTGCACGGACCCAGTGCGCTCACATATCGCACAGTGTGGGCTGGGCCCGTGCTGCCCCTGGGCCCACGCCTCTTCTGGGCCCCTTTCGCCCACAATGTTTCAGGGCCCGGCGCTCCAGCTTTATTTATAGCCCCGACCTACAGTGGTCTTCTCGCACAAGTTGGGGCGACCCACGATGGTGCATCATGCCACTCACAGGTGCATACATTACAATATTGTTTGTGCAACGCCAGCTGTGGAGAGGCATCAATCAACCTTCCCGCATTGTTAGCACACTGGCATTTTCCCAGCAAGGTCCGGCCCATTTTGTTTAGTTTTGCAGAAGTCCTTGAGTGTTTCACTAACTCTGTATCGGGCAAGTATTCAAAACTTCTTTCAGAATTCACGAAACCTTTTGTGGGTGTTCATTTATAGTGACGCATTCTTGTGACAAATCTCTGCATTCTGTGGGTGGCTTCCCAGACTATTTCGTGACAGCCAATTCAACACAAATTTACATTTACATGTCCCGAACTCTGGAATTCCCTCCCCACATCTCTCCACCACTCTACCTCTCCCGTCTCCTTTAAGGGCGTCTCTTAAAACCTACAGTTTTGGTCTCCTAATCTGAGGAAGGACATTCTTGCTATTGAGGGAGTGCAGCGAAGGTTCACCAGACTGATTCCCGGGATGACAGGACTGACATATGAAGAAAGACTGGATCGACTCGGCTTTTATTTACTGGAATTTAGAAGAATGAGAGGGGATCTTATAGAAACGTATAAAATTCTGACGGGATCGGACAGGTTAGATGCAGGAAGAATGTTCCCGATGTTGGGGAAGTCCAGAACCAGGGGTCACAGTCTAAGGGTAAGGGGTAAGCCATTTAGGACCGAGATGAGGAGAAACTTCTTCACTCAGAGAATTGTGAACCTGTGGAATTCTCTACCACAGAAAGTTGTTGAGACCAGTTCATTGGATATATTCAAAAGGGAGTTAGATGTGGCCCTTACGGCTAAAGGGATCAAGGGGTATGGAGAGAAAGCAGGAATGGGTACTGAAGTTGCATGATCAGCCATAATCATATTGAATGGTGGTGCAGGCTCGAAGGGCCGAATGGCCTGCTCCTGCACCTATTTTCTATGTTTCTATGTTTAACTCTGTGACCAAGCTTTTGGCCACCTCATATCTCCTTTTGTGGCTCGGTGTCAAATTTTGTTTTATATAATCGCTCCTGTGAAGCACCTTGAGACGGTTTTACTATGTTAAAGGCACTATAGAAATGCAAATTGTTGTTATTATTGTTGTTGTTGTAAGCGGTTAAAAGAAAAGGAAAGAACTTGCATTTATATAGCGCCTTTCACGCCCCAAAGCGCTTTACAACCAATGAAGCACTTTTTGAAGTGTGGTCACTGTTGCAATGTGGGAAACACGGCAGCTCAGAATGGGATGACAACCAATTTTCCATCATTTTGTTCCCAAAGTGTTGGTTCCCACCAATGGATTTTCCGTCATTGCAAACGGCAATAAAACAAACATCAATATCTGGCTGTAATAGTTTTGATGCAACATTCGGAAGCCGTCGTCATCGTAGGCAGTCCCTCGAGTCGAGGATGACTTGCTTCCATGTCAAAAAGTTCACAGGTGTTTCAATGAGGGACCTAATATTCCAGATCCCGAACTACATCCTGAAGGGTGGAAGATGCCTGTGCGTGGATTTTTTTAACGTGTGGTGACCGTTGCACACCAGCCACCACACGGGGCTTGACAGAGCTAGGTCTTGGTCCAGTGGCAAGGGTTAACCAGGACGACTGGAGACCAGCTCTGCTGCACAGACCCAGTGCGCACACATATCGCAGTGTGGGCTGGGCCCGTGCTGCCCCTGGGCCCTCACCTCTCCTGGGCCCCGATCACGTCTTTCTACAATCTCTCGCCGCTCCTTCGCCCCGACCTCGCCGCTCCTGCTGTACCTGCCCACGCTCCAATCACCGACCTGGACCCTTGGTGATGTCCCTCTTCACTGCCGTTGTTCTCCTGCTCCAGCACGGGCTGCTCCCTGGAGTGGTACACCGCCACACTGCTCCTTCCGCTCCCCGGCCTGCTCCGATGGTGCTCACAGGCCGGGGGCCGCTCAGTCCGCACAACATGTGCCCTCGCTGCTTATCCCTGATGACTGGAAGCACTGTAGTGAGGAAGATGTATTGAGCTGCAACTTTTGAAAGAGACAGAAAGTGCTATTTCAGGAACGTAACTATACAACATTCTTACAGGGATTGACGGGGTAGATGCAGGGAGGATGTTTCCCCCGGGCTGGGCAGTCTAGAACCAGGGGTCACAGTCTCAGGATAAGGGGTCGGCCATTTAGGACTGTAAGTGGTTTGTCCTTGGTGGTTTCGAATCAGCCCTCTTACAACAGTTCTCGACACCGGAATTATAGTGGTGAACAGTGATATACAGTCATGGACAGATCTTTTGGTCTGAACCGTCACAATGTTTTTATTCAAGTTAAAACACATACCTGCACCCAGTAAAACACACCCTGGTGGTGTAAAACAAACAAACATGGTACAAACACACCCTGGCCCGTCTAAACAGGCCCCTAATGTGAAGTGCCCACATCTAAAACACCTCTGCCTGGATTCAAAAGTGCACCTCTGAGATCTGTCCAACAGAATTGTGCGTGCGCTTACGATCCGTGCTAAAGCCTCTCCACTAAAACCCGTAAGGCTTGACTGGGACACACAACACCCCTTCACACTATGCGGTGGTCTTAAAGATGCGTGGGCTGGGATAAATGCTCACCAATGACCCCTCTGGCTTACTCGCTGCTTCTCCCGATGAGGCCTATCTTCTGGTTCTGTACCAATCTGTGGTATTCAATTGCAGTCTCAAGGTCAGCTTCCCAGTCGAAATAGCGAGGCTCTCTTGCCTCCGAGATGGTGTTTCTGCTCTCTGTCCCAGACAGAGTGCTCAGTCATTGTGTGTTGAACAAACGCAAGCAGGCGTAGAAGAGGGGAGAGAGAGAGAGAGAGAGAGAGAGAGTACTGGCTGAAAACTGCCTTCTCTTATATCTGCAAGATGCTTCTTCTCACACCAAAAGTATTATAGATGCAGACTATAGATATACTCTCTGTGTGGTCACTGTATAGTTGCATAAGATGAAGACTTGTTACCTGATGTACAATCAATAAGGTTTACACTGTGTATATACTATGCTGGCACCACTAGAGGGTGCAACTGGTGGAGACCGGGGTTTCCTGGCCCTGTGGCAGAGGCTGTCTACCAGAGGGCACTGCAATGGGAGGCCCGAGGGTCACCTGCATAGGTGCGCAGGGCCCAGTATAAAAGGCTGCCCACCATGCCTGTGCCTCACTCTGGAGTTACGAATAAAGGACCAAGGTCACTACAGTTTGAGTACAACACACTGCCTCATGAAGTCATTCATAAGTGCATTACAGACACAACAAAAAGTTCAACTTGTTCTTCCCCTGAGGCTGTGCAACTGCAGGAACAAAATCAAGCCTTTGGCCTGTTCCTTTGTCAACTGGGCTGTGCCTCGATGTGTGGCCCCAACGAGGCTGTGGTCAAATAGCTTTCCTTTGTGTCCTGAGCTCCGACCAATCTTGTTTGACCTCTCACTGATTGCATGACAAAGGGCCTGTCCATCAAGCATCTGAGCCATTGATTCCTTGTCCACCCGATGTGTATTCCTGTGGGACATGTTTGGACCTGTCCCAGATCTCCTCTGCAGTAACAGAAATGTGTCCAAGCAATGTCCAAAAAGTCCACAAAGTTTACGCCAATGCTTTCGCCGAATTCTTACAGGACTGAGAGGAGGAGAAACTTCCTCACTCAGAGGGTGGAGAACCTTTGGAATTCTCTACCCCAGAGGGCAGTGGAGGCTCAGTCGTTGAGTATATTCAAGACAGAGATCAATAGATTTTTGGATATTCAGGGAATTGAGGGATATGGGGATCGGGTGGGAAAGTGGAGTTGAGGTCGAAGATCAGCCATGATCTCATTGAATGGTGGAGCGGGCTCGAGGAGCCGAATGGCCGACTCCTGCTCCTAATTACATTCAATTCCTTCGTCTAAATCATTACTGTAACACAATTCTCCTCATCCCTCTCTCTGGTCATTTTACCATTTTCTGACTCAGGAACACAAGCGAGGGCCTGCACTACTAGGTCAATGACAGAAGTAACTTTTGAAAGTTACGAAATAGTTTCACTGCCGCAGGCCTCAATGCTAAAGTTCTTGGAGACGACAAGCATTGAGGCCACATGGCTGGACGAACTGGTTTGTGACCAATACTGAGATGTGTGACTTTCTCCTGCGACAGGCATGTCTTAAAAACGCAAAGCAAATCTGATGTGGCTGGCTAAAGGCTGAGTCATCGGCGGTCATTTGTAAGGAAGCTGCTTATATGCAAATACTTTGTGTCGTCTCCAAGAACTTTAGCATGGGGGCCTGCGGCAGTGAAACTATTTCGTAACGTTCAAACGCTACTTCTGTCATTGACCTGGTAGTGCAGGCTCTCACTTGTGCCCCTGAGTCAGAAAATGGTCATTGGTAAAACGACCAGAGGGGGAGATGAGGAGAATTTTGTTACATTAATGATTTAGACAAAGGAATTGAGTGTAATATCTCCAAGTTTGCAGATGACACTAAGTTGGGTGGCAGTGTGAGCTGTGAGGAGGACGCTAAAGGCTGCAGGGTGACTTGGATAGGTTAGGTGAGTGGGCAAATGCATGGCAGATGCAGTATAATGTGGATAAATGTGAGGTTATCCACTTTGGTGGCAAAACGGAAGGCAGAATATTATCTGAATGGTGACAGATTAGGAAAAGGGGAGGTGCAACGAGACCTGGGTGTCATGGTTCATCAGTCATTGAAGGTTGGCATGCAGGTACAGCAGGCGGTTAAGAAAGTAAATGGCATGTTGGCCTTCATAGCAAGAGGATTTGAGTACAGGAGCAGGAGGTCTTACTGCAGTTGTACAGGGCCTTGGTGAGGCCTCACCTTGAATATTGTGTACAGTTTTGGTCTCCTAATCTGAGAAGGACATTCTTGATATTGAGGGAGTGCTAGCGAAGATTCACCAGACTGATTCCTGGGATGGCAGGACTGACATATGAAGAAAGACTGGATTGACTAGCTTATATTATTCACTGGAATTTAGAAGAATGAGAAGGGATCTCATAGAAACATATAAAATTCTGATGGGATTGGACAGGTTAGATGCAGGAAGAATGTTCCTGATGTTGGGGAAGTCCAGAAGCAGGGGTCACAGTCTAAGGAAAAGGGGTAAGCCATTTAGGACTGAGATGAGGAGAAACTTCTTCACTCAGAGAATTGTGAACCTGTGGAATTCTCTACCACTAGAAAGTTGTTGAGGCCAATTCACTAAATATATTCAAAAGGCAGTTAGATGTGGACCTTACGGCTAAAGGGATCAAGGGGTATGGAGAGAAAGCAGGAAAGGGTACTGAGGGAATGATCAGCCATGATGATGTAGGCTCGAAGGGCTGAATGGCCTGCTCTTGCATCTACTTTCTATGGGCCCAAGTTTCGGGCCGCGCCTAGAACGGCACAGCCCGGACCTGGACGCCCGTTTTTAGCGCCAGAAACTGCGCCTAAAAAAAAACGTACCTATTCTCCGGCTCCCTGCAGGACCTCTGGAGCTGGACGTGGCGCAGCGCGAGCTGTTGGGGACGGAGCCAGGTCCCTGCGCTAAAAACAGTGCCAGGACCTCTGACATGTGCGCTACAGTGGGCGCGCATGTGCAGTAGCTCCAGGCGCCCAAAACTGTGGGAGGGGCCCGAAGTACACAGCCCCTAGCCCTGGCCGAATGGCCTCACTGGGGCTGCGTGGATAAGGCTCCTCCCACCCGACCCGACCCGACTTGACCTCTGCTTCCCCCCGACCCCACCCGACCCCGGCGACCCGACCTCCGCTCCCCACCCTCCCCTCCCCGGACCTCCAAGACTGTCTCTCCGCCGCCCCCCCCCCGACCTCCGCGACCTCTTCCCCCACCCCCCCCTTCCCCACCCCCGGACCTCCGCGACCCCCCCTGAGACCCGACGCCACCTACCTGTAAATCCAGCCTGAGGTCTTGGCCGGCCGTTCAGCCTCCTTCTCTCCCTTCCCCCCTCTTGCCCCCCCTTCCCCCCTCCTCTCCCTTCACCCCTCTCTCCCTGCCCCTCTTCCTTCCCCCCTCCCCCTTCCCTCCCCCCCCCTCTCTCCCTTCCCTCCCCCCTCTCTCCTACCCTCCCTCCCTCCCTCTCTCATTCCCTCCCTCCCTCCTCTCTCCTTCCTTCCCTCCCTCCTCTCTCTCTCCTTCCCTCCCTCCCTCCTCTCTCCTTCCCTCCCTCCCTCCTCTCTCCTTCCCTCCCCTCCCTCCTCTCACCTTCCCTCCCTCCCTCCTCTCTCCTTCCCTCCTCTCTCCTTCCCTCCTCTCTCCTTCCCTCCTCTCTCCTTCCCTCCCTCCCTCCTCGCTCCTTCCCTCCCTCCCTCCTCTCTCCTTCCCTCCCTCCCGCCCTCCTCTCTCCTTCCCTCCCTCTCTCCCTCCTCTCTCCTTCCCTCCCTCCCTCCTCTCTCCTTCCCTCCCTCCTCTCTGCTTCCCTCCTCTCTCCTTCCCTCCTCTCTCCTTCCCTCCCTCCCTCCTCTCTCCTTCCCTCCCTCCCTCCTCGCTCCTTCCCTCCCTCCCTCCTCTCTCCTTCTCCCTCCCTCCCTCTCTCCTTCCCTCCCTCCCTCTCGCTCCTTCCTCCCTCCC